>NC_137626.1:30706465-31306465 GCF_963280865.1 Gymnoscopelus braueri
ATGGTATCACAACACCTCCAAGGCCTTAAAAACAAGGCTCCAAACATCCCAAAACAAACTTGTAAGGCTACTTCTTGGCCTCAATCACAAAACCCATCTAACCCCTGCTCATTTTGCTAGGATTGGATGGCTTAGGGTTGAAGACAGAGTACAGCAACTTGCTATGGGCCTGGTCTTCAAGATACACCACAACATTGGGATCCCCCTGTATTTGTCAAAATACTTCCAAAATGTTAATGAAGTCCATGATCATAACACCAGAGGCAGCTCCACAAATCATGTTCAACCCAGATTTGGCTCAACTAAGGGAATGAACTCGTTCTCATGCTATTCATCAAAAATGTGGAATGCCCTACCAATAGGAGTAAAGGAGTGTAAAACCCTACTCACTTTCAAAACTGCCCTAAAGATACACCTTCAGGAGGCTGCAATTCGAAAATGGCCCCTGTCTAAGTCTTAAGTCTAAGTCTTAACCTACCCCCCCCCCCCTCTTTCATTTTCCTCTTTTGTATATATATTTTTTCTCTCTTCATACCAGTAACCTGAAAGCTGATTGTATGACATTCTGTATAGTAGTGTGTATATCTGTCTGTCTCATATATGTCATCATGATTTGTGTGCATGGGGTTCTCATCTTAAACAAGCTGCGTGCTTAACTGAGTCTTCCAGTTTAGTAGACCTTGTATTGTGAATTTTGTACTTCCATGTACTGTGATTCTCATGTCTTACTAAATAAAAGTACATCAATCAATCAAACCTAGAGTATTGATAATGTGGCCTAAAGTGGAGGCAGGTAGACGCAGAGTGAGAATAAAATGGGGCCAAAAATAGAGCCTTGCGGAGTTGCGGCACACACCATACTTATTTGAGCTGAGGAGGAAACTGATTTACCTAAACTTATTATCTGTCATATCTGATAATTAATTAAGGTAAACCACTTAAGACTAAGAGCAGAACCTGATATGCCTAACACCTTTAGGCAACCAATGGGGATGGGGCATGATCAATTGTATCAAATACATTACAGAGCTAAGATCAAGGATGATAAAAATGGAGCATTGTCCTGTATCAGCTGCTAAAAGAAGATCTTAATGACTTTCAGTAGAGCTGTCTCTGTGCTGTCTGTGTGGCATGGCTGAAAACCTGACTGGCACTTTTCAAATAGGTTGTTGAAGCTCAAGTTGTCACTAAGCTGTTTTTGTAAAACTTTAACTAAAACTTTCAATAAAAAGGGAGTTTGGAGACTACTTTAGTCTTGTGGGGACAGTAGCCTGGGGTTACCCATGTAAAGATGGACGGAGTCCTCTTTAAATCCAATGAACGTGTTTATTCACATAAAGGTTTGGTGATACAAATAGCATACGTCTCTGTCTCTGCGTCTGTTTACATGTAATAGCCAAGGCTGACTTCCTGTCGGCTTGGCGCCTTGCATTTACCGTAATGCCTGCTCTGGGCCGCAGGCGCATTTACTACCGTATATGACAACCCAGAGGACTGTTATAATGATTCTGGTGAAATATCTCCAAAAACTGTAGTTTCTGAGGGTGGAATTAAAGGCTTAGTTAATCCTATATTTTTCTCAAGTCATAGACACAAAATAAATTACTTAATGTATGATTTAAAAAAGGTTTAGATTTGTTATTGTAATGTAATGTCTGATGATGGTTTGTTTATCTGTCAGATATTTTGAAATCGTGTGAATCACTCAAATTGTGAAACATTGCAATCACAGATACCCCACGCAGGTTTAAGCAATGAGAGGCTTATCTGATCAAGTAAATAACTTAATGGGCATAGATTTGGGCTTGACTTACAGTAGGCTACTCTTGAATTTCCATGTTCAAATCTATTGGGTTAAAAATAAATAGTCTCAAGGACTTTTGCATGTCGTCTTTCTTATATGTGCCTATACTTTTGAAGAGAATGCTCCCTAATCAGTCTCTGTGTCCCACTTTGCTGTATCATTTGCTATAGTATTTCTATGTTGATCCCATGCCCTTTGCTATTATTTTAATGTGTTTTCTGCTTTTATTATTTTTCTTAAATTATTTGTAACTGTAATTGTATTCTTGCTCTGTAAAGCACTTTGAGCTGCATGTCATGTCATGAAAGGTGCTATACAAATAAAGTTTATTATTATTATTATTATTATATGTTCAAGTCTTTGGAAAAGCCTAAACAGGGAACACATGAGGCCTTTTTCTATCGAGACCTATTATCTAGTGCAACCTTACCTAATATATGAGCAGATATTGTGATATATTTTCTGCAAGTCCTGAGTTGTCACAAGTGCACAAAAACAAACATCTGTTTGGTTTGATTATGTCATCCTTTTACAATGTCTGACTGTACCTCGTTCTGTTTAACTTTCTGACCAATAAAGTATTCAATCAATAATGTTTCAAAACGTTTTCAAAGTAAGTCATGCTGCACAGCATGTTCTCTGAATTTAGCAAAACGTAAACGATAAAGGGCTCATTTTGCAACAATAGAAAATCCCATGTGTAATTTCTCTCAAAGTAAACACGCACACACACATGCACACACACACATGCACACACAAACACACACACACACACACACACACACACACACACACACACACACACACACACACACACACACACACACACACACACACACACACACACACACAGTTTTGTAACATGCCTGCCCTCATGAGGAGGATTTTGCATAAAAGCACAGTTTGAGCATTTACACAGGCTACATTGTATCAGGTGGTCTGCACTGCATCAGGACTGCACTCTGCTCGGCCATGAAGCTGCTCTCCAACACTCTCTTTCTGTGCTTGGCACTGGGGCTCACTAACGCTGCACCAACGTAAGTATATTAACCACTTAAGTCCTATATACTTATTGAAAATTAAAATATATATAGGCCTATATATTATTTTTTCAATCTGAAAGTTTTTGAAAATTTGGCCAAAATGTAGTAATGAAACATTACTGATGTGTATGTCAGTACAGTGAAGATTTCTTTTTTGGTTGAACTTGATATTGTTGAATATGTATAATGACACTACACCCCTTAAAATGAATGAATGAATTATCGTCTCATTTGTCTGTCCCCTTTGGTGCATAGCAGACATGTAGCTCATTTCTTTAGGTTATACTTTATCTTTCGGCAATTATTATGCTCCAAATCTAACTACATACATATTACATGAAACTGATAGGCCTATATTCCATAATAATGTATCGATTGCCGATTGGGATGTAGAAATTAATTTCCTTCTGCATTTTTTGCCATATTTATCACGTTTTCAAACAAAACATGATATTTTGTGACTAGCAATGGCACTGCTCTAGTTACCATTCATTTCATAACTTTGTTAAACACTTAACAAAGTTCACTTATTGGATCAATTGTCCAAACAAAACAAGAGTTTAGTAATTATATTTCCTCAGTGCCGTGTCAATGATTAACCACAGTAACAGTACAGTAATGACTAAGGGTTTCCTTGATGTGAAATGTATTTTCTATATAATAATAAGGTTTATGAGTAATTTTACAACACAGAAATATTTTTTTCTATTTCACAGACATCATGAAGGTGCAGCAGTGGCCGGTAGGTTTTAAATCCATGTTTTATTAGACTAATAATCTTAGCGACCAGGTTAAGGGACCGACATTAGATTTTTGTCTTTTCTTGTGTCTGTGTGTAAAAGTGAGATTTTCAATTCAGACATATTGCTGACAACAGCTTAAATTAGTAGTAGAAGTACAAAAATGTCTGTTGTACCATACGCAGCCAGTATAGATGGGTTTCCGCGCGACGTCATCACAGAGCAGAGTGCACAATCTGCGCATGCGCAGGGGAGAACGAACCGGAAGCGCCATTCACTCTATTGTTATTTTCGGGATTTAGATAGGCATAATGCTGCTATTATAGGCATAATAGGCATAATGCTGCTATTATATACAAACAGATCCAACTTCCGACAAATCATTTTTATTGAGTAAAGAAGATATTACAAACTGCATCATTTAATCTACTTTCATTAAACCTGGTGAAGACCATTTATTTTATGGGTATAATAGGGTATAGGATATTTTTAGGGTAATAGCGCCCTCTACAGGCTCATCCCGCCACTGCGCGCGCATCATCCTCTCATGTTTACAAACAGGAAACCCATCTATACAGCCTTTTTTCATTAGTAAAATTTGTTTTCTTGTCAATGTTTACTTTGTTTGTTAATTGTGAATGAATGATATATATCTTTGAATGAAGAAGAACACGTCCATGACCCTGCCCTGCCAGACCGGTGTGCCGGAATTGAGTTTGATGCGATTGCACCTGACGAGATGGGCAACACCTTCTTCTTCAAAGGTTTGGAATGAGCTTTTTAGGAGTCCTTTTTGTATACAGTAAATTCCCATCCCCAGTGTAATTTAATTATTAACCTAGACTGAGTGGGTACAGTAGGGCAGACACAGGATAAAAGGCTCTGGTTGGATTCTGATCTGAGCCAGTAGGGTAGGCTACATTTGATCAGATCAGAGAAAATGTTTATTTTCTTTCTGTTATCCCCATTTTAGACGTTATAATCTTTTATATTTTTTGGAGATATTGGGCATAAAGGTACCCCAAAACAGAGACAAGGTCATTTGGAATCATGCTGTTATCATAATATCACATACAGGCCAATTAGGGAGATTGGAGGTTCAATGGATCCTCCCTAAACATGATCTTACAAATCCAGTAAAATCCAATAGTTCAACACTATTAACAACAGAACAGTATCAATAATATTCTCAAATAATGCAAAACACTTTGGGAAAATCATAAGGAATATTATGACTCGATTTGTATGTGAAATATTTTGTGAATCTTTGAAAAAACGTAAATGTAAAAACAAGGACCAAATCACCATGCATTCACTTAACAGTCATACACAGAACATATTTAGTGCCCACTGCCCATAATTAGACATTTGATTACTTATTTCATGTTGCCCCAGGCCCTAAAGCTTTATACTCATAGCACAACACTGTTGCTTATTGACAAGAAATTATATTCTAGTTAACTGTTAATATTTTGTTTTCAAGGCCAAATATTGTTGGATCAGCCTCTGCTTACAGTATGTCTACTGATAAGCATACAATGATTTGTGGTTAGTCAACGGCATTTGCCATTTTTGTGAAAAGCCATAACCTGTACAATATGTATTGGCTAATGGAGGCTTAATATCTTGACGTACACACTTTTCTTACTGTATGTTGTGATTTTAGATATTCTTTGTAGAAATGATCATCACAATGGGAACTCACTGAGCTATACTGAATCCATTGATCTGCACCTTATGTATACGCAGCTGTTATGATTTTAGTTTTGCTGAATTAAATTTGTGAAGAAAAACTATGCCTGTGTATTTAAAGGTGAGCATCTGTGGAAGGGGTTCAGTGCAGGCGCTCATCTCTCCAATGAGACCTTCAAAGAGCTGGATGACGCTCACCACCTCGGTCATGTCGACGCTGCGTTCCGCATGCACAGTGAGGACAACCCCATGGATCACGATCACATCTACTTTTTCAAGGTACGGTCTACAGAGTCAGACCATACCTGTACCTTCCAGTGGATTCCAGGGGGTCCCCAGCTAAATGATTAATAGTTAGGAACCAAATGGACTCTTAGGGGTCTGTAACATGTATTTGAATAGAATATAATAGAATAGAATAGAATAGAATAGAATGATACACATACAGTAATTACCACAATACTACACATTCACTTTAATGTAATGTGTGGATCTAGAATTTAGATAGAGCCTGACCACGTGCAGTAGTTTGGTGCCCAGCAATGGGTCTGGTGATATTTTGATGGGACTATCAACAGCAACAAAACACAGAGGAGGGGAGTACAGTGTTATCTATTTTTTTTTAAATGGCCTATAGTTTGAATCCGGGTTGTGACACAAAAGCGATGGAGGAGCAAACATCTAAATATTGGTCCTCTTGACCCTTTCCTGTATAATGTACAGGATGACAAGGTGTTCAGCTACTACAACCACACTCTGGAAGATGGATATCCTAAAGAGATCCAACAGGACTTCCCTGGAATCCCCAGCCAGCTGGATGCAGCCGTGGAGTGTCCTAAAGGAGAATGTGTAACCGACTCTGTCCTCTTCTTTCAAGGTACTGTATGTTGTGGAGCTCGGTCCCAGAACCAAAGCAACAGGATCTTAGCCTACATTGACCTTTTTGAGGAGCAGTCCCCTGAGTTACTATAAGGACATGAGCCTGTCATGACTGCATAATGATCCCTAAACAACTTTCCCTCCTGTTTTGTGGTGCCAGGACATGATGTTTACAGTTATGACATCGCCACCAAGACAGTAAAAAAGAAGACATGGTCCCACCTGCCCGTCTGCACCTCTGCCTTCCGCTGGCAAGAACACTACTACTGTTTCCATGGGCAAAACTTCACCAGGTTCCACCAACGGACTGGAGAGGTGACTGGCAGCTACCCCAAAGAAACCAAGAATTACTTCATGAGGTGCAGTGGCTCCGGTGAGTATAAGCATGAAAATAATATAGCCATAAAACAGGCCAACACTGTCCCAGTACAGTGTCTGTATAGGGCTGCACTTTTTGATTATCATCAATGACTTCTCAGATGAATCAAATAATCGAGAAATGTGTTTTTTTAATATATATATATAATTGTTAAAATCAGCGAATCGATGCGAAAAACATTCGAATAGATTTTTTATAATCTACTAAATTGATTAGTCTGATCAACCTATTTTATTAGTTCAAATGATACCCTTACAGTGTCTGTTTAGTGTTTAATGACATCTTTAAGCATAATTTATACTTCACTGAAAATAACACATTTTCAGAAGTGTGTTATTGGTGGCAAGTGACAATGTTGTAAAAAAATTAATACTTTACCTTGCTGAGTTGCATGTTTTAGGAAAAAGTTTGATTCATATACATTTTGACTGAATTGTAGGTCATGGAGGTGGTTACAGTGCCCCTAAATGCAGTGAAGTCACTCTGGACGCCATCACTTCTGATGATGCAGGCAAAACATATGCATTCAAAGGTAATAGTTAAATCATATTCACCCTTGAATTACATGAGACGTTGAACATACTGTACAGTATAGTATATAGTATTATTTATTTACATGTATTTTTACTGGAGATCCATACAAAAATGTCAAAAATATCACAAATTACTCCACAGGAATGGTGCACATTTTGATCACAGTATTGAAAAGACACTGTAATCCTTTCAGGTCCCATTTACATGCGTCTGGACCAGCATCGTGATGGAATGCACGCCTTCCCAATCAGCAGGTCATGGAAGGAGATGACCAGCGGGGTGGACGCCGCGTTCTCCCTCACTGACAAGCTCTACATGATTAAGGTAGGGTTTCTGTTTGATCAGCCAGCCTTCATTCGCTTGGTCTTCTTCCGAAAACATCCAGTTGCTTAAGGCTTTGTCCTGACAAACGCAGCACTAAATCATAGCAATATATATGCCTCATCGACAAACAAAATAGAAAAAAATCTAATCATGTGGATCTGGGGATCCACACGGGAACGATGTAGCTCCAGTGTGGATCTCAGACTCTTCATGTGGCAGGCCTTGTGACATCAGTCATTCTATGATTTCAGTCGTCTATGACATTATCTATAAATTAGCCCCATTGACTTCCATTATAAAATTTGTTAAGTTAAATATATGTTTGATAAATAAATATAAATAAATTAAATATTATGTGAAAAGTGGAGGTACTTCCATGACCTACTTACTGGCAGTGTGCACGAGACATTTGACTCTGATTGGTCCAGCAGTTAGCACAGACAGATGGACGGACAGACAGACAGATTTTTTGGTGTTTTATCCTTTAGACAGATACTGTATGCACAAATATAAGTTAATGTACTGTCAATACAGATCTCAATCAAAAAACACCCATGAGTTTTGTTTAACATTCTCACACGCCATCTATAGCACCTGAGTTTGTTTGACACTCTCCACATGTATCCTAACTGTTTGTTGTTTTTGCTCTAATCCCTCCACTGGCAGGGTGATCAGGTTTACATCTATAAATCCCCTGCTCCCTATACTTTGATCGAGGGCTACCCTAAAACCCTGAAAGAGGAGTTGGGCATCGAGGGAGCCGTGGACGCAGCTTTTGTCTGCGCCGATGAGCACGTCGTTCACATAATCCAAGGTACATATATACAAGTGACCTACTAACATACGTGTATAAAACATGTAATTATTTTTATTTTTACATTATATGATTTTTTTTTATGAGCATTTGTTGCAACTGTTTTTCTCTTTTTCTTTTTGTCTTTTCATAGTGATGTTGTATTTAAATAACCGTTGACCAATTTATTTTAGTAAGCATAGCATACATGCTTTTGATTTGTAAACAAAAACATTATGTTAACTTGATAGAGTTGATTAACCAAACCCTTCTACGTACTGTACACTCTCTTTACCAAAAATAGCAGATCTACAAGCTTACAACGTGAGCAAATGTTCACCTGTTTTCGCATTATGTTTGCCTATTATGACATGCCCAGAATAAGGACACTAGGGTTCATGTGGTTAATCACTTTCAACCTGGCTTCCCTATTTTGGGCAGCCAGGTGAAATGTTTCAAAAAGAAATTCAGTCCCTCTCTCTACTCCAAAAATATCATAAAATATGCTATGTCTTACAATGAACTATAAAATCAGGCTTAAGTGGTTAACGACCATCCTTTGCACCTCTCTTCTAACAGGGCAAAAGATGCTCAACGTTGACCTATCTGCGACTCCCAGGGTAGTGAGCAGCTCAGCACCCTTACCCTTCAAGGTAGAGGCTGGTCTGTGTGGCCCTAAAGGTGTCCAGGTGTTTAAGGGGTCACAGTACTACCTCTATGAGAGCCCTATGACTCTGAGTCACAGCAGGATTGCCCCTGAGCCTCTGCCTATCACCTCAGCCATAATGCCTTGCCAGGACTGAGTCAGCGGGGATATGAGATCACAACTTACATTATCGTCTCTTTCCATAGAAATCTGCTGCAATACCTATGATAATGATGTAATAACAAGACAAAGAAACAGAAATACCAGATGTAAAGCAGACAACAAAATGCATCCCACAAACTTTAGTATCCACTTGCAAAGTAAGAAAAGAAAGAAAGGAAAAGTCTAGAACATTTGATAAAGTTTGGGTGAGAGAGAAATGGCGAATGGAATCTCTTGTTTCTGGTATTGTTTTGACCAATATGTGACAATGTTGTTTACTTCTCTCAACTCTTGGCCTTACTTGTTGTTTTATTAAACATGAACAGTTTCATTACAAATGGAGTTAAGAACAAAAACATCATTGGAGTAAGAGACTGTTGCAGTGTTGCAAAAATGTCTGTAACCTCCCTCTACTCAATGTGTGGCACTTTAAAAGGATCGTGAGCAACTTAAGGCTAACAAAATAAAATAAAATACAACTTTTAGAGGATGTCTTTGGTATTTTATTGTTATTGACTGATAAACTTGTAAGAGTTGTTTAGTGGATGTATAATTTGGGGAAATAAATCTTTGAGTTGAGACAACTTGAGAGACTAGAAAATCTGTGCACATTGTGAATGATAATTACTGTATTCTTATAAGATGAAACGGTAGAGCTGATTTTTTGCTTCCAGTAATCAAAAAGGATGCATACACGCTGGATGTACCTTTGCATATGATATAAACAGAGGAATATTTGTGAATATTTCCTGCTTTGCCTGAGTTCTGATGAGCCAAATGAACCATTTACAAAGTATGTCCTGCTGCACAGCATGTTCTCTGAATTTAGCAACATGTAAACACCTCAATTACTTTTTTAAATCGTAAATGATAAAAGGCTCATTTTGCAACAATAAAAAATCCCATGCGTACTTTCTCTCAAAGCAAACAACACACACACTCACACACGCATGCACGCACACACACTCTGCACTGCATCATTCAGGACTGCACTCTGCACAGCCATGAAGCTGCTCTCCAACACTCTCTTTCTGTGCTTGGCACTGGGGCTCACTAACGCTGCACCAACGTAAGTATATTAACCACTGTAAGCCCTATTATTGAAAATATTATTATTATTATTATTTGGTACATAACAGACATGTAGCTAATGTTACCAATTACTTTGCTCCAAATCTAACTACATATCAAACTGATATATTCCAAAGTAATGTACGGATTGGGATTTCTGCAGTTTTTGCCATATTTGTTACTTTTCAAACAAAACATGATATTTTTTTGATGCGCACAAAGTTCACTGATTGGATCAATTGTTCAAACAAAACAAGAGTTTAGTAATTATATTTCCTCAGTGCCTCGTCAATGATTAACCACAGTATCATGACTAAGGGTTTCTTCGATGTGAAATGTATTTTCTATATAATAATAAGGCTTATGAGTATAGTTTTACAAGACAGAAATACATTTTCTACTTCACAGTTATAAGGAAGGTACAGCAGTGGCCGGTGGGTTTTGAATCCATGTTTTATTAGACTAATAATCCCTTAACGGGCCTGTCGGACCCAGGCCCAGAGGCCCAAAGGTCAGGGGGCCCTCTCTAAAATTGGGCCGACTTTTACCCACCTTCCAGCGCCCGACCATGAAGCAAAAAGGTCCCACATACAGAGGCAAGTTTTATGAACAGGAGAAGTAGGAAGCAAGTACCTGGGGTCCAGAGCAACAAGGGTTCCCTCAAGTCGGTCAGAAGGGTCCCATGGGATTATTTTGCCCAGGGTCCCAAAATAGTCTCAAGAATTGCCTCTGCTCATGAAATAATCATTATTTAATTGTGCTGTCCTTTCTGGTTGCTCTAACCCCCTGTACTCTCTGTATACTGGTTGTTGATTGCACATCAACCATAATAAACTTGACTTAATAAACTTGACCTTGACCTTGACATGGCAGGTCACTAAAGTAAGGCCTGATGTATGCATGTGTCAGACTTCAAACCCATGCTCATATCATTATCTACCTGTTTAACAGGTTCTATACTTCATTGTTGTTGAAGACCCCCTGTTCCTATTGCACTCTTCAAGGTTAGACGGTCCTTTATGTCAGTGTGTGTGTGTGTGCGTGTGTGTGTGTGTGTGTGTGCGTGTGTGCGTGTGTGTGCGTGTGTGCGTGTGTGTGTGTGTGTGTGTGTGTGTGTGTGTGTGTGTGTGTGTGTGTGTGTGTGTGTGTGTGTGTGTGTGTGTGTGTGTGTGTGTGTGTGTGGGGGGGGGGGTGACAGACATTTGGTTTTTGTCCTTTCTTGTGTGTCTGTGTGTAAAACCAAGGATTACCAATTCAGACACAATTAGCTCCTCTCACCAGCTTCAATTACCATCGTGTACACTACATACTTGCATGTCCATTGTACCATAATCATCCATTGTACAGCATTTTTCATCAACAGTAATATTTGTTTTCTTCCCACTAACATTGAACGATAATTGTGATGTTGGAATGAAGAACAAAACGCGAACCTAACAGCCCCAGACCGGTGTGCCGGAATTGTGTTTGATGCGATTGCACCTGACGAGATGGGCAACACCTTCTTCTTCAAAGGTTTGGTTTGGTCCAGATGCATGTAAATGGTTTGGTCCTTGGATCCAGCCAATACTGGATCCATTGATCTGCGCCTTATGTATGAGCTGCTGTTATGATTTTCATATGGTGAATTAAATTTGGAAAGAAAATCATATGCCTGTGTATTTAAAGGTGAGCATCTGTGGTGGGGGTTCAGTAAGGCCGCTTGCTGGATGACACTCACCACCTTGGTCACGTCGACGCTGCATTCCGCATGCACAGCGAGGACAACCCCATGGATCACGATCACATCTACTTCTTCCAGGTATGGTCTAGTGATGTCAAAAGCATCATGGCCTATAGATTTAATGCGGGTTGTGACACAAAAGCAATGGAGAAGCAAACATCTAAATATTGGTCCTCTTGAACCTTTCCTGTATAATGTTATGTACAGGATGACAAGGTGTTCAGCTACTACAACCACACTCTGGAAGAGGGATATCCTAAAGAGATCCAACAGGACTTCCCTGGAATCCCCAGCCAGCTGGATGCAGCCGTTGAGTGTCCTAAAGGAGAGTGTGTAACCGACTCTGTCCTCTTCTTTAAAGGTACTGTATGCTGTGGTGCTTGGCACCAAGGCCAAGGCAATAGACGACCATACCAGTGGTCTAGCATGTTTTAGTCCATTGACCATGACTCACAGTATATTTGACATTACTTGCCATCCCTGATAGTGCAGGACAGGTTGTCTCTCACTGTTCTGAGGGCCATTTTATCACCAGATTTGAAGGCAGCATTCATCTTTTACAGGAGCGCTCACACCCCCCTGGTCAGCCATGGTTTGAAACGGTGATGGTCTTGGAGACTGTGATATCAAATCCATGCAATTAATTATGTAGCTAGTCAGTCACAGTAACATCATATTCCTCCAGGTTAACCATTTTCAACCTGGTGTCCCTATTTTGGGCATGTCATTAGGCAAAATGTGTCCAAAAGAAGAAGAACAACAACAACAACAACAGCCAAACAAAAATAAATAAATACACGTTCAAGCTTTTCAAATATAGCAAAAAATAACAGATCTACAAGCACAAACTTTCGCTATTCTTCGAACAACAAAGTTTATAGGCTAACAGTTTCCTCACATTCACATTCAGTTCCCTAGCAACGAGGTTACTATAGACACTAGAGGGCAGAAGACAGCTAAAAGCAGTGAGTAATGAAAGACATGAGCCAGCTGTCATCTATGCATGACTGCACAAAGTGCACATGATCCCTAATCAACTTTCCCTCCTGTTTTGAGGTGACAGGACATGATGTTTATAATTATGACATTGCCACCAAGACGGCAAAGAAGAAGACATGGTCCCACCTGCCCATTTGCACCTCTGCCTTACGCTGGCAAGAACACTACTACTGTTTCCATGGGCACAACTTCACCAGGTTCCACCAACGGACTGGAGAGGTGACCGACAACCCCAAAGATGCCAGGCATTACTTCACGAAGTGCCGTGGCTTCAGTAAGTAGCCTACAGAATTAAAATAATATGGCCATAAAACAGGCCAATCTTGTCCCACAGTGTCTGCAACTATCGAGAAGCAAGTTTTTTTTTATTTTAATATCGAACTATGTTTTAAATGTTTTACTTATCAGCAAATCAACACGAAAAAACATTCCAATTGATTTTTATACTTCTTTGTACAAATACTTCACTGAAAATAAAGTAAATAAGTTATTGGTTATGCGACAAAGTTGTAAACTAGGCCTTATCCTTGTTGTGTTGCATTATGTTATAGGTAAACGTTTGATTTAAATACATTTTTGACTGTATTGTAGGTCATAAAGGTGACTACAAACTCCCTAAATGCATTGAAGTCACTCTGGATGCCATCACTTCTGATGATGCAGGCAAAACATATGCATTCAAAGGTAATAGTCAAAGCATATTCACCCTGATACGTGATGAACACATAGTATCTGTTATTGGTTCTTCAGCAGGAAAATCACATCTTCATAAATTAATTTGTTTGTGATGGAGTGATTCCCAATATTGCAGGTGGTCCCCCAAATAATTGGCAAAACACTAAGATTGTAATGATAACATAACACTGAAAACCTTAAAAATGAGTTGTCACTGTGATACAGATAGTTCCATTGATCCAAGCCGGGACACAATAGATTGATTGATCATTCAAATAAACATGCTCTAAAAATGCACGCGGCCCACCCATCTTGGCTAAGTCCAATGGATGGGCCGCTTGGAGTTTTTCGAGTGGGCCCTGATAGTCAAAATACATATTACTCATTGCATTATTAGTATTAGTATTTAGTATTAGTATTTATTTAGTTACATATATTTTTACTGGATTCCATACAAAAATGTTCCAAACAAGGGAATGGTGCACATTTTGGTTACAGTATTGAAAACACCCTTTCAGGTCCCATTTACATGCGTCTGGACCAGCATCGTGATGGAATGCACGCCTTCCCCATCACAGGGTCATGGAAAGAGATGACCAGCGGGGTGGACGCAGTGTTCTCCCTCACTGAAAAGCTCCACATGATTAAGGTAGGGTTTCTGTTTGTTTTATTTGTCCTTTTCTTCTTCAGAAAATATCCAGTTGCCTCTGGCAGTGGTTCTCAACCTTTCCCATCTGAAAGATCCCCAAATGAATATGTAGTTGGCCGCTGTTGTTTTGCTCTAATCCCTCCACTGGCAGGGTGATCAGGTTTACATCTATAAATCCCCTGCTCCCTATACTTTGATCGAGGGCTACCCTAAAACCCTGAAAGAGGAGTTGGGCATCGAGGGACCAGTGGACGCAGCTTTTGTCTGCGCTGATGAGCATGTCGTTCACATAATCCAAGGTACTGTACAAGTATGTGACCTGCTTGCGTTTTTATTTTCAAATTATTATTATTTTATTTTAAGGAGCATTTTTGCAAAGAGGTTTTGCTTTTCCCAGTAATATTGTACTTACTTACTTGTACCCTATAGCTACTTACCCTATAATTGACCATGGGTGGGTGACAAGTGGACCCCACTTGTCACCCTAATTTTTTCCCTCTACACCAAATCTCTTTGCCAAAAATAGCTTATTCACCGCATGTTTGCCTGTTTTCACTGAATGTTCGCCTATTATAACAAGCCCGCTAGGGTTCATGTGGGTAACTGTCAACCTGGCTACCCTATTTTGGCCATGTTGTTATATGCCCCCACCCGCCAACAAAATATACTTTGTCATAAGTATAATCAGGCTTAAGTGGTTAACAACCATCCTTTGCACCTCTCTTCTAACAGGGCAAAAGATGCTCAACGTCGACATATCTGCGACTCCCAGGGTAGTGAGCAGCGAAGCACCCTTACCCTTCAAGATAGACGCTGGTCTGTGTGGCCCTAAAGGTGTCCAGGTGTTTAAGGGGTCACATTACTACCTCTATGAGAGCCCTATGACTCTGAGTCATAGCAGGATTGCCCCTCAGCCTCTGAATATCACCTCAGCCATGATGCCGTGCCTGGACTGGTGGTTTTGATATGAGATGGCTATACATTATCGTCTGTTTCCATATAAATAAGCTAAGCATCTCCAAAACAATACCTATATGATACTGATGTCGCCTAATTAAAAGACAGAGAAACAGACATAACAGTCGGCTATATTCATGCCTCAGCCTTTAATATCCACACACAAAGTAAGAAGAAGAAAAACATCTAGTACTTTGACCAAGATTGGATGAGAGAGAAATAGTGATTGGACTCATCATGCATATTGTCTGTAAAAAAATATTTTAAAAGAAATATATATAAATCCATTGCATTCCATTTTGACAATGTTATTTGCTTCTTTCAACTCTGCATGTGGCCTTACATGTTATTTTATTACACAAGAAAAGTTTGTTGTAGTGTTGCAAAATGACTGGAATTATCCTACCCTCAATTTATGGTACTTTAAATGCAACCTACATTCAAACAAAGAATTAAAAATAAAACCACTTTTCAAGGTTGTCTCTTGTATTACTAGTTTATAGATATTGGCTGAAGCACATTTTGAATAATAAATATTGTGTTCTTATAAAATATTCTTATAAACTGGGCTCTGAAATGATGGAGTTGATTTTTTGTTTAAAGATTTTAAACATGAGCAAGAATTTCAAAGTGAAAAAAATATATAATGTTTTAATTGGAGTATGGCCACAAGAAGTACAAAGAAATATTGCATAAACGAGGCATTGACGAGTTGAGCACTTTTGAATGTATAAACAGATTAATTCAGTCCTGACTATAATCAGCCTGGCTTTAGTATTTAACAAACAAAACTTTTTCTCACAAAGTGATACTACAATACTGCAATGTAGAAATACTCTGTTACAAGTAAAAGTAAAATATACAAAAGTAAAATAACCCATTATGCCATTTCACAAGTTTTCAAATGTATAAAAATCGTTTGAAAATAGCAAAGTAACTATTAACTAAAGTTTTCAAATAATTGTAGTGAGTAATAGTATAACATTTGACACTGAGATGCAGTGGAGTAGAAGTAAAAGTACTGGAAATCGGAAACACTCCAGTAAAGAAAGAATACCTCAAAATTGTACTTAAGTCCAGTACCTGAGTAAATGTACTTAGTTACTTTACATCACTGACAGAACAGGTTAGTTGGTGCAAAGATATTAAACATTTTCAATGTATTTAGAAAGTTGGACAACTTTATGGAGCGGTGTCAGATTCTGGAATGTCATCAAGAAGACATTCCAGCACTTCCCACCAAACACATTGGAATCCTGTGTGTCTGTGTGTGTGTGTGTGTGTGTGTGTGTGTGTGTGTGTGTGTGTGTGTGTGTGTGTGTGTGTGTGTGTGTGCATGCGTGCGTGCATGCGTGCGTGCGTGCGTGCGTGCGTGTGTGTGTGTGCGTGTGTGTGTGTGTGCGTGCGTGCGTGCGTGTGTGTGTGTGTGTTGTGTTTTATTACTATACTTGTGAGGACCAAATGTCCCCACAAATATAAAGATCCAAAAATAGACATTGATCCTCACAACACAAATGCCACTTTTGTTAGATTTAGGCAGCTGTCGCAGTGTCGCACACTCAAAATAGCCGAACTACAAGCTCACACAACGCATGGTTCTGCATTCTGCAAACCATTGTGAGCTTGTAGATCGGCTATTTTGGGTGCCTGACAGTGACACGCATTAGACTGCAGCCTTGAGCTCGGGTAAAAAAAAGTCAAAAGAAAATTTAAAAAAGTTGTTGGCAGCAGAATATGTAGCAGACTGCCACAAAATGAGGGACTATAAGTCTACTACAGTTAATAGACTAATGTCATTTTTGCTTGTGTTTTTCCTTGTCTTGATTATCTGTTCTGAGAACTTCTGAATAATGTATTACTATTTTGTATCATAGGCTACTGTATGTTAATGCTTTGGCAATATAAGAACAGTGGTGTTAAGTAACTAAGTCAATGTATTCAAGCACTGTACTTACAGTAAGTACACTTTTGAGGATGTTTTACTTAATACTGGAGTATTTCCCCATTTTCAATTACTTCTACTCCACTACATCTCAGAGGCAAATATTGTACTTTTACTCCACTACAATTATTTGACAGCTTTAGTTACTAGTTACTTTGCAGATTTAGACTATTATTTATCACAAAACATACACTTTGAACTTGTGAAATGACCGGACTTTTACTTGTAACAGAGTATTCATACACTGCAGTATTGATACTTTTACCTAAGTAAAACATGTGAGCACTTTTCCCACCACTGTATAAGAATGCTTGTCATGCCAATAAAGCATATTTGAATTGAATTGAATTGAGAGAGAGAGAGAGAGAGAGAGAGAGAGAGAGAGAGAGAGAGAGAGAGAGAGAGAGAGCATTGAAGTGACTGTGCACCAGGGGGCGCCTGTGAGCAGCAAGCAGCGCCTCATCTCCTTCGTACCTCTGTACTTTTTGAACTGAACCACGCCTGCGGCTTCTAGCTTCCACCAACCAACCAACCAACCAACCACCCAGGCAGGCACAGTGAGTTCAGCCATATTGTATCTGAACGGTGACACACACACATACACACACTAGTGGATCATCATCATCATCCTTCTGAACGAGGGGCTTTCCATCCATGCCTGTCTGTCTGTGGTGGGGGGATTTGTCTCGACCAGGACGGATGAAATAAGAGCCAACCTTGGGGGATCGATCGTTCCAACGGCCAGAAAAAAAACCTTTTAATAATAACGGTGAGTTGATGCAGATGAACCTCTCTGTCTCTCTCTCTCTCTTTGCAACTTTGATGCAATAGCGGATATCCTCGTGTTCGGCCCCCGGCTCAAGCACATTTCTATATTATCACATGTATTTTGATCATAGATGTGTGTGTGTGTTGTGTAAATAGGCTATAAATAACGTGATCTTCAACGACCCCGGGGGTGGTTTGGTTTTCCAGAGGGGGATTTTTGCCCCTTTTTCTCGCCATGACACAGAATGCTGTTTTTAATGACCAAACATTTCTCATTCATCATCATGGCTTCAAAACTTTAACCCCCCCACACTGGTCTCTAAACAACACGCCTGGTGGCTTTCCGTTATGTTTAACCGACGCCCCGCTGTGATCCATACGGTCTCAGTTAAAAAGCCAAGCCTTTTCAATGTCGCTTCATTTTTAATCAATACATATGATTGATCGTGGGCTATAACGTTACGTCTGGCTGTGACCACCGCTTGAAAACTGTCGGAGGAGAATCCACCCATTGATTAAACTATTACATTTGTAAACTCCACTCATATGGGTGACATGCTATCCTCAGTGTCCTGATTGTAATCAACGACATGTAAGCCTGTAATATTACATGTTCAGCAATGTAACGGTAGTTCATTCTAGGCGG
Source organism: Gymnoscopelus braueri (assembly GCF_963280865.1). Taxonomy (NCBI): domain Eukaryota; kingdom Metazoa; phylum Chordata; class Actinopteri; order Myctophiformes; family Myctophidae; genus Gymnoscopelus; species Gymnoscopelus braueri. Next base: position 30,724,892 of record NC_137626.1, read on the forward strand.
GGAAATGGGCTGCTTGCTACTAAGTAGCAGCTTATTGCTACAAGTGGGTGTATGTCGTACGGATCATGGATCTATGGCAGTGGTTCTCAACCACCAGTGGCACGGGGACCACCAGTGGTCCTTCATGAGGGGGTTCCATGGTGGTCCCCAGCTAAATGATGGAAGAGTTGGTTACCAAATGGACCCTTGTAGATCTGCATTACTTAATAAGTCTTGGATCTGAGAGGCTATATCTCATCAAATGGAGGTCCATGGCGAATAAATAATGGACCTTGATATGAAAAGGGTTGAAAACCACTGATCTATGGCTAAGGACCCCCAAAAGCCATATGGGTCCATGTGGTTCCATTTGTACACTCTCAGAGTTACAGTACAGACCTGTAAGGGTCCACTTCGACCCCCCCCCCCCCCCCCCCAGGAACCCTGAGGGTCCTTGGACCCCACTTTGAGAACCACTATTCTAGGGTTTAATGTGGTGGGTGGCACACTGCTCGCATGACATGCCTTTATTCAAACTTTCATGTAGCCAAAGGGAACAATTTTAACCGAAATAGAACTGATCGGTGGTTCTTTTTTGAGGTCCTTTGAGGCGAGGCATTTCACGTCTTATAGTTATGATTATTATAAAACATGAACAGGGTGTTTGTAGTGCTGCTACCCTCACAACTAGCCTGCATAGTTCATTACTTTATGGTTTGTTTGTTTGTTTGTATGGAAAGCCTCCTCAATATTTGTGCCATGTTATTGAGTTGTACATGGAGGGGAAGACATTTTCATTCGTATTGTATTACCACGATGACATCTAAGGATTTAATGATCCCCAGAGGGAAATTCAGGTGTCATAGCAGCAATAAGGTTGAAACATAGGGGAAAGTGTAGTTACGCTTAGATTAGATACCGGCACTAAATAAAATATCTGCAATGGGTCTCTGAATGAATGAATGTACAGTATGTAGCCTAATTTTCAGAGTAGTAAGCTTGTCAATGTATTTAGTCTTATACATGACTGTCTATTAACCCATTCTTTACGGTAACCCCTATTTGTAACTATACCTTTCAGGACTGGAACCCCATTTGGGGTTCTTGTTGCTATGTACAGTATATAGCAACATACATTGTTGTAATTTTTGAATAAATATTTGAAGTTTTTCAGAAAACTTAGGTCAGGATTTAGAAGGCGTTTTTAGAATCGGCCTCAGGTCTAGATGGGTTAACAATGGATAGGCCTACAGTATATGAAGGAATATATATCAACAATGGGTGTATGAATGAGTATATGCTTATCAACAAAGAATTTATAGATTAATTCCTGGCCTAATAAGTATCAACAATGAATATCTGAATGAATTAATGATGTACCTTCTGAACAGTTAATTCAAGCATTATGTCAATGTTTGGCAGTGTACATTCTAGTTGTCTGTGTGCAAGAGTGCTGTAAGTGTGTGCATTTGTCATGTTTAATAATGGTAATGTCACGCTTTTTATAAAAACACTGAGGTTTTCGGGACACTAAGTGAAGGCATATGAAACATGTTGTGGGACTCATACAGACAGACAGCCCAATGACTGTTGAGACAGTTCTATATTTGGATGAATCATAGTCAACTATTCAGCTTGCCAGGTTACAGAAGTTATCAGATTATACAGTGACTGTCAATGATGCACTTTTCTCTTCCAGAGTAATTTAAGGTTAAGGTCGTTTCTCATGCACTCTCTCCCAATGGTTGCCGTATGTCTACTGAAGTAAAGTGAAAACGCATGTTAGACTTGGACATGAAGTTGTTGCTCTTTTGCCTCGGGTGGTGGGATGTTTTTGGTGACGTTTTAGTTGCTACCAGTTGCAGGAATAGGATTACAGTCTTTCTTTTGTGGCATTCTCATTTCAGATGATCTAATTCCTACACGATTCCTTCTTCCTGTTGACTCAGAAGTTCATTCTCTCATTTCGCTTTCAGCATTTGTTGTTGTTCATTTTCTATTAATTTGTTGAAAATGAATGCTTCTAAGTAACAACATTTTCATTCTAGCTGTCTTAAGACCATGGTCTAAATTAGTCTCAGCTTAGACAGGCCATGGTGTGCTGGATTTCATTGGCTCCCTTATTGATCCTTATACAACAAACTAATCAATGATTTCCTTCCTCTCTCTGTTTCTCTCTCTTTCTTATGTCTTTGTGATCCAGGTATTGTTTCCGTCCTCTGACGGGATTTGTCCTCTCAGCTGTCTGGTGTAAGGAGGAGGAGAAGAGGGAACAAAGATGCCTAAACCGGTAAGAGTCTGTAGGCCGGAGCAGGAGCATCAATGTCTGCTGTGTACGTCCATTATGCTACTTCCTGCAAACACACACACACTAAGCAGTAGTGTCTCATGAGGAATCGGAAGTTTCCCTGTTTCGATTCCGGTTCCCGACAAGTGTCCTTGAGCAAGACGCTGAACTGATCCCGATGAGCAGGCAGGTGCCTTGTATGGCTGACTCTGCCATGGTTGGTCTGTGACTGTAAAAAGATGACTAGAAAGTCACTGTTCCTTCATGTTGGTTACTTGCTCACACAGTTATGAGATTTTTTTTGTTCTTGATTACAAATGTCAAGAATGTTATTTAGATAGCATGTAGTTTAGACAGATGCTAGGTTTGATGTTTAACTGGTATCCTAGTTTCTTTGAAGCACTACATTTTTCTCTTTGCACTCTACTTATGTGACTATTTACCTTGTTGTTTGTTGACTAGGGTTCATGCTTACTCTGACCTTGCACTTGTAAGTCGCTCTGGATAAGTGCATCTGCTAAACGCCTAAAATGTAATTGTACTATATGAATGCAGACCATTTATTACGTAAGAAGGAGAAGCCACGTCCCACCGTGTCACTAGTCCTCCACTGCTAGCAAATTCCCATCCATTTCAAATATGATTTCGATCAGCACTGAACCAAATCTGAACAACCATATTGTGTTTTTTTCTGCCAGCCTGGCTGGTAGTCATGAGGACTATAGATATAGATATTGCAGCACTTGGATGGCTCATGTCCCTGTGCAACAAAAGGAAGTTGCTTGGTGGTGTCTGACTTACAAAACACTACTTTCTGTTTTGTTGTAACTGTCAGTGCATGCACCTGGTTGCCCCGAAGCCAGATTTTATCGTTGCATAAGGTGACATCTCTGTCACCATGCGCAGGCTTGTACTCGTCAGAACATTTTCCCTCACATTATCCTCCAATGTCGCAAAGCGCAAGTATGGGTCTGAACTTGTGCCACTGTGCTTACTTACGATTGGCTGCTTGTAATTTGTTTGTCTCAACGCTTCTTGCGCAGTTATCTTTTGCTGTGAGACGCTCCGGTTGGCGCTGGCGGCGAGCAACAACATGTCAAACTTTCGTCATAGTTCATCTTCCAGTAAACGGGCAGCGTGAAGTGAACTCTGTGGGCCTGAGGCCTCCTCTGAGCCTCAGACAGACACCCAGGCCTCGCAGGCTGTAACACTACAGCCATTGTTGCCATTCAAGAGGGTGGAGAGAATGCCAGAGTACGCCTCAGCTCTATGAGGAAAGGCCAAAACAAAAGCATTTCTACACAGTTGCAGCATGGCTGTCCGATTCCATGCCGTTGTGAGGCTATGTTGCTTTCCGTCAGAGCAAAGATTTGGACACAGATTCATTCAGAGTCATTGGGTATTGCACTTGTGAACAATTTAGTTTTATGTTTGTGTCTTGGGACTGGGTGAAATCATACACAGCAAAATCCTGAGTGATTTAATTTGAACTGTCAGCGGATGAGTTAATTCTGAACTCAGGATTTGACTGTGTATTCTTAAGAACGGTAGTGCAATACTGCAATACTATCTATTTTACTTATCTTGGACTCTTGTTAGATGGCTTTTGCTCAAGTATTTGTATTTGGGCATACATTTCTTATAATGAATTTCCCTTCGTGGAAAATCACTAATGACTAGTCCAGAAGAATCTTTCCTAGGGATTTGTGAATAACAGTCTGTTTTGGCACTTGCCACAAGATAAGTATATCTTGTGTGTGTGTGTGTGTGTGTGTGTGTGTGTGTGTATGTGAGTGTGAGAGAGAGACTACGCTACAGCCAGGCGCTGATGTCATTCTCCCTCACATCCCCCTCTTGTCCTTCTGAACCAATGGCAGGGCACCGTCCCAAAAACAGCTCCCGGGGACAGCGTAGGGCTCCGTTCCCGGCTGAGAGAAGCATCACTGTCACAGACCAATAACTCAAGTGCCAGAGAACTGCGTGTCCCTCCCTCCCGGGGACATGCTGACATAACCTGTGGAGCTCCTGCAGTGCAGTACATGGCTCCTCCAAAATAACCTTACATGTTGAGAGCCCCCAAAAAACGTTTTAGAACACTTTTGGATGCCGTGTTTCATGTCGGCCCTGGGCCGTCGGCACAGGAACCCAGATGACCTGCTGTTGTTGAATATCTAGACAGATTGTGTTTGCCTGAGAAGGCGGGAGACTTTGAATGGATTTATCAAACGGCTTTGGAGCAGGCAAGGCACTTAATAGAAATGTTATGACTTTTGAAGTCGTCGTCCCTTGGAGCAAAATAAAGAATATTGCTTGCATTCCAAAACAGTCCTTCGCTACAGGCCTAATCTCATTCAAAACTATGTACAAAATGATATAAGATAAAGCAACAAATGACAAGGTAGTTAGCTGGTAGGCGTGGTGGCTGGTGGGAGGGCTTTGTAAATGACCTGCATTATTGATAGGACAGAGTATGGTCCTATCTATCAATGGTCTCTCATACCTACCATTCACACCCCCCCCGCCCCCATTGTACCCTTTGCTCAGCGGTGGGGTGTTTTATGAGCCGGCAGACCCCACAGGAAGAGGGGGCTCTCTCGCTCGCGTCCTAGCGTGTGCCTGTTTTCCTGTTTGCAAGCACAAGGGGCCCTGCAGTGTGAAACGGAGTCGGGGCCCCAGTTAAATCCCCCTCAGTCTGTATCAACATCCTGTCTCCTGTGGAATCAGGGTACAGAGAGAGAGAGAGAGAAAGGAGAGAGATAGCAGGGGGTGGATGTTCTTGCTAAGGAAGGAGGGACAAAGTCAGAGAGTGGGAAAAGTAAGAAGATGGGATGAGGTCCGGGTGCAACTGGAAAGAGAGGGTGGGTATGAGTAGTCCTGTCACAATTATGACATAATCGGCTTTTTCACAATTATTTGACATAATTGCAATAATTTTTGCATAATCGTCATCGTTTCCATGTTGGAAAATGTTGATATATTTTCAAACATTTTCAAAAGTAGTGGAAATGATCTACAAGCTTACAAGCTCACAACACGTCGCGATGCGACACGTTGTAGATCGGTATTTCCACTAATAATGTGTTTTTTTAAGTATAAAGTTATTAAATGTCACTCATTTCTTAAGTATATTTAAGTTATTTGCCATGTCTTCCCTGTGCAACTTCAAAGCCTAAAAGCCAAACAGAAATGTAATTTTTATTCATGTTCCAGTGTTCAACGACAAAAAACACAATTAAGTCGTTAATCACAATTATTTGTGTGACAATTAATTGTTATGTCAAATTTTCATAATCGCAATAGCCCTAGGGATGAGGTCCGGGTGCAAATGGAAACAGAGGGTGGGTATGATGAGATGGAGATGTACACACAGATGGGGAGAGAGAGAGAGAGAGAGAGAGAGAGAGAGACAGACACAGAAAGATGTACAGGAAGCAAGCAGGGATGAGAACCAGGATTGAGGACAGGATGGAGAGATGCAGTTAACCTCATGAACCCTAGCTTCCCTCCCTATTCTGGGCATGTCATCATCACAGGTGAACATTTGACACCAATAGCAGTCAGAGCTTGTAGCTTTTTGCCAAAGAGGTTTGGTGTGTAGGTGGGGGGGAAAAGGAGGGAACCAAGGATAGACCGCTGGAGGACCCCGGTTTACAAAGTATATAACATTTACAGTATGTGGTTAAAACAGTGGTGGTGAGGAGGAGGAAGTTCTCTTATTAGGGCTGGGCGATATGACTTCAAATTGATTCTCTCTAACTTTTGCCTCGATTATGATTAATGAACGAAAAAAGTTATAAAATAGTAAAAATAGCTGTTTTATAAGCTCTCAACAAAGTATAATAAAGGGTTAAAGGTAGGGTAAGTGATATTTTTTTTTTTTTTTGTTTGTTAAAAAGGTTAAAGTACTAGTAATCATTGCTACACAGCGTTTGTTTGGTCACAGGGGTCTCTCCAGCTCTTTAGTAAACAGAATATAGTACATTTTCAAGTAGGTGACAACATTTAAACCAATCAGGAGAGAGCTCTGAAAATGCATTTTCTGTTTAGTAAAGAGCTGGAGAGACATGGGAGACTCCTTTTACTGAACAAACACTATAGCAATGAGTACTATCAGAATATAGAGCTATTTAACACTTATCTTAACCAAAGTAAATCACTTACCCTACCTTTTTAAGACAGATTTAGTCCATTATAAAAAAATCCGATTAGAATTATTATTACTTCTAAATGGTGGTTTCAATATATTTTCGGTTAATTACCCAGCCCCATTTTCTAGAAGTTATTATTGGAGACCCTGATGCTAAGCAGCGGGGGAGGAGATCGTAGGACTTGGGGGGGGGGGGGGGGGGGAGTGTGACCTCCCTCGGTGCCGCTGGGCAAAGCATAAACTGTTTGCCGGCTGCATTTGGCCATTTACTTTGTCAACAGTCCAGAGCTTGTGGGTTGACATCAAAAGCGCCAAACCAGTCCAGGCAACGCTCAACCCCACGCTGTGTCACCTGTCAGCAGCTTTTAAGACGAGAGGACTGTCAGATGGTGATGTGTGATGATCCTAGCAGTTATCTCTGTAATTTAAACCTCTTTTTGTCTTTCGTTCGGTTAAACAGATGTTTTGAATTTGCTCAAACATAACAAGCATGTGTGTGTTTGTGTGCATGTAGGTACTGTAGGTAAGAACATGCCAATCCCTCCCACTCATCCGTCCTCTCATTCTCATTCTCCCCCTCCCCTCTCTCTCTCCCTTCATTCCTCATCCCCCTCTTCTCCTCCCCCTCCGTTCGTCCCTCCCTCAAAGGCCTTCCTTACCCCATAGGGGGGTTAATCAGACAGACAAGACAGCTGCTCAGAGCCCAGCAGGCCAGATTAGCAGCTCTACTGATTGAAGTGTGTGTGTGTGTGTGGGGGGGGCACACACGTGTTTTCTTGCACACACATGCAGGTTCATGTCCTCGTCTTGACGGGCTCTCTCAGCAAAGCTACACTAAACAGAGTACAGTAAATAAACAGCTGCACATTTAACGAAGACAACTGATGATTTTTACAGAGTAGGTATTCAGGATTCTACAGCTGTTGTAATAAATCTGGTGTTTTTTACTGGTTTGAAGTTTCATAGATTTCAGGTTGTCTGGGGACACTCCGGTGGCTTTCAACTCCAGTCCTGGGGAGCCAGTTTGCTGCTGGTTTTCTTGTTCCCCAGGTACTTATTGATGGGATGCCTTGGGTCTAAATGACTCCCTGACTGGAATGCTAGAATTAAAACGATCAATACCCTTGTTTCTCATCAGGAGTGTAGAACCACTGTGGTGCACCACTCGAGGTGTTATGAGTCAGTTTGTAATGTGAGTGAATTAGTCCCGTTTAGGCCTGTCGATTGGTTGAATGTAATGTAAGAGCTAAATGGCTGCCGTGTGAATATGACTGACAACGAGCGGTGCGCAAAAGTTAAGTCTTCTTCCTACGAGACGCTTCAGGAGTCTGGAGTGTTTGATTAGCTGCGTCAGTGCTTGTGTATGTTGTTCTGCCCCCCCTCCCCCTCCTCCTCACGCCTCCTTCATCTCCTCCTCCTTCTGAGAGGGACAGGATTAACCCTCCCGTCTGATCCATCCAGGATCCCAGCTCCAGCCACTACACATAGACACGGAGTGCATACAGTCACACACACACACGCACAGCGCACAAAGGTCGGCTATTTCACAGCTGATTGCTGATGGCGGATGGCCCCACACAAACGCAGACGAAGTGACATTCAAGGTTGGTCACTTGGAAACCCCAGCTCATCACTAGGTTCTCCATAACAACTCCTCTCTCGCTAAAACCCAACGAGGCGTCCGCTCTTGACCCCAGCGACACAAAGTCTCACTCCGTCAGCCGCTGAACCGTGAACGGGGGGTGTTATGCTGACGAGGCTTCTTGTTGATGGCTTGTTTGTTCAAACGCATGCATGGGCAAGAGGAGAACCATTTGATACTTTGAAGGAACCTGTTGACCGGCGTTGCCTCACAAGTGATGCTTAGTTTGTATTTAAAATAAAACACAGCTCAAAGTTACAGTAGCACTGTGAGTTGGGATACAGCACTGGTTAAACGCCTGATAAGTTCAGTTAAAAAAAAGTTAACTGATGGTGTGATTTAATACAAAATGTGTAGTGTAGTGGTTACGGGGGGGGGTGGTATGTTTCGCCCATTGACTGTCTACGATCAATTGCCGACCATTTTCCAAAGCATGTAGTGGTTTGTTTGCTTTGTCAGGACACCATTGAATTCCATTCATTTCAGTACAGGATTAAAATCAACGTGCAGAGGCTTGAAACATGCTTGAGATAGGTCATCCAGTTTTTTCAAGTTATGTTAATGGTGTGCTTTAATTCATTTTCAAGCACGGATTGATTTGAGAAGTCTAGTCGAAAAGGGTCCGTGGAGAAAATCTTGAATTACAAACAACATTCAAACATCATCCATGAATTATTCATCAAGGAATGAATGTTGAGTCACTGACTCAATTATTCAGGTAAGTTCTGAATGATGGAAACGTAAAATGTAAGCTAAATTAAAAGATAAAGCCATAAAATGGTCTGTTTTTGTATGATATATATAGATATAGATAGATAGATAGACATAAACACCATGACCATATATATGGTCCTTTAATGCAACTTTGGTCCCTGAAACTGTACACACCTGCCTGGCATTAAATGGATGGATTCCCACCAGACCCTTGTCTGTCATGTCTCTCCCAATGTCTCTCAGCTTTCCGTAAAGACGGAGTACTAAGGGGGATCATTGAGTCGCCCACACTCCTTCTTGAAATTGGAGAAATGAGAGAAAATGTATCTCGATACCAACTGGACCGAGACTAAGTCCAGTTTAGGGACCTTTTGAGAATGAAAATCGTACAGGGCTGAACCACAGCATAATTATTCGACCAAGTTGCAGACAGACTTCCACTCCAAATAATCCCCAGTGCTGCTCCACAGTCATACTACTGGAACACTTACTCACTGCTCCGCATTTAGATTCAACAAGTAGTGTGAGAAAGGGGGAAAAGTAGCAGGTTGTAAGGCTGTCAATTATTCAGACCCATTTAAAACCGAGCTTCCTCAGTTTGAAATTCAACCACAAAATCTCTGCTCCTCCGACTGTTGCTGCAAGGCAGTGCAGGGAGCCACTGCCAAGGAGGAGAGAGACTGTCTCCATAGTTCTCAGATCATAATGATGATAAGCCTTGATACCCAACCATTTCTGACAGGCGGCTGTATCTCTCTGGAACGCAGCTGCCAGAGAGGACATTTTCAAATCTGTTCTCGACAGCTGAGTGAGCCAACATGCCTTTTGAGCGACACTGTGACTTAGACACAGTTTTGTAGTCCTTCTAGCGACATGGTTCTAATGATGGCGATGACATTCAGTCATCCATCCACTTGGATGGAATGATCAGTTGGCTGCCACAAAGAAATTATTACGTTTTGGGTTGAAAAGGTCAACAACAAAAAAAGTTTAAAAATACATAATCGGTCATATCTCAGGAGCAATGAGATTCTCTACTACTTGAGTGCAATTTCTTTTATCCTTACTTGGGAAATTTTGGCTATTCAAATTTTGCATAATCGGACAAAGGAGACCATCATTAGGCTAGTAACAACTTATCAAAATTCGCCATCACCATTCCAAGCCAATAGAAACTACATTACACACTACAAACTACATACTTTCTTTCCCTGGAAAGTTGCATGCTGAAACAAAAGCTACTGCTCTTGTATTCATAAAAAATGAAAAACAAAGTTTGAAATCTTGTTTGAGATGACCCTACCGATGATGTCATTGCATAGGCACTAGGCAGGTATCTGAACTGCCCACAGACCTCCTCTGAGACACAGAGCCAGTAGACAGAAATGGTGTCATCTTATAATGAGCTTTTAGTGGGGACCAATTATACGAAGTTAGGTTGAAAATGGGTGAAGTGGTCCTTTTTAAGTAGATAAAGTAATTAATGGTTGACTGAAGTGTCCTGTAAATGTCCAAACCACAGTGAAAATGTACAGTACGAGGGATGCCGGTCCCAGTGTCCTCTCCGACACCTGCCTCCCTTCGGCAGATTAAACCTGTGGCGTGTCCCTAGATAGACGAACAAGCCAACAAACACATGGCTAGCTTTCCCAGTTAGCATCAGCTCAGGTTCTGTGGTGTAACTGCACACCCAGTCTTCTCGTTGCCTGGCTTAGCGGGTGACACGGTCGTGCCGTAAAGCGCTGCTGTGGGTGTTGGTGTCATGATGGTTGTTTCCCAGAGAGGAAGTACCTAGAGTGACCTTAACAACGGCTATCAACACCACTAGCCCACAGCTTCCTTCATCTCAAGTTGGGTTCAGCGGTGTCACAAACTTGAGACTAATTTGTCTGCTATTTGAATCTTGTCATTGTGCAATGAGTGTATATATACTGTAAGTTAAGGGAGGGCTGTCGGTTTTAATTATAGTCTATTGTGTTGTAGTTATTGTTGAGTCTGGGTCTGTCTTATTTTGGTGTACAACTCGTCTGAGTTGTACAAATTGTTAAGATCCTGTGGTCAGAATGTTTTGGCATCTGTGTCACTAGCACAGATTCCTGCATTGCCAATGCACTTGACAAAGCAAAGTGATTCTCGTTCTTGATTGTCTTTAGAAGAAGTCAAGGAAAAGTTCCAAGAAAAGAGAAGTGCATCTTAATAATCCATCTTACACAACCACCGGCTCCTGGTTGATACACACCGTCCCACCAAAGGCCCACTTCCCAGACGACCATAAATCCTCAACCCAGAGTCTGAATTTGCCAGAGAGATTTACACTCTGAGGACAAAATATTTGGCTTTGGACATTGGAATTCAAGTTAATTGAAAGATGCAGACAAAAGCAGTGTCATGTATACCTCATTTCCACCAAGATTAACCTAGTTCAGGCTCTGGGCTGGTGCTAGTAGCTAGCCACCTGGGGCTAAATCATCTCCTCAGAAAACTTTACGCATTCAAGAATCCTTCTTGGCATTCGAATGGGAGGGGGGTTGCAATTTGAACGAAAGCTGCTTTTTCCACGTGTCGAATGCAGTTCAGTCCACTTGTTTCTCAACCAGTAGGTTGGTAGGTTTATTATACAAAACAAGTCTATATATAGTTGGTTACTAAAAGCATTGGGCTCACATTATTATAACCAGTCGAGAAACACTTGTTGGGTCCTTCTGAACCGATAACCTGCATACATTGCCCCACACATTGTCTGTGCTTAATCCCTGTGTCCTCCAAAGAGAGGTTTGGGGGGGGGTTATGGGAGAGTGCATTCATGGGAGACTGACAGTGGGATCAAAAACAGAGAAAGCGCTGTAGCATTTCATGGGTAATTAATGACAGGCAGCTATAATGTGGCTCTGTGTGGGTAGAGGGGAGAGTCCAGCTATGTGCTGTATATGCAAAAGCTTCATGGGTTATTAATGAGAGACACACACACACACACACACAGGGAGAGCGAGAAAAGAGAGATGAACACGGAGATGGAGTGGAAAATGAGATTAAGTGTTCCTGAGGTTTTGTGGATGATTATTGGGAGGGGAAAAGAAGAAAAGAACGTCTCTCTCCCTTTTGCTCTCTTCCCTCTCTGCCCATTCCCTTCCCACTTCTGTTAGTGTTTCATCTACAGTAACCCGACTGTAACTTTATCCCATAACCCTGGATCATCTCTCTCTCTCTGTCTGAATCTGTCTTGCTCTCCCACTGCTCTAGGCCTCTCTATATATCTATCATCTCTCCTCCTCCCCTCTTCCCTACTTTTACACTCTCTGCTCTTCTTATCTTGATTCTCTCTCTCTCTGATGCCTTACTACTGTACATACAGCCCTGTATGTACGTGTGTGTGTGTGTGTGTGGGAGGAAGGATGTGAGATGCCTCGGAGGTCAGCCCCGTTGCGTTCTGTCAGCTGCATGCTAGGCCCACTGCCAATGCCGCTCAAAAAAAAGCCACAGCCAATGGCAGGACTCGATTGTCAGCTCCGCCCCTCCCCACCGAGGCATCCTGGGTAGAAGGGTGCCAGGAACAGAAATGCTCACTCACCCTGTCAGTGCCGAGGAGAGAGTGAGAGAGAGAGAGAGACACGGTACACAGCCAAAGTTTGCTTTAGATTGCAGGAGAAATGTCCAAAATTCTTCTACCTGCCTGAGGGAATGTTAAGTCAGCAGCTCCATTAGCACTGCAGGGTTTTAGCCCAGAGGAACAGTGTTTGATAATATACATACTTGTATGTACCGTAACACAAAGTTTCTTAAAATATCGGTTTGGTTCTCAGACCTTTTAAATTTTAAGTACTACTATTTTCGTGTGCATTAGGTCATGGACCCCCATAACTCTCAAAGTGTACCGTGAAGGTCCTTTTGCTTACTAACTATACATTATTTAGCTGGGGATCCCCTGGAACACCCTCAAGGACCCCTGGGGGGTCCCCAGACCACATTTTGAAAACCACTGCCTTAGAACACAATCTCTGGTTGAGCAGGTTGAGTTGAGCTCTCGTTACTACCAAAACAAAGCAACATTAGAATGTAATGCGTGATGGCTCTAAAAGAACAGTTGTTGGTCATAAAGTGCGCGTGCCCGACGCGTGCAACGCATGCAGAACTGCACGTATCGTCTCTGGCTTATGCTTGAAATCTACCAGTGTCTTCGTTCCTTTTTAAATAACTCCCATAACACTGTTTTCCCTCTCTGCTCTCGAACCGGTTTTATCTCGATACAGAAATTGTGTGGAGTGCACAATCTATAAAAGCAACTCAACACGGGGAACGATAAGGAAGTGAAACAATGATTATTTGCCCCACCCCCTGCACCGAGTACGAAATAAAAGCAAAATTGCTGCCGTGTGAAAATGGTCCACACCACGGGCCGATTTGTGCTCTGACCTCTGTGTCAGAGAGCATGTATTCCAGGGGGAATGTGTGAAACATCGGTTTGTTTATATGTTGTGTGTGAAGATAGAATTGCCAGTACAATGACCACCTTCTCTTGTGTGTGTTTTGTAGATCAATGTACGCGTCACCACCATGGACGCAGAGCTGGAGTTTGCCATCCAGCCAAATACGACGGGCAAACAGCTCTTTGATCAGGTAAGTCTGAGTTACACACACACACACACTCACTCACTCACTCACTCACTCACTCACTCACATGGGCATGCAAACTGTCTATTACCTTCCTACAAACCTGCTTATATAGGAGGATTTGCTTGTTCATATATACTGCAGATTTGCTCAGTGTTAGGGAGTTGCGTTTTTCGTGAACACCAGTCTGAATTAAATTACTTGCCATTCTCCCAGTGAGTGTGTAATCTCATCTGTAGACCTGGCATTTTGCAGAATACCATAAGATTTTGCTTCTATGAGGTATTTAGTGCATGCTGTGGTTTCGGAGTTGGCAGAAATATTGCAGTTTAAGTCGTTTTGCGATTGAATTATTTATTATGCAGCCCTACTGAGTTGCACGCACACACGCACGCACACAATCATATAACAAAGCAACAATACTGCTCCCATCATCAAGCAGTGAGTCCTCAATTAGTCAAGTCTAATGAAACCAATTAAAAAGGCAGACTGGATGTAAGGGCACGCCCAGAGCCCATAACAGCTGCATGATGTCACAGTTCATCTCAATCTGAGGGTTAGGTTAATGGCTTCCTCTGGTCAGCCACTACTTTGCCTCATCACTACAGAGTACCTCACCTAACTGCATTTACATGTTTACATTACACACCTTAGATCTATTAATGTTAGATGGGGTATGGTTAACGTTAGATGGGATAGGGTTACCTTCAAAGTTACGTACATGGGATATGGTTACAGTTAAGTTTAGATGGTACAGTATATGGTTAAGGTTAATATTAGATCAGTTAATGTTAGATGGGATATGGTTACAGTTAAAGTTAGATGGGATATGGTTTCAGATAAGGTTGGGATATGGTTAAGATGGGATACAGGGAATATTTAGTATGGTTCACATTTACGTGACTAAAAGATATGAGTTGTAGCAGATCTAGAAAAGGAATAGATTATGATATGAATAAGTACACAATAAAACATGTTGTTCTATAATGTAGATAAGTTGTCCTTCAACGGCCATAGCTGAGCCAACGTGTGTGTGTGTGTACAACGTGTGTGTGTTCCAACTTTATAGCCTGTACATATAACATGTAATGTGACATAGCTCTGTTTAACACAATGCTGTACCCCCTCCAACTGTACATACTTTCCCCATTTTCTTAAACAGTTTTTATTATATTTTGACACTTGCTTTGGCAAATGTAAACGTATGTTTTCTCATGCCAATAAAGCTCCTTTGCATTGAATTGTGTTCCTCCTAGGTGGTGAAGACCGTGGGCCTTAGGGAGGTGTGGTTCTTTGGCCTGCAGTATACAGACAGTAAAGGCTACCACACTTGGCTCAAGCTCAACAAGAAGGTAAATCACCTCTCTCACTTCTACACATAAAAGATCCTAAGGGTTCATTTAACCATGAGGGTTAATCCAGACCCAGAACGCATCTGTGTCATTTTAAGATTTCTTGGGCTATTCAAAAATAGCAGATATACAAGCTCAAAGCTTGTATATCTGCTCCGATCTGTGCTTCTGGGGGTCCCTGGAACAACATATTTTGAGATCCGCGGCCAAATAAATATCATTTTGGGGTCCTCGACGTGGAAAAGTTGGAGCACCACTGATATAGCAACATACTGGTAGGATTTAGAAAACATTTTTAGATATGTATTTGGCCGCGGACCCCCTGGAACCCCCCCAAGGACCCAACGTTGGAATCACACCACATTACATTGTGTCTGTCTGTATCTCAGAGTGTGTGTCCTATTGTCCAGTATAGTCTCCGCTATAGGCTATGGTCAGACTTCCTGACAAACACGCCCTCCAGCCCCCAGCTCTATGAAATCACGCGTGTTCCCGTCCGTTTTTACACTCGAGTTAAATGGACACTCTGGATTTTACTGTGTGTACCCCTCTGTAGCCATCTGGGTGTGTTTGAGCGCATGCACGTCATAGAATTCCCCTCGCCCTGAAGTACTGTAAACGCATGCGTGTGTGTACTGTACGTATGTGAGATTGAGGAGGTGGTACTGAAAATTCCCCTTGTTTTAAGTACTGTAAGTGTATGTGTGTGTCTCAAGCACTGTAAAGCTACTGTGTGTGTGTGTGTGTGTGTGTGTGTGTGTGTGGGCGTTCCACACAGCTATGCTACACCCGTGTTAGGCTGTCGGAGTGATCTATGACAGGATTTCTTTTAACAAGGGGGGCTCCAGTGGAAACTATTCTGTGTGTGCATCTGTGTGAGTACTGTATAGTACATGGATGCACATACACACACCCCCACACTGTAGCTATATTCTGTACCGTCCCAGCTTGTCATTATACGTTATGTTCACAATGCTGCACAAGGGTGCTAATTACCTCTGCTAATGACTACATTAGATAGGTACAGTACAGTACATGCAGTACCTCTTTATCCCCAAGTCGACACTTTAATTAGTTTATGTTTGACTGTTAAGCAGAGCTCGACCAGTGGCGCCGTAATAGGGGGGCTTTTTGGTGTGTGTCCCCCACTTTACCGATGTCCGATTTCTGGGTCCGATGGTGATCCTGATTTTTGGAGGATCGTAGACCAGCAACCAGGCCTGGAATTGATTTTGTTTAGGGGCAAGGCCACTTGGCATTTTGGTGTTATCAATTGTTTTAAGGGAGAAGGTCAAATGTCAGGGCAGGAAGGCCAATCTTTATAAAACATTGATTTTAAGTCCACTGAAATAATGATTATTTTGTTTTTAATATGTACTAACTAGGCTATAACTATAAATGAAGTAAATGTTACATATTATAATAATGTTTATTTCACTAAATAATGTATTGTTCTTTACAAATGACCAATATTTGTATCAACTCCTGAATCAAAAGTTCATACATGCTCAGGCCTGTGGAGTTGCTGGACTGATTGAAGATGGGGATTGGGACTCGGGAACAGTTAACCCATTCAATCCGGGAACACATCTCCGTAATTTAAAATTTCTTTGGCTATTCAAAAATAGCAGATCTACAAGCTCATAGCGCTATGAGCTTGTAGATCTGCTATTTTTGAATAGCCCAAAGTATAAAATAATGGTCATAGCTTAAATCTAAAATGACACGGATGCGTTCCTGGATTGAATGGGTTAAGAATTCAGAATCTTAACAAAAGACACTGGTGTCTAAAGACGATATAGACAGGAAAGAGGCAGAGGAGATAACGATGCAATCAGCTGGTGCAGTGCAGGTGGGGCATCAAGGTCACTGTGGCCTCAGGGCATCTAATGTTTTGAAGGGCATGAGGCCAAACAGAGGGGCAACGAATTCTTGACCTGTCAGCAACTACCAATATTTTGTCAGTAAAAGTGCCCCATTTTCTACGAGTTAATCCCTTAACCCGTTTAGGCCTGCCGCCTGAGGAAGTTTTCTGAAAAACGTATATATCGTCGCTACCTTTTATTTTATCGCTAAAAGTTTCAAAAATAGCTGATCTACAAGTTCACAACGTGTCGCGACGCTGTATAATAACCCGTTGTCAGTGTCCTAGTAGACATTGTTTAGAAGCTTCTACCTCTGCTCTGCCACTTGACTCCTTGCAACGCTCCTGTGAAACTGTCTGTGATTTCCTGTGTGATTGATTTATTGATCCTCCTGTCGCTGCCTTGTCGGAGCTCGAATAATTAGAACAGGAGCTGACTCTGATAGGTCGGTTTTTAAGACAAATGATTTATTTTCTTGACATGATGAGTCAGGGACATGGGTCGTGATCGACAGTCTGATTGGTTGATTTAAGTAATTGATTCTCAATGTTGGGTCAGGGGACCACCAGGGGTCCACCCTGTTCCCAAAATGTTACCAAATGGGGGTCTGTGGCCTAATGCATATCAAACCAAGGTCCTTGAAATTAAAAAGTTTGAGAATCACTGTTTTAACATTGATTGATTGGCAGTATCTTCTTGCCCATGACACCCTGCTGGGCACGTTCTGCACTGGTTCCTGTTTGATCAATACATGGCATCTCTGTCTTATTGACTAATTAGGACATAGCTGTGGTCCAGAATACAATTTAGTTGATCAGGTTATTGATTAATGTTTGTTTCTGTAACGGTTGCTCTAATTAATTGATGGAATGCATTGGGTGATTGATTGATTTGATTAATTCACTGTTTCTCAACCTGTGGTCCACGGACCACTAGTGGTCATTGGCAAATGACCACAAAAGTACAGCTGGTCCTTGGGAAAATTGGGGATTGTTTGAAATAGGCTAGGCCTAGTGGTCCAGAGATCAAAAACGGTTGAGAACCACCGGATTAATTGAAGTCTTTATTAACCAGGTCACCCAGCAGGACGTGAAGAAGGAGAACCCGCTTCAGTTTAAGTTCCGGGCAAAGTTCTTCCCCGAGGACGTCTCCGAAGAGCTGATCCAGGAGATCACACAGAGACTGTTCTTCCTACAGGTGACCCGTCCGTCGCACACTGATGACACCATCACACCAAGGAAAAGACTAAAATCAAATATGACGCAGTTTTTGACCAAATACCTCAATGGTGATATTGTGACGATCAAATTGTATTATTTGCCAAAAGTGGCGAGAACAGCCAATCCATGTCGTGAGCTTGCATTTTTACTTTTTTTGAAAAACGTATGAATGTACATTTAAAATAGGCCTTAAGTGATTAAAACCACAATATTACGATCCATAATCCCAGGCAATATCTAGTCCCATATCACAGTATCGATATAATGTCAATATATTGCCCAGCCTTAGGCGGTATTGGTATTTAGACTGCTTGATTTTGCACGGGTGTGTTTACTATTTTTGACTGGTCCCGTCATTCCTCCCACCCACCCCTCTCCTCCCGCCCGGTGGTCTCCAGGTGAAAGAGGCCATTCTGAACGATGAGAACTACTGTCCCCCAGAGACGGCCGTGCTGCTGGCCTCCTACTCTGTCCAAGCCAAGTACGCAGACTACAGCAAAGAAGTACACAAGCCAGGATACCTCGCCCATGACAGACTGCTGCCACAGAGGTATGCAATACACACACATGGATTAAAGGTCTCAGTCACCACAACTGATTTCAGTCATTTAGATTCCATCGAAATCAGCATGTCTTCTATGGAAGCATGCCATTCACATGAAGTGGTCCACACACACACGCAACTTAAACACAACCCCCATTCTAACCCCAAATAGCCCATTGGGAAAACAAGAGCCGCAGCAAGACATCTTCTGGTATTTTCTAAGTATTTATTTTATTTTCTGTCCATTTTGTCCTCAAAAGACAGAAATACAATACTAGCAATACAATACAAGAAATACAATACTAGCAATACAAAAGCACACAGTCAGGACATGTCATGACCCGTACAGGGCTTGTTATGATTTTCTTTATGAGTGTGTTTTTTAATGTATTCTGTGTTGCATCACTTCAAACAAAGACTAGTTATGGCTAGTCTTCAGTTTACTGATGCTTCCCACGCATACTCTCTCTCACACACACACACACACACACACACACACACACACACACACATGGAATGTGTCTCATTCTCTTGTGGAATGTTCTTTGATTTCCTTGGTAGGAAATGTATCGGCCTTTTGGGTTGAGTCACCTTTTTTTCTTGGAGCTCTCCCTTCTTACATCTGACAAAGCTGAGCCCCCCGCACACACACACACACACACACACATGTAACATGTTAACCACTTAAGTCCTATACTCGTACGACAAATATTTTAAATAGATTGCCTATTTTAGCAATTTTTGTTACAATGTTAATAGTGTGCTTCACAACGATGTTACATGTGGGAGTTGGCTATGATTTTGTGCAACACGTTAAGCATTTTGGTCTACCTCTAAACATACAAGGCCTCACGTCGCCCCTGTGATCTTTCGTGCCAAGGGGGGCCCGGACCCCCGTTTGGTAAACACAGAGTTAAGTGTGTGTGTGTGTGTGTGTGTTGCAGAGTTCTGGAACAACATAAGCTGACCAAGGAACAGTGGGAGGACAGGATACAGACATGGCACGAAGAACACAAAGGAATGCTCAGGTACATACGCACACATTACACAGAGAATGCACACGCACAGGTACACACTGTCTGGAGATTGATATCTGAGAAATTATATCAGTCTGGTATGTAGCTGACCCATCAGCAGAAGCTATAAAGAGCCACCGCATGCAGTATATATGTATATCGTCGCTGTCGAGCAGAAACCTTGTATCTCCATATATTAACATGTTTTTTCCTTCATATATTAATGCCCTACTTCGTCATACAAGAGTATCACACAAAAGTATCATAAATAGCCGATCTATGAACAAAAAATCGTTTGTCTGTGGGTTTTATTAACTACAGGTCTAGAGTTCAGCCACACCTACATCGTCATCGATATGTCTACCTGTGTCCCTTTTATGCCCATATATGGAGATCTTTGTATCTGTCAGACCATGTTCCTTTTATGCCCGTGGATACAGTATATAGAGATCCCTGATGTCATCATGCCCATATAATGGAATGCCCCCTTTTGTGCCCATATATGGAGTGCTCTGTATCTGTCTGTCTACCTGTGTCCCTTTTATGCCCATATACGGAGACCTCTGTATATGTCAGTCCTTGTCCCATTTATGCTCGTATGGAGATCCCTGAACTCATCAGTAATACTGATGACTTCAGGGATGGCAGATGACTTCAGATGGCATATACTGATTCAGTATATGCCCATATATGGGCAGTCTGATGTCATGATGACACGGTTTGTTTGGGTCTGATGTCATGCTCTCACAGTCTGCATGACACACGCCATATTTGGGTGTAGCTGCAGTGGGAACTCTATATATGGTTATGTCTGAGTCATAGTGACAGGCGGTTGTCCGCCGGCCCATTAGTACATTTTAATATAGGATAATATGAACCAATGAAATAATAAACAACAGCATGTGACAAAATAATAGCTACATAGGATCCACGGGAACACAGTCTTTTACATTTCCTGAAAAATAAAAGTTTTGGACATGCAAGGTTTCCACCTGACGATCTACAGATGGCTGACAAATTAAAGGAAAACCCTGAATATATGCTTCCATACAGGTTTACTGCGTGATACATTTAAGCCGTTAACATCCTAGTAAATACGGTCAAATCATGGTTGAACGCGCACATTCAGTGACGGTGATGCTTGTGCATTAGAGCGATATGTAAGAAAAAAGCAGAAGCGCAACTCTTCCTCGTGAACAGACTGTGTCAGCAAGAACAGACTGTCGACAACTACCCATCATTACAAAGACACAACACCTAGGCATTACTCTACAGAGAAAAAAAATAGATTCATTGGTTCAGGCCACCATCATCAAATCACCAAATGAGGGAATATGTTTTGTTACAATGGTGTTCCATCCCTCCAGTAGAGTGGGGCTGAACTGTGTCTCTCTCTTCATCGTATTCTTCCTCCACAGAGAGGACTCCATGATGGAGTACCTGAAGATCGCCCAGGACCTAGAGATGTATGGAGTCAACTACTTTGAGATCAAGAACAAGAAAGGCACAGAACTGTGGCTGGGAGTGGACGCCCTGGGCCTCAACATCTACGAACACGAGGACAAGTGAGGACACACGTTTGTATTGATGTACTTGAGAGGACATCGACATTTTAGTATGCCGAGTTTATGAACCTTAAACCTAAAGCAGAAAATATCAGATATCAGCGCTTCGATGTGTTGTGAGTTTGTAGATCCGCAATAACTCCAAACCTAACCTTTAAATGCCAATTGTAAGTCCAACTTCAATTGTAGGCTTAAAATGGCCCTTACAATGTCTATTTCTCAAATTCTTCTATACTTGTGGGGACATTTGGCACTCCCAAGTATAGTCACACACACACACACACACACACAGGAGTGGGAGATATGAATGGATGTTTGTTTGATATAGAGTGTTTGGATGCACACAAACTCAAATGAGAGGCACAGGGTTCAGGTTTGGACACTGAACAAACATGAGTTGTTTTGAGTGTGATTGGAGGGCGTCAGTCGGTCTATGTTCAACCTTTCCTCATCCAGAGGTGGATGCTTCTGTAAGGTGAAGGTCCTCAAGTGCACTCGGTGAGCGTCAAGGAAATGTATACAGAAAAGACGAAATATTTGAGCGGATGAAATCGAATCGAGAAGTAGTGGAACTTTGCGCTGCACGCAACAATGTCCATTTTATAATTACATTACTTACGTCCACATTATCTCCATGACAACTATGTCACGGCCATACAGTGACATAGTATGGCTCCGCACCAGAATTCTGGTTCTCTTCGTTTGATCTGCTCATTAATCGTCTCTAATTAATCGTCTCTAACGAGTCCAATTGTGAGAAAATGGCTGACATTGGGGAAAAGCTCTCAAGAGGACGGTTTGTTGGGAAACTGTGTGAATGAAAGCTTTGTGAAAGCCACAGGATTTTAAAAAACAGAAAACAGGCTTGTCCTAATGGATTTATGCCCTATAAACAACTTATATTAGCTTTTGCTGTGTTGTTCGCTGAGTTACGATGTGCATTATGTCTTTGTCATGAGTGACGGCCAGCAAACATTATCATCCAGGGCCTTTCCGACTCTCCCACACAGGCTAATGATGCATGACGGAAAGGGGGAAAGGTTATAATTAAATTGGACGCAATGAACTCCCAAAGCATTGGAGATGCGTCAAGTCGAAGTTCGTAATATCCGTATATCATCGATATGGGTTTCGCTCAGAAGGACGGGACACTTTAACCGACGTCGGTAATCAGTGTCACGTTACGAAATCGACCCTAAATTACAGTCTTGAATGTCCCGTCCACATTGTCATTAAGAGGTTTGGAGGGGTGGGAAGATCTGAGCTTTGAGTGTGGGCAGACTCTAGGAAACTGAGACGGTGTAGAGGAGGCACAGGAGGAAAACTGGTGGGAATCAGTTTTGTGTGTGTGTGTGTGTGTGTGTGTGTGTGTGTGTGTGTGAGGTTCTGGTGGGAATCAGTTTAGTGTGTGTGGTTCTGGAGGTCTACACTCTACACCAGTGAGAGTAGCAGAAGTTTGTTTTGTTTTTAGTTTATTTTTTATTTTTTATTTTATTTATTCGCACAATAAAAATGCATTTAAAGTACATTATTTAATGATTAAACAGATATTTGCAGGTGAGAAAGGAAACCCTAATGGCGCTTATTCAAAGTCCTCAACTATAAAACACATAATTAACAGAGGTAAACATAATGTTGCTAAATCAAACATCACAAGACAAGAAAAACAAGATTGTGTGTGTGTGTGTAAAGAAAAAACATAAGTGAGGTAAACATAACGTTGCCATATCAAACCCAAGATAAGGGTGTGTGTGTGTGTGTGTGTGTGTGTGTGTGTGTGTGGGGTGTTACATTAGGGTATTAGCAGAACCTTAGTATTATGTACTGCTGGACATGGCAGAGATCTATGCTTTCTCTGTAAAACACGCAGATCTACAATGTTTAATTCATGTTCAAATGAATACACATGATTTCATCAGTGGCGTACACTCTTGTACAGCATCCAGTGAACAGGGACGTTGTCAGCTACACTAAACAAATTACATTTGGACTGCTATCGACTTACCAGCCGAGCAAGTCCATAAATTGTCACATGCCAGCATCACAGATGGAAGTTATACCTCACTGGCAGTGGAAACAGATCTGATAGACTAAAAACCATATATACTTAGTTGATCGGAGTCCCCGGGGGGCAATACTTGGTCCCCTCATTTTTCCCTCTACAAAAAATCTCTTCGACCGAAAATAGCTGATCTACAAGCTCGCTGCGATGCATTTCGTTAAGTGCTGAGAGCTTGTACATCAACTATTTTTAACGGAACATTCGCCCATTATGACATGCCCGGAATCGGAACGCCTGGATTTAAGAGGTTAAAGCAGGAAGCCCTGCCTTATATTTAGCAGTGAAAGGGAGAGACCGTGAGCGAGGGATGGTAGAGGAAGAGTGTCTGCCCATTGTGTGTGTTGGGGAGGGTGTCTTTCCTGTCCTCCCTCATTGGAGCCCCCCGCCTCCCAATTTATGGAAGAAAAGAATGGGTTTTAATCTGGACTCTTGACAGCGTTTCCTCTGTCTGTCCTGCTGCTCCTGGCCCCTGTCTGTCCCCTCTGGACCCCCCTCCCCTTCCAACAATAACCTCAGGTCACCACAACCTGCATCCTTCCCTCTGACCTTCCCTTCTTGTTCCTCCTTCTGGTACCGTGGAGGGTATATAGGGGACAGGCTTCCCCAGTCCCTTCGGTAAACCTGGAAGAGTATTGGATTTTCAAAATACCGTTTCCAAGTCCTGAGTAACTTATGGAAAACATGAACCACCCTTTATACCAACAACGGTGTAACAAAAAAACTGCACCAAAATATAGAATATCAAAATATGTTTCTTCTTTTTTCCCTCGCTGAAAATAGCCGATCTACAAGCTCACACCGTGTCGCGTTGAGCTTGTAGACCAGCCATTTTCGCTGAATGTTCGCCCTATTATGGCATGGACGTTGGGGTTCATGTGGTAAAGCCTTATATACTTGGTCGTACGACGAATAGCAAAAATTGTAGATCTACAAGCTTTTTAGTTTTTGAAAATGTTTTATAAGCTGTCGAATTGTGATGCATTGTGAGAAAAAAATAAGTTTTGAAAATGTTTGCCTATAATGACATGACAATAGGGATGGCAATTTTGAAAGTGGTTAAAAGGGAGAAAAGTTTGGGAATTTTAGTGTAGATGTGATAGGCTGTGTCCTCATTGCGTGGGTTGAGGCATGTCATCTACTGCATGTGCAAATCAGATCATGAACATTTCAATGTGGGGAATTTTTGTGAACGAAAATGAGTGAGGCCGGGCGAAGGTGGTGTTTTTCTCCTCGCAAACGCATACTATTGCATCGTCGCTATGAGCTGAGGCTAGTCTAAGTTGTCAGTGGTTAACACTTGTGATCAACAGACACCTCAGCAGTCCAAGGATATGCCAGACCTAAATGTCATCATGGATTAAAGTTCTCAGTCACCATGACTGATTTCACTCACTTGGATTTCATTGAAGCACTTTTGGCTTTCTCTAAAGGATGACTGTGACGTGCTGTGGGTGTGGAGATCTGCTATTTTTGGTGTGCGACATGGTGTGCAAACAATCAGGCATAACGCTAAGGGATTTGGCTGGTAAAGTCGAGCCCTAATAGATCTAGCAATAATATACACATGTTCAAAAGCATTTTCCATAAACCTCATTGGTCTTGGATATTTGATAAAAGCTTCAGTCTGAGATTTCTTCAACTGGTTGGCTTTATGTAAACAGCAAGAACACAGGTTTAGAACATTAAAGCATAACATAATTTTACATTTTGTGCAATTGTGCAAGGAAACAGAGTTGGTGTGGGGGTCTGCTTTCATACCGTTTCACAAATCGCAGATTGTAACTTGGCTTACTAAAAATGTTTCAGTTGTGATATTTAGTTTTTAGCTTTGATCCCTTCTGTGTTCTACCTTGCATGTGTGGGAGGTTTTAGTACAAGGGGACTGAATAGCACTCATGAGAAATCTGTTTGTTTTAAAATAGACGGAGCCCTTCCTGCAACGCAAGTCACATCTTGTGTTAGCTGGACACCAAAGGTTCTCTTGATCTAAAATGTTGCTGACAAATGCCACACTGAAAGATGACTTACTCATCCTTTCCTTTGTTTAGCCAGAGTGCTCATCGCCATCTGCTGGCTGAATGTTGTAAAATGTTTTCTTATACATTGCTATTTGCTGTATTTCATGGGAGATGTCAGAGTTTGAATGTTGTTCTCTGTAAGACTAAGACCACTAGGGAAATAACAGACACCTGTCTGACACATTACAGTTTTAGGATGATGAAAAAGTATTGATATTTTTTTATTGCAAATTTGTATTTTACAGTTGCAGACAGTGCAAGGGGTCACTTATCACATAAAAGAGTATCAACACAGTCCGATCATTTTTGTCCTTTGTTACTGTTCATGTCGTCTTGTTGGGTTCTATATTCAGTCCATTTCTCTTTTTTTTTTTGATGAATAGAGTCTCTTGCTATCTTAAAATATGCTCTGCTCATGGACTGGAAGAGTCCTCTTTGTATAATAACCTTGTGACTACTTTTTTTACTAGCTGCCAATAATACTTTATTTAGGTATATATCTGCTCTTTGTATATTCTCTTGCGTCAAGTTTCCTAGATAAGTACCATATATATTTTAGGTATCTCATAGCCTAATATCTTATTCATCACAGACAGACTATATATATATGTTCATGGTCTGCATCCATTTGCCCACATAACCTCCAACAGGGTTGATGCGCAGCTAAAACTTTACCCGTAATCCTTGGGGGAAAATCAATAATATAAATTACCCTCTTAGAAGCGCTACGGAATGGTCACAATCACAGAGAAAGGAGCATTTGTACATCTACCTTTTGTGAAGTCAAATGATGACACATGTAACCATTGATTATTTCTCCTCCCCAGGTTGACGCCAAAGATCGGTTTCCCCTGGAGTGAGATTAGAAACATCTCCTTCAACGACAAGAAGTTTGTCATCAAACCCATTGACAAGAAAGCGCCTGTGAGTTGTGAGCTTGTTGATCTGCGATATTCAAATGTTTTTTATACATTTTAAAACTTCAGACATTTAAGACATTCTGCATAATGACTGCTTTTACTTTAAGTATATTTTGATGCCAATACCTTCATACTTTTACTCAAGTACATTTTGAATACAGTACTTGTAACAGAGTATTTCTATATTGTGTCATTGATACTTTTACTTAAGTAAAACATTTGAGTACTTCTTCCACCACTGTGTGTTTGACTCATCGGTGCGTCCTGCAGGACTTTGTGTTCTACGCCCCGAGGTTGCGGATCAACAAGCGCATCCTGGCGCTGTGCATGGGCAACCATGAGCTGTACATGAGGAGGAGGAAGCCAGACACCATCGAGGTGCAACAGATGAAGGCTCAGGCCAGAGAGGAGAAGCATCACAAACAGATGGAGAGGTACGGGAGAGCACACACGCACATAGAGTAAATAAGCAGAGGTGTAATGGTGATTTTTTTTGGGGGGAGCGGAAAGCTATTATCGCTATTTTTGCCATGCACATCGTGTGCATTTTATTTTACCGTAAAGTAGGAAACATGTTTGTATAGGAAATTACTAGTTTTTAGCTTAGTTTATAGTCTTTTTAAACTAATGAAAATAATTCAAGGAATGCCTTGATATGAGTTGAAACTAAAAGTTTGCTTTGAACGAGTATCTTTCTCTTCTTCAACGGTGGCTGAGGCATTGTTGCGTGCAGATAGGATACCGGCAGCAGAGGCTATACTGAAGCCAAAATGCTGTGTTGCTTACTGTGTATGCGAGGAGTGAGAATGCATTTGCACACTCACCTGTTATGCAAAGTAGCCATTTGGGTACTTGGCTGTGGCTCATGAATCGAGGGGGATGCGTTCTAGCGTGCTCGCGGCGTAAAAAAATGAAAATGACACCACACTGTGGTGTCGCGTGAAGCGACCAGTGCACCCCTGTAAATAAGATCCTGTATACAACATGTGGGTAAAAAAAAGGGCACTGCCACTGACAAACACTGATCAAGGAAATTATGCTTGATCTGCTTGGACTTTATTAACAAATATTTGAATGTCGTTTTTGATGGCCCCAACGCAAACAAACACACACACACACACACACACACACACACACACACACACACACACACACACACACACACACACACACACACACACACACACACACACACATATTTTAACAATATCCTATTATTCAGCGTCTGAGTATAAAAAAAGAACAAAAAAGGCACAGACAAATATTGATCAAGGTAAGGAACTTGATCTGCATAGACATGAACACAGACAACCAGTAATGCCATTTCACCTTTTATATTGTGAGTAGTTATAGATAAAACGGCCACTAGAGGTCAGCCTCACCTCTTATGTTGACTAAAGGAATTGAAATGGCACTGACAACTATTTTTTATTTATTATATTATTACATTCATTATAAAATAATTATCCAAGCACTCAAAAAAATTTGGAGGAGAGGAAGTTAAGTTAAAACTAATTTTATTCTATAAAAATCCAACATGTTTCGACCGGTTAAGGTCTTCCAATTTGGGGGTCCATGACATAAAAAGGTTTGAGAATCAGTGCAATAAACTACAAAATGTATCCTTTTCTTTTTAAACCCCCTCAGGGCTCAGCTGGAGAACGAGAAGAAAAAACGTGAGTTTGCAGAGAAGGAGAAGGAGAAGATAGAACGAGAGAAGGACGAGCTGATCGAAAGACTGAGACATATAGAGGGTCAGACGCTCCGAGCACAGAAAGGTACCTGCACAGTTAACCCATTCTAAAAATGCCTGCTAAATCCTAACCCTAAAGTTTTCTATCTATTTTCGATAATATATCGTCGTTGTCGGGTGGAAACCTTTTAAGTCAAAAACCGTTCCTTTTTTATTATTATTTTAAAAGCGAAAATGGCCGATCTACAAGCACACAACGCCTTGCGATGCGAGGCGTTGTGTGCTTTTTCTTTGCTTTTGCTTTTTCTTTCCGTAATGTTTTGATAGTAGTAACACATTGGCACTTTGATGCACCGGACCAATGTAATTAATCAAAGAGAAACTTGCTGTTACCTGTAACTGACGCTGTGTGTGTGTGTGCGTGCGCAGAGCTAGAGGAGCAGACCCGGCGTGCTCTGGAGTTGGACCAAGAGAGGAGGAAGGCGAAGGAGGAGGCAGAGAGGTTGGAGAAGGAGAAACGCGCTGCAGAGGAGGCCAAGGCAGAGCTGGCCAAACAGGCTGCAGACCAGATGAAGAACCAGGAGCAACTGGTGCGTGTGTTGGGGGGCGGGGGGCATCCACATAATGTGTGTGTGTGTGTGTGTGTGTGTGTGTGTGTGTGTGTGTGTGTGTGTGCATTGCGCATGCACCAGTGCCTCTTTGTTGGTACCAATATTGCCCTCAGTATCATGTCGGTCAGTATCATGGTCAGTATCATGGTCATTATCATGTATCATTTCAGTATTTTGGTCCCCACATGCATCCCCACAAAGATAGTAAACACACACACACGTGTCCCTACAAAGATAATAATACGAACGTGTGTGTGTGTCTGTCCACAGGCTACTGAGTTGGGTGAATTCACGGCTAAGATTGCTGTCCTGGAGGAAGCCAAGAGGAAAAAGGAAGAGGAGGCGTCAGAATGGCAACACAAGGTAAACTGTTACCCATACTGTGTCCGGTATTAGTTGTTCCAGAAACATCCAATCTTCTGAAGTAGGGCTGAGCGATATGACTTCAAATCGATATCATGATTATTTCAAACATTTGCCCCGTTTACGATCAATGAACAATTATTTCACTGTGAACGTGTAGATCTACTATTTTCGCCACCATTGTACAACAAAGTACAGCATAATATAGGGCTGAAGTGGTTAATCAGATTAATCAATTTTGTAGATTGTAAAAAAAAACGATTAGATTTTTTTCATGTTGAGTCATTGATAAATATATCAAAGATTTGCTTCTCTGTTATTTGATTAACCTACGGGTTATTGGTTCTAAATTGATAGTCGATTTCGATGTATTTCCGGTTAATTGCCCAGCCCTATATTGAAGGCTTTCCCTTCCTTTCTTTTCCCTTCCCAGGCCATGTCAGCCCAGGAGGATCTGGAAAAGACCAAGGATGAACTGAAGACGGCCATGACGACTCTGCCCGTGCTGGCGGCCGTGCCAGCGGGCGGGGAGAACGACGAGCAGGACGAGAGCCATGCGGAGGCCAGCGCAGACCTGTCCAACGAGGGCGTCAGCGACTTTGACCTGCGCAGCGAGGAGGAGCGTGTCACAGAGGCCCAGAAGAATGAGCGCGTCAAACATCAGCTGCAGGTACAATGTGCTGTTATGAAATGTAAAAGAAAAAGAAAATATGTTTTTAGAAAGAAAATATTATATATTTTTAATACAATTCTGCTAATGGGTTGAGGAAAGTTCTCTCACTTCACACTAATTCAGATTGCCTCTGGATAAAGTGTGTTGTGTGCAGTGTTGGGGTCATTACACAAAAAGCTATGTATTACACATTACTCATTGCTTACAAAAAAGTTATGCATTGCTTCACTTGTCTGTGTAAAGTAAAACTAAAATAAAAATCAGCACACATGCCTATCCTAAATTGAGAGCCATACAAAAGATCTTTACCATCACATCGTTATACTTTTGCTCAACAAACAAATGCAAAGTAATGTGCATATTTCCACCCATATACAGTAATGTTGAGGTCGTGCTAGTATTTTATGCATGAATGACAAGCAGGTACGTAAACACTTACAGCATCATATTTTGGATTGAACAATTTGAACATAAACAAGTAATATACATTTCATATAGCAGGTTCAACTTGCACAAACACATTAAAGGACGACTTCACCGCTTTTCAACCTATCTTCATATAATTGGTCCTCACTAATACTCATGATAAAATGGTACCATTTTTTCCTACTCGGCCTGTGTCTCATAGGAGGGCTGTGGACAGTCCAGAAACCGTCTACCAGTGACATCATCGTTAGGCATGATTTTTTTTTCCAACAAGATTTCACTTTTTTTATTTAGATTTGTATTAACACGAGAACAATGGCTTCTTTTATTGCATCGCAACTTTCCAGGAATAGAAAGCCTGCCGTTTCTATTAGCTTGGATTCCCCATTGATGATGTCACTGGTAGACGGGACTCTGAACTGTCCACAGCCCTCCTCTGAGACACAGACCGAGTAGAAAAAAATTGTACCATTTTATCATGAGTATTAGTGAAGACCAATTATATGAAGATAGGTTGAAAAGCGGTGAAGTCGTCCTTTAATAAGCTACATTACCATTTGTGCATTGAGTGCATGCTGCGTGCTTAATGGTTTCTCAATAATCAGTTGTGTTTAAACACATTTTCTAATCAAAGGTACTGCAAAAAAAATGGGCACTTCAGATTAATCCTTCATATAACGTGGCTCAGCTGACCTGTTATGGCCATAAATTATAGGCTACAGGTTGTACTGTAGCTAATAGGCAGTGGATGCCGACCGTGCGCCTGGTTGGGACAGCTTTGGGAAAGTTGATTAAGCATTTGTGGGGATCTTGTACTCTCTTCATAGAGCTTTTCAGTTCAAGTGGTAACGTTTTAACATGTCCACCTTATGTTTCACCTGGATGCAACCGTTGCAGTGTGGATAGCTGTTGTGAAGAGTCTTTAGGCATCCGTGTTGTGTTGGATGTTTCATCTTCATATACGTGTGCATTATTGGTTGTATGTAATGGAATCCTCCTCCTTCTCTTCCAGACGTTGAGCTCGGAGCTGGCCCAGGCCCGCGACGAAACCAAGAAGACCCCGAACGACATGCTGCACGCCGAGAACGTCAAGGCGGGCCGAGACAAGTACAAGACGCTGCGGCAGATCCGCTCGGGAAACACCAAGCAGCGCATCGACGAGTTCGAGTGCATGTGAGAGAGAGAGAGAGCACAGCCCCCTCCGCCCGCCCCCTCTACGCACACCTCCACCTCCCCTCCCCCCAACCCCTGTTCCCCATGGGGGTTATTACCCTCTCCTCTCATCCAGCGGCACTCGCTTTTCTTGGACAAACAGAGACTGCCGTCCTTGTGACTCCCCCCGCTGTCCCAACCCCCCCTGGCCTACAACGCCTCCCCGACCCACGTGACGACGAATCAGGGGGGATGCGGGAGCTGCAGCCGCCTCGTCCGTCTTTGCCAAAGTCCCGAACGCGTCGGGTTAGCCGCCTGCCACGGAGCGCCTACAAGTACCTTGCCTGCGCATCACCATGCCACTCTGCAGTTGGAACAGAGAACCAACCTAACCGCTACACTCGTTACCCTCAAGCAAAGGGAAATGGAGATACTGAAATGGAAACTATTTGGATTTCTTTTTTCCTATTCAGTTATTTTTTTTGTTTTAGCAAATAACGGCTGTTGAAAGCTTCTTTTTGTTTGGCTTAACAAGCTTGCATTAAGCTAGTATTATCTCCTGTGTTCAGTTGAAAAGAAAAGTATTTGTCCTTTTTAAAGTGCTTTCCCTCGCTGTTTGACTCATTTTATTAACGCCCTGTTCTTTTGTTTGTTTGTTTTTAGGTTGTTGACATTGTACATGTTGAGATTTAGGGTTGGACCCAGATTTAGGAATAAAGATTTGAGTTTGGGGATAAAATGTGGGTCATTTTCACTCAAAGGAGATGAGGGTAAACTGGGACTGGAGCTTTTCTCGGCAGTAAAGCGCCACCAAGTGGCGACAAAGCATTTCACATACTCCATTATGGTAAATTGTCTTTAGCATCCAGTAAGGAGCCGGGTTGGGGTCAATTCCAACTGTAATTTGAAAGTCTAATTTACAGTTATCATACTGTATTCACTTGTTTGTTTTTGTTCTGTTTTAGACCGAATACAGGCACAATTGTAACAGCAGGATTTTCAAATGTCAAAGAAAACATGATTGTTTTTGTGTGAATTGAGAGTGATGTGAACCTCGGTGTCATGCGGCGGAGGTTAAGAACAAATGAATGTAGCAAAGGGAACAAAAGGGAATGCTTCGTGTTCATGTACTGACATATTAAGATATCATACGGACAGAACGTGCCACTAAGTAACATTGGAGATAAGCTATCGCCCTCGAAGTGTTATGAAGATAAGCGTGTTGATAAAGCGCGTGTGTGCGTGCATGTGTGTGTCCTCCCACATCCAAGTGTTGTCCGGCCCAGTCACCATTGATGGTTTTCTCTGCCTACCAGCTCACAAAGGTACCCAGGGTGTATGGGATGGACGGACAGACGGATGGCTAAGTGTCCCGTACACGGTGTCGTCTGTCCTTCCATGTGTGTACAGTGTGTACAGCACTGTTTCTCAACATCGGTCCAGGGACCGCCATACCCCTTGTGGGTTTGTAAATCTGAGTGTGTGCAAATGGAACCAAATGGGTAAAGGTCCATTTGGTCCCATTTGCGCACTCTCAGAGTTAAATAAACACTGAGGATCCTACAGTGAAGATTGTGGTCCCAGAGATTGAAACAAACAAAGGTATCAGATGGAAGGTCTGTGGCCTAATGCATATCAAACAGGGGGTACTTGAAATGAAAAGGGTTGAGAATCACTGGTGTACAGTTGTGTGTGTGTGTGTGTGTGTGTGTGTGTGTGTGTGTGTGTGTACAGCTGTAGCTGTGGAAGCTGCGTCCTGGCGCCTCTCTGGCTGGGGAACATATGAAAACATCAGTCCTTGACCCCAGGACAAATGTCTACCTCAACAGTCTTAACCATGGTGACTGGCCAGTCAAACACTCCCACCTCCACCTGAAAAGAGTAAGGTCTCAACTTAACGTTCAACTTAATTAAATACAAATTCTGACATTCAATTGTGGTAACCATCAGGTATCTCCTGATCAAATGAAACGTAGTGTTTGTATTTACTGAAGCTGTCTGTGAAGACGGTGGGAGAGACTTTAATTCTTTTCATTTGATATGTACTCCACTCCGCCGCACCTGTCCTAGGCTTACAGGTGTGCAAAGAGACTCTTAGTAAGTTGGTTCAGCTGATGTTCTTGGGCGATCGCAAGAGGATGTTTTAGTTTTGCGTGAGATGTACCTACCTAGGTAGGTTATACGACTGAAGTGGTTTTAGTGGAGAGGTGTTAAGACTTCTATCTTCAACGCTAGTTTTAACACATCTTTTAACCGATCTCCTGTTCCGGATATCTGCCATTGTATCTACAGTAGCAAATCTCATCCAGTACAAATACAGACCAGGCCAAATTCATGTTGTAATATCTGATGCTACTTCTTTGTGCCCGGACAACAAACTAGGTGCTTTTTTTTTTCTTTTTAATGAGTGAACCTTGAATATTAGTTTTTATTTGCAATACGATCAAATTGATTTGTGGTTATCATTTGTTGTTACTTGACAGCTGGTGTCATTTGATATTTTAATAGCCCGAGTTTTAAAGGTAAAAGCACTTGTTGGGAATGTGACACTGAAGCCTGCTTGTCCTTTACTTTTCTTAATTTTTCGTTTTTTAAGTTTAAGCCACTAAAAAGGATTGCATTTGCCAGAAAGCAGGTTAATTACACTGTGCTTCCAACAAACTCATGATGTTTTGCAACGTGCTCAAATAGACCTATACCCAGCAGCATGCTTCAGTGAGTTAGTTGACTTCATTGGAGGGGACAACATTGGGTTTGTTAAGGGTTCAGTAAGGAGCCACTGGGCAGAACCTGTCACCTCCAGAGAACATGACTCCAGTCAGTGATCATGCAAGCTTTGGCACCAGCTGTCACCTATTATTTCCCCTTACGTTCATTTACGTACAAGATGGATTGCAGTTGCACCATTCCATTGGTTCACAAATAAAAGTGTATTAATTTTGAGCATGTTTTTCTTTTCTTTTCTTGGGTGCTTGGCTTTTTTGTCACGCAAAAAGATGGGATGTTGTGGGTGTATGATTTATACAGCTTGCACTTTGTGAAATTCTGAATGTAATACAAATTTCTCCCGCAATTGAAGGCATTTGTGTAGGGGAAAAAGCACATTGTTGCTGTCGTGTGGAAACCTGTATGTCCAAAACCGTTATTTTAAAAACATTTTGAAATGGTGAAAATAGCCAATCTACAAGCTCACAACGCGTTGTGTAGATCGGCTTCTATTTTCACTACTTTTGTGCGACACTCGTATGATGAAGTAGGGCATTAATTTACAAAATAATCAAAGTTTTATAGAGATACACGGTTTCTGCCCGACAGCAACGATATGAAAAAATGTATGACATACTGTACCATATTATAAAAACTAATCTTACTATGTAGTAAAACAAAATGATCCACAGCAAACACACATTCACACCACTCAGTTCAAATTAAATCTGTTAACAAAAATATTCTAGTAAACATTTTTTGATTTAGGTGAAATGGCTTCTTTGCACTTCTTCCATCGTGTGGGTATAATGTGCAACTATGATGTCTGTTCTTTAATATATGGTGGCTTCGGTTGTAGCCTTATTTTTTTTCTTTATTTCATCATACCATTTTGTAAAATTGACTCAAGAACACTATTTATTTAGTTGCCAACAATAATTAATTGAATCATTAATTGATACCTTGTAAATAAGCTCTGTCCCTCTCTGTCTCTATTTACTTTAGATTCAAATGTTATTATCTCTTAAAATTTACTTGAACTGTAGGCTTTTGTATTTTTTACACAGGGGTCACCTGCCAGTAATCTGTGACTGAAAAGTATGAAGCATGGAATGGTAAGCAGCGGTGGAACAAAGAACATACCTGAGAGTGACCAGGGGCCTATTTCACGAAAGCAGAATTAGGGGTTAAGCCTGGATTTAACACCTATCCTGGCTTAATTTAGCCAGGATTAGCGATGAATCGGTTTCATGAAAGCTGAATTATCTTGCCAGATTATTTTAGCCAGAGCACCCTGGATAAGTTTATCCATGACTCGATTTCACGAAAGAAAATTTACGCAATCCTACCTTAGTTACCATGGAAATGTAGCTGTGAAGTTAGCCTGGTACAGCCAAGTTTACGTAATCCAGTGCCTTGTTCTTCGACTTTTTCTATAGTTAATTCAACACATGTGTTTGTATATGGACTCATTTTAATGACCCTGCATTCAAATAAAATGAAATAAATACAATAAGATATAATCAATTTAATTGTATTACTGAAATAGAGTGTGACCATGAATCATAATTGTTTCACAATGACTCATGTGATATGTCATTGTCACTCTGTTAACACTATAGTTCATATTGTTGTTAGATGTTTGATAATATAATACAGATTTTTTTTTATATTATAAAAAATGTCTGACAGACATATTTTTTTCTGTCATGGTCCCCGTCTCCCCAGCTCTTTAAACAGAAAATACATTTTCAGGTCAGGAGATAGAACCCCATAAAGGTCATTGATTTGCTTAAATTTCAGTTACTTTGTCTGCTTATTTTTTGTTCTTCCTGTTCTTCCATTTATCCTGTTTTTCTCTTGTTTTTGGGGATTCCACCCTTTTTGTGTGACCTATCACTGATATGCAGCCACAGCCATTCATGTTAATTTACTAGTTCCTTGAGTTTTTGATATGCAAATCACAATGGCAGTATTTGATTGTTCGGTGAAGGTGGGGGGTTATTTCTGAAAGAACTCTGTCTAGCTAACCTTTCACAGAAAGAAAGAAAGAAATTCAAAAGTGCTGGAGTATTTCAACTTAACTGTACTAACTGGGCTAACATACAAATGAACGG
This sequence comes from Gymnoscopelus braueri, assembly GCF_963280865.1. Classification (NCBI taxonomy): domain Eukaryota; kingdom Metazoa; phylum Chordata; class Actinopteri; order Myctophiformes; family Myctophidae; genus Gymnoscopelus; species Gymnoscopelus braueri. The sequence goes on from NC_137626.1 coordinate 30,760,572, forward strand.
TACAGTAGTATTTTTTACTTTACTGGAGTATTTCCAATTTTCAGTACTTTTACTTCTACTCCACGACATCTCCGAGGCAAATATTGTACTTTGACTCCACTAGAATTATTTGAACACTTTAGTTACTAGTTACTTGTAGATTGTAGATTTTGATTATTATAACAAAACACACATTAACCACTTCAGCTATATTTAAACTTTGGCTATTTGAAAATAGCCTTCTGTAGATCCATTTTCAAAAGATTGTTGCTACATTTTATACATATACCTTGTGAAACGTGACATTCTGTATAATGAGTACTTTCTACTTTTGGTACTTTAAGTACATTTGTAGGCTCATAGAACATTAAGATGTATTTATTCATGTATGGAGTCATAGTATGTTCTTCATAAAATAAATTCACACAGGGTCATTGAAAATCCATATTTTGATAATTTAATATCACCATGCAAAAATCATATAGAAATTACTTTACAGCAATGACAATAAAAAAAACAAGACAAGAACACATTTCATCATGTGAAAGCAAGTGTCGAAAGATGACTAAAGGCCCATGGGTCCTAGAGTTGAGAACACAAATCAATACATAAAACTTTCAACGGACATAAAAGGAAAGAAGAAAAACAAAACAATCATGAGTTGTTAAGAAATGCTGATAATTACACTATGTTACATTGAGGTGAATAGATAACCGAGTGCAATTTCACACCCACAAATGGGCCTTTTCACCTTTTAGTCGACAGAATTATTCACAAAAGCAAAGCAATGAGGATCTGGTGCGTCCAGGGCAGCAAATCAAGCACACTTGGAATGGTCAGTCAGCGACCCCGACAGAAGTGGGGGCTAAAAAAGGGTTAACCACTTGAAACCCAGCATCCCTATTCCCCGGGGGGGGGGGGGGGGAATTCGGCAAAAATACCCGATCTACAAGCTCACAACGTGACTATTTTTGGTGCGAAGGGGAAAAAAGCGGTGCAAGTACAGCTGTAACTGTTGACTAAGAATAGAGAGTTTAACCACTTAAACCCTGGCATCCATACTGCGTGGAAAGCAGTGTTTGTTGAGGTGGGGGGGGGGGGGGGGGTGTGTTTGTTGATGTGAAGGGGGGTAGTGTTTGTTGAGGTGGGGGGGTAGTGTGTTGAGGTGGGGGGTAGTGTTTGTTGAGGTGAGGGGTAGTGTTTGTTGAGGTGGGGGGTAGTGTTTGTTGAGGTGAGGGGTAGTGTTTGTTGAGGTGGGTGGATACAGAGAGGGGCACATGCAGACAGCATCTAGGGGTGCAGCAGTTAATTTAATTAATTGAATAAAATAGATTTTGGGGGGCAAATTTGTTTTGTCATTATAGGCGACAAATATTCATATAAAAAATTGCTGACATAGCCGATCTTGAAGCTTATAACGTGGTGTGAGCTTGCAGATGAGCCGTATGACAAAGTATAAAACAAGGCTAAAGTGGTTAATGAGAATAATCGATTTAGTCAATTATAAAAAAATCCACACTGATTTTTTGACATACAAACACAAAAAAAAAAACTTCTCGATTATTCAATTAATTAAAAAAAAAGTAATCGATAGAATATTTGCAAAGAAAATAATCGATAACTGCAGCCCTAAAAGCAACAGTTCAACAACACCCAAAGCTTCAAATGGCACCAGTTAAAAATGTACAACATGGCAAAATACTCCTTCATGTTTGTTACAGACGATTATGATGCCACAGGTAATACTGCTCTCATCATATATATTCTATCATAATCATATATCATTTCAGACCATAGTCAAAACATTACTGAAAACCTTCACAGTAAAATGCAGAGAGTTCATTTTACTGTGGGCTGCTACACAACAAAAGCCAATGACTGTTGACAATTCACATATTTTTAATAAACCTGAAGAGTGCTGTTCTAGTGTGCAACTCACTGACTGGTGTTAAAAAAGAAACGGTGTCATGGTCATGGACAGTCAGAAATCCATGAACAGGGCCATGTTTACATGCACATCATGCATTTTACTCCTTCAAAAAGGTGTTTGGCATTAAAACCACTCAAATGGAATTGTTTGAAGATGTTTCCATGCTGCTGGTTGAGGATCTCATTCGTTGTAAGAATGGTCTGCTTTTTTACATAAGTCTACACTAATCTGTACTGTATGTATCTGACAAACACCAGGTACTATTTAGCAACTTGAACTCTATATACTTTGTACATACATAGGTACAGTAGATCCGCTGCTTTTTCCCTCCACACCAAATCTCTTGCAGAAAATAACCGATCTAAGCTTACAATGCATCATGTTGCGAGTTTTAGATCTGCCATTTCTGCCGAATGTTCATGCTCGAATTGGGACGCTAGGGTTCATGTGGTTAAAGGCTATTTAAAGCCAAATTTAATCAAGTTTGATTAAATTTGGCTTTAAATAGCCAAATTTAACTACTTTTAATACCACAACCTGATTTTTCAGAGTAACGGAAACATTGTGTGCATGTAAATGTAATCAGTTCTGTGCAGACCAATAATTCTAAACCAGACTCATTGCAGATTCATCAGTATGGACATTTTTAAATAAATTGGAACATGTGATCTGGGTGTTTGAGCAACATTATCGGGCAAAAATGTCTCACGCCGTCTGGCAAGATCAGATGGCTTCTGTTGGGTGCAGACAAACTCAGTGGGTCCCTGATTTTCAAATAGCATTTTGACCATGAAATCTGCTTCATAACACCATTTAAATACAATACTGCTTCATTCACAAAAACATCAAGTACTGCATCATATATTCAAGTCATTTATGATGTGGCCCTCTCTTATCTAGCAAAACGAACAGTGTAGCAGTTGGATTGAATTAATTTAATGAACAGATTTTCCTTTGCACAATTGGCTCACTTAATTCATTTTAGAATGACACCTACTTTTAGTTATTTAGATGTTCCCAGTTGTGGAGTACTGTAAGTGAAGCCATAGGAATATTCTTTGAGTTAAGTTTCTTGTTAACTATGGGGTCAGGACAGACCAGATAAAACCCAACAGTAAATAAGATCATACTCTAGCTACCATAGTCTGATTTCTCATCGCCAGGCCAACAGCTTATCAGTTATTGTAAATGGCATGACATACAGTGTTTACATGTACAGTACCAGAATATCCGGACAGTGCTGTGGACTTTAGGGAGAATATAGAAACGCATTAACATTTTCATTCGTACTGTGGCCACCATTCAAAAATGTAAGCTTAGAATATCACTTTTAGAGGTGAGGAGACACCAAATTGGTTCAAAGTCTGAAAAGACTGCACCCCCAGAAAAATGATAGCTATCTCATTTCCATAATAGCTGCGAAATTGGACAACAGAAAAAAAAACATGTATGGTCAACTACAGTATAAGCTCTAAAACTACAAATACTGCAAGATATAAAGGGGCAGGGCAGCGTTTTCCGTTGAATCATGCCAGTTTCTGAAACCGTAGCTACAGACCTCGAAGCAAGAATAGCATGAGATGTGTCAGCTATAACGCTAGCATCTTATTGCACTGTTGCACATGAAGCTGCAATGTAAACTGTATGTGTGTATGTATGTATGTATGTATGTATGTATGTATGTATGTATGTATATAAATACACACTGTAGGTCATGGGTGAGTGTTTCCTCCTCTCCTGTAATAGACCCTCAAATCCTTGACAAAAATAAACAAATCTCAGTCAGTCCTCATCCATTTCTCTTCAGGGGGTTGACCAATCTATCTTAACTTGAACATTGGCACTGACCATTGACATATGCAGGGAGAGAGGGAAGTACACATTCCACTTTTCCCAAGCCGTTTATTAGCATTATCGCCACAGGCGTAGTTGCAGGCCATAGCCTAGATACTGTAGATGGCATTGCTGTGGTTCTATGGGATATGTAGTCATGGTCCCTCCCATCTCCCTGACATAGATAGAAATGCAGGTATGGCCTTGTTTGGAACAACAGAACTGTTTTTCTTATTCAGTGGCTGTTTTGGCACAATGTGAGGAGAAGTGGTTGCATGTGGTAAATTTAACCAGGTCAAAAAACTTGTTGTTAGCTTTGTCCTCATTACAACCAGTGGGAAAGGCTAGGAATGAGCTTGTTGCTAAGAGCACCAGCACCCGAGTGGATTCAATGACAACACAAATATAGAAACTTCTCCCCAAAATGGTGTGAGTGTCTGGTCGAGCAATGCCTCAATGACACACGTGCTACATTATCATTGTCATTATCTATTTACAACTTCGTTATACACTTATCGTATATAAACGGTGACCATTTTTCCATAAATGTCATGTCTATAGATTCAAAATCCTGTTTTAATATTCAACAACATGAGCAGGATTTTAAAGTTGAAATCCAAATGTTTTATTTCCTAACTGGGATTCTAATCCCGATCTCACGGGTAGGAGATCAACCGTACCGCTCATCCAAAAAAGGATCCTTTCTTAGCCAGAGGAGATATTGCATGTATGAGCTTCAGACAGTACTACTTGTCAACCTGTATGTGTCATACCCGACAGCAGGGTCTAAACGTCTCAATGGAAGAGTAGGGAGACCTCCTCCAACCACTGCAGATGTACTAGTCATATTGTAGTAACATACTCTGCCATACAGATTGGTGGTTTGCTGCTTTAAAACGCCTGGAAAGAAAAAGTTCCCTTCAAGTGCTGGATTTTAAGTCGATTTTGACTTTGAACTAGCATCTTCTCGAGTCGACACCGTGGGGTTTAGCCAATTATTTAGGTATGTTTGGTAACATTTGAAAGTCTATGGAGAAAATAAAAAACAATAAAAAGCAAGCCATTTGCAGAAAAATAGTCAACACTTACAACATTTATATACAATATATTGCCAAAGCTGTGAATAGACCATGGCATTGTTGTTTAAAAGTAAAACAGTCCAGGTATCCCTTTGAGAGAGGACACAGTAGCATTGCTGCACCGATAGTATGCGTCCATTTCTAAATGACGACTCACATTTTCAGCTTTTTACAGTAAACCGGGAGGGAGTGATGCTTCCGTCACCTCTCAGAGGTTTTGTTTGACATCGTGTTTGTTCCAGAGGGAAATGTTGGAATACATTCAATCCCTTCACTCATAAGCTTCATTTATACACCGCCGCACAATGCTGTCGCGGTTGTTAGCTTGAAGATCAGCTCCTGACGGCGAGCGACAGCGTCGCAATACGGCGTATAAATCAGGCTTTAGCTGCCCGTCCTTCATTTGTCCACGAAAGACAAAAGTTGATTTGCCTTCCTGTCCATCTCTCCATGAGGAAAGAGACCGCAGCCTTCTCCTCCGTTCCAAATCCATCCATCCTTCCTTCCGTTCACCTTTCCTCTTTTCTAGGAACATTAGGACCTTAATTAGGCCAGTTAAAAACATCTAATAAAAAAAAATAAGCATCATCTGCATTTCTTCTCTACTTTTTCCACGTCCAAAGACGCACGCTTGCTTTTCCGTCCATCAGTCCTTGGCCCCAGAATAAGACTGTCCATCTACCTTGTCTTCCTTTTCCTTGTGGAATGAAACAGTCCCTCTCGTGCCGCCGCCACAACCCCCCCCCCGCTCAGAAGAGCACGTCTTCATTGGTGATCAGGGCCTCCACCACCATCCTCTGGTATCGGATGTCGTTGAGGGCTGTCATGGCGTCCAGGTCGGCGGCCCTCATCACCGTGGGGCCGAACACGATGCCAAGGTTCTCGCTGGTCATCAGGTTGTCCTTCTCATTCTGCACCACTCTGGATGGGGGGATAGAGAGAGAGAGAGAGAGAGAGAGAGAGAGAGTGAGGGGGGAGGGAGAAAGTGTTCATAACGAGAGTAAAAGACAAAACGATTGACCCATTAAGACCTGGGGCCTTCTAAATCTGAACAGATTTCTGAAAGAAACTATGTTGCTATATCAGTGGTTCTCAAACTTTTTCATGTCAAGGACCCCCAAAATGATATGTATTTGGCCACGGATCCGAATCTCAAAATATTTTGTTCCAGGGACCCCTCAGAAGCAAAGAATTTAGTTAAAAATGTTCAATTTAAAATAATATATATATATATATATATATATATTCAAAGTTTGCACAAATTTTCAAGATTTTTCAAAAATAGCAGATCTACAAGCTCGTAACGCGGCACAAAGTGACGCGCTATGAGCTAACGCGCTATGAGCCCCTAACCCTAACCCTATTTTTGAAAAGCCAAAGTATAAAAGAATGCTTTTGAACTAAAATCTAAAATGACCCAGATGCTTTCCCAGCCTTAATGGGTTAAAAATCATAGAAGGAAATGCCCATTGATTGTGGTTAAGATCTCAAATAGGCCCGGGGAGATAATGAGTTCAGGCAGCTTCAGGCAGTACTACTTGTCGACACCAGGGTCTCCCAAAATGCAACAGTAGGAAGACCACCTCCAACCACTACAGATTTACTATTTATATTGTATTAAGTTATACACTCTACTATACGGATTGGTTAAATTAATTTGAATTCAGAAGTTCCGGATTGCAGCTTTAATGGAAATCAACCACCCAGTCCTGATACTGTCTATTGGGAAGAAGGCAACTATGTTGCCCTCTACTGACAATTTCCAGTATGACATTAATCCTGTGAATGGAGCCAGGGCCCAACTTCTGTGTAATAATATTTTTTTGTACCACAACAGCTACTTAATACTAATGATTTCTCAGATCATAGTGCTTTACTTAAGAAATATGGGGGTACTTTACCACCATTAATGGCACGACAGTGATGTGTTCAGGAACGAGGCGCTTGCGTTGAGTTATGCCAATAATGACAGTAAAGCACACCGAGTGTAATATTGGGATTATACAACTATTACCTACAGAATAAGACATGGAATCACAATGAATTCATATTGTGGGGCAATTTGCTCTGATATTAAAAACCCTATTGCTGTTTCATAGTATTTACCTGGAAATACAATGTATAGGGTCTGACTGAGATATTAACTAGTCCCTGTTGCCAAACATCCCAGATCCATAGAGATGGCTCTGGGCCAGCCAACTTTTTGAGAGATTTCCCAAACTGAATGGGTAGCACAAAAAAAAAAGTGGGAGCACACAGTAAAAAAGGGTTTACGGTGTAACGTCAAGGCTGATCAGTCGACTATATTTCCAATCAGTGGTGGAGTAAAACGTTTTGATTATGATTAGGCATTTTTCATTTGATAAGTAGAAATAGGCAGAGCATGACAGCACACCAAGCCATGCTCAAGATTGCTTGATGAAAGGTGTTAACGCTAGCATCCAGAGAGTTTTATGACAAACGTGAGGCCGGCCTCAAGTGTTCTGACCTCTTTAAGTGTGCCATGAGGTATCGCAGTGACTCGCAGTGAGCAGGAGGCAGCAGCTTCAGCGCTTCGTGCAGCGCCTCCAACCGTTTGTCTGTGTCTATGATCTCTGCAACACAAATCATACAAGACAGAGGTTGCTTTTAAATTCATGGGGGGAGAAAGGAAAGAAACGGCTTCATTCACTCCCTTATGTCAACCAGTGGTGGAAGAAGTACTCACATTTTGTACCAATACGTCTGTTCCAAATAAAAGTCTGGTGTTCAAAATTTTCTTGAGTAAAAGTACAAAAGTATTAGCATTAAAATGTACTTAAGTACTGAAAGTAAAAGTACTCATTTAGCAGAATGTCCCATTTCACAAGTTTTCAAATATATAAAAATGCTTTGAAAATAGCCGATCTACAAGCTCACAACGCGTCGCTTTGCGACACGTTGTGAGTTTGTAGATCGGCTATTTTCAAATAGCCTAAGTATGCATAGGGCTGAAGTGGCAAATGCATGTTTTGTAATAATAATCAAAACTAGTGACTAAATTTTTCAAATAATTGTAGTGGAGTAAAAGTACAATATTTGCCTCTGAGATGTAGTGGAGTAGAAGTTAAAGTACTGGAAATTTAAAATACTCCAGTAAAGTAAAAATTCCTCAAATTTTTACTTAAGTACAGTACTTGAGTACATGTACTTAGTTACTTTCGACCACTGATGTCAACAAACACAAAAGAAAGCACTCAAGTGTGCAGATCTCCGTCAAGGCCTACTGCTCATTTGACAGTTTGGCCAGATGGTGGCGCTAAAGGAAATGTCAAGGAGGTCGCCAAAAGTCAATGAACGGCTTAATGGGACATGGTTATTCCTCCTACATGAATTTTAAGACTAAACCGAAGTGAAGATAATATGAGCCACTTGAATGAGACCAATAGAAATGTGGATCAATAAAAATGTAGAAAGATACTTCCGTGCCAATAAGGCTGCCACCCAAGGGGAAACAACTAGCTCACAACATGTCGCATTGCGACGCATTGCAAAGTAAAGAGCCATGGTGAACCTGGTCAACTAAGTATATATATACTTGAGCTTGAGCTTGAGCTTATAATGAGCTTGTATATCTGCTATTTTTGAATAGCAGATCTACAAAAACACAGATGTGTTCCTGGATAGAATGGGTTAAGTGGTTAATTTTGCTGTGGTTTGACTGGGTAATGCCAGTCAACAAGGACATACTTGCAGCCTCTATGAAGCGTGGGTAGGCGTCGTATGTGATGAGGGGAATGGGCAGCTCCCGGAAGTACAGCTTGAGCGCTCCGGTGATTATGTTAATGTCTTCATACACGTTGGAGGATATATCAGCCTTCTCGCCATCTGTAGGGTCAATCAACCAATCCGTCATGTAATCAATCAAACAATCAATCACTATCAGGCTGTAAAAGACAGGTCAAGAAGACAGTATAGGAATATAAGGATAAATACAACTTCCAGATGAATCAAACAAGGACGTTTTGTAGCCGTCAAATTGTTTGACAATAGCAAAAGCATTTCACAAAAAATATCAATCGTTTTTATCAACTAAAACTGCTATACTGTTATAGTAATATTCAAATTACTTAAAAATGTGAATAAAACCTATATGCATTTTAAGACTAAACCTAAAAACTGAGCATTGCAGTGTGTATTAAGTTACTATTAAATGCATGTTTAGCTAAATTAAAAGGGACAGCAGGGTGACACAGACCTCTGTCAAAAGCCAGCTTGACATCTTCTATTAGCTCGGTGAAACCTGATATTCTGTACAAGCCCTCGGACTGCAGACCTGCAGATAAAGACGAGCACAGTGTGTGTGTGAGAGAGAGACAGCAGCATAAATAATGAATGCATTTCAAACAACAGATTCAGCAGAAATGTTATGCCTGCCTCTAAAACCTGACTCCTAAGAGCTCAGCTCGGAGAACAGAACATAGACAGAAATAACTCGAGCTGATCCGTCAAAACGGCAGCTCCTTTCAACCAACGCAGTAGAGTAACCTTAAGGGCCTATTGTTCACCATCACAGGAATGGTGATGATACTGTTTGAGGTACTGAAACGATGATGCCCACAATAACATGTAAACACACAACAAAATGGTAAATGGTGCATTTTATATGCGCCTTTTTCCAAAGCACTTTACATTCCCATATTCAAACACTGTCGGTGGAGGTAACCTGCTCATTAGGAGCAGTTAGGCGTTCAGTGCTCAAGGACACTTGAGACGAAGACGAAGCTAGGCAGACGATTCCGATTCCAATGCGGCCACTCTACCGCCTGAGCCACTGGCGCCACAGATAACTCACAAACATCATCCAGCAGCGTTACATTTTTATACAACTAGATTCTGACAAGTCCCGGAAAAGACGCGCTGTGATTGGCCAGTAGTCACATTGATTGGCAGTGGTGGCAAACGCTCACCCCAAAACATGTTTTACGATTCTGTCCCTATCGGGAGATAACCTCGGACGGCGCCGAGTCAGCTGAAGCGGACTTCGCAACGTTCGGCACGTGCGACTCGCTCGCCTGAGCCTCTCGTGGTTCAAGTCTGCTTCAGACGCCGCGCCTCCGTCGGAGACAAAAACTATACTTTGTCGGACAAAAAAATTGTCTGCGGTTGTTGGAAGAATAGTGGTAGCAGAGGAATTCGATCCCGGGAGGCTGGGATTGGTAGTCTAATGATTAACGACGCACGCCACCGAGAAAGGTGCCAGACTGGGGTTTTGGGCTGTATTTGAATGTGACCCCACACCCAAGTCCTTGTTGTCTCCTTCTTGCATTCAGCCAATCACAAGGCAGGCAGGCTTGTCAGAATCTAGTTACCATTAAATTAAACGCCATCCAGCATAATCTTTTTTTTTTTTACCTCGAGCCTCAATCTCCTGTATGCACATGTCGACCACCATGGGTCTCTTGGTGTTGTGGACTTTGACCAGCGTGGTCAGGTCACAGCTGTACACCTTCTTCACGTGCCGCAGGTCCGGCTGACAGTCGTTGGGAACCATCTTTGAACACTGCTTATGGACGTTCAGCCCACAGTCTGACGGACAGAAAGACAGACATAATACATTACAGAAGTACACATGAATGTTCTCTCGCCGTTTACTTCAGTTGAAATGCTGAAACTCTTTTTGAGAATAATGAACAGTAGCTACTGAACAAGCTACCTTGTTTTGTTTGAATGTGGCAACAATTACGATCAGTGTGTATTGAAAAAACAAAGAGTTTGAGGAGTGTGTGTTTTTAAGAGATTTCTACAAACACACACACAAACAAGTATACATCTTTGGGCTGCAGCATAAAATTTCTTTTTTTTTGGCTTCGGCAGGTCAATAAGAACAAGATTATGTCATGAAAACTTTGGCAGTGCCTTGCTGACGTTTGGCTCGCAGTTCTTGCACCTCCAAGATTTTCAAAATAGCCGAACACCCGCTAGCCAAACATTGTGTGTGACTGGCCAGACACTCAAGGTGCTCGTGATTTATATTGTTTTATTTCTGCAGACTGTCTGCAGCGTACAATGGACAGTTTTGAAGAAATGTTGTCCGAGGAGGTTAGGAGGTACAAACCTCTGTAATCCTTCTCTGAATGTCTACAAATACAACCAGATGACATGATTTAATTCATGTAGAGAGGGAGAGATTCATGTCGCCAGAAACTGCAAAATCTATGAGACAAATTATGACAAAGCACGTCGGAGGTTGAAGTAAACAGACGCATCCGTGGTCAAATCACAGTTCCAGCACTGTATACAGTGGGCGGGGTCTAATGTTCAGAACACAGAGCGGAGCTGCAGCGAGTATAAAACATCCTTCGGTTTGGGAAGCCTTGCAAAAGGCAAGCCAGAATAAGTTTGGTGTCGTTTGCATTATGGTGCAGGTTTTACCTGCACACTTGACTCCCTGAGCGATGAGGCCCCACATGAAGTTGGCACAGTACTCACACCAGTGAGGGCCACGGAATGTATGAACCTGCAGTGAAGAAGAGAGGGGAGGAGAGGAGGGAGAGGAGACACAGGAGGGACGAAGAGAGAAAAAAAGAAATCTGATGAGATAAGCTATGATCACAGCTTTGACGTGGAACCAAACAGAATGAAGGTCAGCCTGACCATGCTGCATCCTTGAAAACTAGTACAAGATATTTAAAGACCCCTGCAGAGGCCTTGGACATCCATGAAACAATCTGCATGGATAATTAATGTTAAGGACCTGAGGAAAAAACTCTGAATGATGTGATCAGAGGGGGAGCGATTGAACCACGAATCAAAAAGGAATTTTGAGAACTCTCACATTTTGTCCTTATAGATTTAGTTCAATGAATCATCTATGCATTTTCCAATTTAGGCATTTTACAGACTATTACAGGGTAAGTGGGGGTGTAAATGGAGAGCCAAGAAAACAAGTGCTACAGATAGCATGTAAACATCAAACCTAGCACCTGTTTAATTAACAATAGTAGTAAGCAAACAGAATAAACTTACAGCATGTGTGATCAAGTAAACATCATACATCTGCAGAGCATAACTTGCATCTAACTAAATAATGACTAATAATAATAATAATTATAACTATTTATAAAGCATGTGAAATATTTATGCTTTGCATAAAACTGAAGAAAATCAGCAACAGAATAAAAAAACATAACATAAGTAAAATATAACATACAGTGAGAAATCATACATCAAGTGAATCAAACATTTCAATATTTTAAATTATGAAAGGCCTTTTGATAAAAGTTTAAAATGTAATTTAATTAGATTAAAAGGAAGACGGTGATGTATCAAGCCTGATCTCCTCAGGCAGGTCATTCCAGAGTCAAGGAGCCCTGATAGCAAAGATGATCGCACACTTTGTCTCGACAACAAACAGCTTCCTGCCTGAGGACCTCAGGTTGCACACAGGCTCAAAATGAGTTAATAACTCAAGTTTGTTAACCTCCCCTTTAACTCCTCAAGTTAAAAGGGGAGGAGTCTTACTGATATTTCTTATATTGCATATTTACTTTATTTTCAGTATCTCTATTATAGTTACATCTAGTACATACTTCTTCAAATATGCACAAACCCATTTTATGGATAACACTGTCTACTGTTGATAACACTGCGTTTACTGTTGATACAACTGTTTACTGTAGGCTCTTGTTTACTCTTTTGGGCAAACTGTACTCTTGCTGTTGTTTGTCATTGCTGTCGTTGTCCCCTGATTGTAAGTACAATGAGAGTCACTGAACTGGAGTCAAATTCCTCACGTTTAGCCACTTAAACACTACAAACTTTGTTGACCCCAGGAGGTTTATAATAGGACCCCCTCCTTTCCCCCCTCTTCACTAAACATCTTAGCTGAAGATAGCCAATCTACAAGCTTGTAGATTTGCCTTTTGGTGTAGAGGAAAAAAGGAGGGGACCAAGTATAAGCCCCAGGGGACCCCGGTCAACGTAGTATATAGGGTTTAAGTGGTTAACAGATCTTACTATACTGATAGGAGTGCTAGGGGTCATCCTACTGATAAGCTCTATAACTGTAATCTAGTGTGTGTGTGGGTGTGTGTGTGTGGGTGTGTGTGTGTGTGTGTGTGTGTGTGAGAGTTAACGACCCTGTGCTGTGAGGTGAATGGGAATAAGTACACAGAAGCTGAGTCGGCGTGTCCAGCACATCCTCGACAGATGGAAGCGAGGGAGAACAGAACAGGGTCATCATGAAGAACAGAGAAACAAAATCGAACAGAAAGAAAGACGCCTCACCTTGAAGTTGTGGACCTTCTCGTATTTGGCCGTGAAGTCGCTCTCTCGCAGGGTGGCGCGTCTCACCAGCGACGTCAACTGTGAAAGGGCAAAGGATCTGATTGGCTGCCAGAAGGTGGAAGCGGGGGAGGGGGGTTTCGGGGGAGAGACTAGGCGGTCCGAGCGGTCCAGGGGTCTCGACCCAGACCCAGGATTTGGGGGGCCAGTCAGGGAGGGCTTGGGGGGATGCGTACCCCCTGCGTTCAAACCCAAGGCGGAGGTAAGCACCGCCTCCCTGTGGCCCTGCCCGCCCAATCGCTTCTCGCCCTTCCTGGCCATGTGCGACTCTCGGCTCGGCATCCTGGGATGTGTAGCTCCCAATGGGAATTAATTAATCAATGAATGAAAATAATTAAATATTCTAAGTCAATCGTAGCCTTGGAGAACAGACTAGGAATCTCTCGGGCGGGTCAAAAAATCGTCCAGCTTAAAAACCAAATGTTAATTTGCTTTTAAAAAAGGAAGCACAACAAAAACAAGGAAAGCACACAGGAGTCCATAAGGATAAACCAATAAACAGAAATTCCAGATTGAGTTTAAGCACAAAAGTCTCTGTGGGCCACAGTGGAGCTCCTCTCACAACAACGCGCGTCACCGCAGAACACCCGACGCATTGGCTTACAGATCAGCCAACCACGGCGACCCCGCATGTGACTGCATGGGGGTGTCTGCGACTCGGACCCCAGCCCAGGATACAAAACAACTGAAGGAAAAAAAACAAAAACATATATTTAAATTATTAAATCGATCTCTGGCGCAGCAGACAATATCTGCACAAAGGCATGTATAAAAGATTGAAAAAGGTATTCAAAATTCTCCAAAAAGGCAGTTTGGTGCAGTATAGTGTGCAGCATTGGAGGTGAGCCCGTCTCCCTGTGTGTGTGCACGCTAATCTGCTTTTCCCTTCCCATCTGAGCTCGCACACTGGCTGGGCAGAGCCAATAAAGGACAGAGAGAGAGTGAGGGAGAGGGAGGGAGGGAGGGAGGGAGGGACAGAGGAGTAGAAAAGGGGGCAGGGCCACAGTGCGGTAATGGATTGATTTTACAGGTCACATTGAGAAGACACAGTGGAACAATAAGAGCCCATTCATGTTTATCACTGAGTCCGCCATTGCTGAGGACCCAGAGAGAAAAGAGAGTTGAAAGGACTTGCAGTACAATTGAATGAGTTAGGCCTGGGCAATTAACAGGAAAAAAATATCAAGACCGATACTCAGAACCAATAACTGACTTAATCGAATAATCAAGAACCATTTTGTTTTGATAATTTTGTCATCGACACGAATGACAAAATTATGAATAGACACGAAAAAAAAATCAAATACGTTTTTATAATCGACTAGATCGATTATATTATAACATTATCCCTGTATTATACTTCGTTGTACAATAGTGCTGTACGTAAATAGTGAAAATAGCCAATCTAGCATGTAGATCTGCCATTTGCACTTTTTTTTATCATTCATTAATCGTAATCAAAGCAAAAGTTTCAAATAATCGTGTCATATTGATTTAGAAGTAATACCACCCAGCCCCAGAATGAGTACAGATTTCAGTATCATCATGACATTGCAGGCTATTTAAGGATCCCATTTGGGTGTATCAAGGGGGGGTTGACATTGCCAATTTCTTCATTAGGGGAAGAGATGCTTCAGAAAACATTGTAAGCGAGGCACTCCAGTACGGTTATATGGCAGCAGAGGAAAGGGAACATCTCTCATCATATTCAAACTGACAAAAAAAAAATCTTCTCAACTCACATTTTTATTATGCAAGGAAAATGTTTCCTAAAAAAGAAAAATGATTTTTTTTGGCTGAAAGAAATAAACAAATAAACTGTGTTGCGTTTTCAAACTTCAATGCATTCTGAAAGATGTGGTTCCGGAACAAAGCAGCACTCTGTCTTTTTGATGTTCATGTCTGTCTATGCCTTATAGGCATAAGAGGACTTTGTTTACTCAATGATAAATAGTATATCTCTTACAGCTCTGTTTTATATGATTTTTCATTGCTTAAAAACCTTCCAGACAGCATATATCAAAATGGCAGCTATACTGTGTTCTCTGTATTGTGTATTTGAGTCTGCAAACCCCTTCTCTCACAGCTCATATGCATAATAACACAGTCAATATGTATGGTTGGTCATGGATATTTAATGACTAGTTTCAACAAAAAGAACACCAAGCGCAGACAGATTATGTTAAACAGACAGACTGTCTGAGAAAAGCCAGGAAAGAAAAGGCAGAAAGAAACTAAATACAACATTTGACAAAAACAACAACTGTCCCAATAGAGTTAAACTGAAAATAATTCTGCCTGCAATGTTTTTGGAACAGAATCTAGCCGTTGGACCATTGATTTTAACAAAAATGGCTGTGGGCAATAGAGTACCCACTGGCATTGCACAATACCCTGATGGTCTGCATTCATTTCATTAATAATGCATAGTCTTTCCGGTCTCTCTCCTGCTACTGCAGGTAATTTGATTTCAAGCCATTGTCATGATATTTTTGGAACAAACATCACCATCTTAGTAACTTTTTCTCAAATATTCCATCAATTTTGTATAATGTTTGTCCTTACTACTAAAATCAGACTTGTAAATAAGAAGCTACCGGGGGAAACAACAGTGTAATGGTTTGACTTATTTTACTTTACAACGTTGAAAGATACAATGGAAAAAAGTCTGCTGAATCTTTTATAACCTTGTGTCTCATTTCTCTTCCTCCACTGCATTATTCCCACTATATTATTTCTAACAAAAAGCTAAAGAAATGCCAATCCAGTCAGTAGTTAAGATGTTTGGATTATTGGACCACCAAAGTGTTGGACAGACAGACCGACATTGTCATCCTCAGAAATTATGCTAGACACCATCTCATTACTTGCTGTCATAATTTTAGAATAATATCATCACTGTCGTCAGGTGGAAAGCTTGAATGTCCAATACTGTAACTTTTCAAGAAATGGAAAAAATAACCTGTGCTTCAATGGATCCATAGTAGTCATTTAGGTACAAGCTCTTGTTAATACTTGTCATTGGGTCAAATCTATAAAACCCATAGACACACTTAACCACTTTAACTTTTCCCCCCCAAAAATAGGAAATCTACAACCTCACAATGCGTCACAACGCAATGCGTTGCAAGCTTGTAGATAGTGTATTTTTGCTATTTGGTGTGACACTGCTGCAGTATGACGTAGTAGGGCATTCATTTATGAAAACAACTATAAGAGATAGGTTTCTGCCAGACAGCAACGATATGATTAATTCTTTAAGGCATGAACCTAGTGACTACTGGTCACCGTGTCTGTGGTAGATCACTAATTGTAAATCAGTGTCAATTTGCATAAATTATATGTTTGATTAGATATTCTTGTTTATCATGTCACCACTTTCATTATAGACATTTTGACTTTAGCCTGAGTCAATGTGTTCGTCTGCTGTGCTCTTAACTCAACCACATGTCACCACATTCTATTTTGGCGGACTTATCTAGCATTTAGATTTCATATCAAGACAACAAATATGGTGACGTCACGCAAAACAATGCGTTCAATGCTTTGTTGCGTCAACTAATTAATAATCTTGGAATAAACAAAACCAGTTCTTATTCAAACACAGTTTGCAAACACTGTATTTCAACATTGTTTTAAACAGACAACTTTGTTGGTTTGTTGATTCTTTCTTGTGGTCCGGTGGTTATCTGGGCTACTCCCTTGTTTTTGAAACCTATGTTTCAAAAGATAAAAGTAAAAAAAAATTGACTTGAAATACAATGATAAACACTGTCTTAACTGCGTTTGATTGATTTAAAACTGTATTATATGATCTGCTTCTTGGATGAATGAGATACACAAAAAAAAAATGTATGCACTGATAAGTAGTAAGTAGCCTTGGGAACCATGGGTTCCAGGGCCATGTGGGCTATAGGTCAGGAGCCTATCTCCTGTTTCTGTAGCGTGAGGCAGCTTGATGTACAATTACATCCCCTGGACATGACGCTAGTATGTCGCAGGGACTTACCTTCAATCCAATCCTTGATGCAGAGTCCCAATCAGGGAGGCATTGGGTACCATTTATGGCCTTTGGGTAGGACACGGCCGAGGATTGAACCCCCGACCTCCCAATCTCAGGGCAAACACTAACCACAAGACCACTGATATGGGACATTACTTAATGTGTTGTTGTTTTGGCTCACCGGGACCATGAGGCGACGAGCGTTTAACGCATTGAGGCCGATTCTACAAATGCCTTCTAAATGGATGCTGGGGTTAAGATGGTGTCTCTCTACGTTCTGTTTAGTCTGATAAGGGCATTGGCTCAAAATGAGTGCAGATCTTTTATTGCCGTCTTCCCTGGGCCCAACACTTGCCTTAAATAGTTTGTGAGCTTTGCTCATCTGACAAAGTGATTGGTGGAGAGAACTTGACCATCTCCTGAATCAAACAAGAAATGACAAAGTCATAATATACCCGCTTGCGGCAGGCTGTTTTTGCCCCAATCTGCAGCACAAAATGTAAAAGTTGTCATCAAAATAAAATCTCAGCCATTCGAATGCAACAAAAATAACTCCACAGAGGTTCATTGGTTGGCTACCAATATAAAGTGTGTGTGTGTGTGTGTGTGTGTGTGTGTGTGTGTGTGTGTGTGTGTGTGTGTGTGTGGTGTGTACAATATCAATGATAGTGAAAATAATTGATCTACAATCTGACAGATCTGCTATTTTCAGCAGCTGATATAGTTACTTCATAATGTAGCCTACCCTTACCCAAGTCAAAACTTCAGTGTTTCACTTAGAAATGTATGAACAACAAAAATGACAAGACACACACACACACACACACACACACACCCAGGAGGACTGGTTGATAGTGTTGTATGCATTGTTCCTGGACAAAAGACCGGTGGTGACCAGTTAGTATTCATTTATGTATGAAAGAAATAAACTATTTTCACAATAAACTAAGTGAGTCCATAGAATACAGGTAGCGTAAGGGCAGTCATGTTAAAAACATCAACAGTGGTGGAAAAAGTACTGTAATGTTTTACTTAAGTAAAAGTATCAATACTGCAATGTAACCCTAACCCTTTATAAAAGTGAAGCTCACAACGTGTCTTTTGATTTCACTGTTTGAAACAGCTAGGCTTGAGTTGTAATGCATAACTGCAAGTTAGCCCTTTTCACTACTGGCTTAAATGAAAGAAAAACCCAAATGGGTCCATTTGGTTTCATTAATGTCTTTTGTAAATGAAGTATTCAATAAAACGTCATAATAAAAAATAGCAGATGTACAAGCTCACAAGGCGGCGATGCGTTGTGAGCTTGTAGATCTGTTTTTTTCTGATAAAATGCAGCTGATTTTAGCGTCATACCTTACATGAAAAATGTTGCTACAGTAACCTTGGTTGTAGTGTGTAGTCATTCATTTGTAAACAGGGCAGTCATGCTAAAAACAGCAACAGTGGTGGGAAAAGTACTGGTACTAGTGTTGCCATGTATACTAATTACCGCCGTCCGAGTTATGTACCGATAGGCACAGAATAGTAAATGATGTTGTGGGGACTGCGTTTGCCCCAACTCGTTTCACTCAACTCGGCGGTCTCTCCCCGCACCCGCCCCACCCCCCGCTACTGAGACCGGGGGTAAAAAGGCAGGTCGCGTGAAAGGCAGTATTATGTTGAGAAAATAGGAAGTCATTACAGCACCATAACATGGTGAATAAATTTTGTTTTGGGATGTACAATACATGAAAATTACGAGAGTAATAACGCGACTTGCGTCGATAACTAATGGGGAGCGGACAGTAGCGCGCTTGGCTAAAAACAGTTAGTTAGTAACATCATACAAGCTAACTATTAGCCAAATTCGGCTAGCGCTCGGAGGACTGCATAGTCCCATAGCTTGGGAGGACGAGGCCGCCCGTTCAGAGTATGGGAAAGTATCCCATTGGCTTAAACGACAGCCAATGACGCAAATCTGTCGAACAAATCTGTCGAATGCAAATGAATCTGTCGAATGATGAGTCATAGGTCTGCCTCTGCATAGACCCGCCAGCTTTCAGCAAGCGGGTAAAAACACCCACATTTGGTGGACGTTGCGGTGCTAGGTTACAGCTGGAACCAGGAGCTCTGTGTTCAATGTCACAGAGACATTCTGCTTTGTCTGCAGATCCTCCCCATTATGAAAACACACATGTACAGGAGTACACACACACACACACACACACACACACACACGTTGTGTCATGGACCACTGGGTCAACTGATGGAGCATTTAATGAATCAATACATTCAGGCCAAATTATTCTATATAGACTGTGCAAAGTCTAAGAATGCATGGTGCATGGTTGTGTAACTGTCACATCAGAGTATGTGTGTGTGTGTGTGTGTGTGTGTGGATGAGTGGCTCTGCAGCAGCTATTCCACATCTTTTGCCTCATTTGCACCCACCCAACCACGTACAGTACAACCTCCCACACACACACACTACTGCAGAACTGTACAGAACATCCAGCCGTTTAACATCCTGGCTTATCCTGTCCTGGAGAATCCCTCTCATTTTATTCCAATGCACCTCTGCACGTTCAAAGAGTGGCATGAGATAAGATCCCATTAAAGACATGCATTAAGGATCTGCTGGTTGGTTAAGAACGACGTTGGAAAAGGGACACAATGTAAGTGAGAAAGATGGGATGGAAATGCACACACACACACACACACACACACGGCCCAAGTGGAACAACGCGCAACTCTGGGGTCGAGCAAGAAGCTGCCAGTCAAATTTACTCAGGCTGACAGCATCCATATTCTGTGGAGAACATTCAGCAGAAACAGACGATCTACAAGCTCACGACGCATCTAGAGTTTGTGGATCACCTATTTGTGTCCAAGAGGTTTGGTGTAGAGGGAAAAGGGAGGGGACATAGTATAGACCCCCCCGAGGGACTCAGGTCAACTAAGTACAGTATACAGGGTTTAAGGGGTTAGTTCCTGAAAAGTTGTCCTATAGTGGGTTCACGACTGCGGGGTTAGAACTGCCGATGTTACGTAATTTTACTGCAGAGCCCTTGGCTGGTGGCCATCTCCTCCCTGCAGCGCTGCTCCTTATCGCCGTGTCCTTTAAGCATTTATATCATCTTCCTCACCCTGAGGTCAACACACGTTGTACATAAGTCCCACACACTCAATTTTTAGACCGTAAAATAATGTTACTTTGTCATCAGTTCATCATTAAAAAATGTTTAAAAAGTATGTCATACCTTGCTAATAACGTTACCAATTAGGGCTGCAACTATCAATTACTTTTTCGACTAATTGAATAACTGAGAAGCACATTTTTTTATATATATATATTCATTGTATGGATCTACACAAAACATTTAAGAGTTTTTTTTAGGGTTAGGGTTTTATAATTGACTTAACCAATCTGATTAAAGATAATCCCTATTTTATACTTTGTCATACAACAGTTTTGCGCAAAGGCAAGAGATCTACAAGGTACAAGGTGACCTTGTACCTTCACATCGCGATGCTTTGAGAGATTTTAGATCGGCTATTTTTGCTATTTTTTATTTAAAAAAAATCATCGATTAGATTGATTTAGTGTTGCAGCCCTATTACCGATTTTTATCATACCTTGCTTATAATGTTACCGATGTTTGAAGCAGGCGGCAAGCATGCCGTGACGTCTTGAAAATTAAGCTCATGAGGAAGTACCAAAAGTTAAGTTCTCATTATGGAGCTATTTCCCCTCCTGCTGTCGCCATTGATTACAATGGAGATTTGACCGGACTTTACCCTTCATTTTATTACGTTAGTAATCATTGTCATAAATACTTTATGCTTTCAGTCATTAGTTTAAAGTATTCTTTCAATTACCATGATATGCGTTTTTGTAAATTATGGTCTCATTCATTTCAAAATTGAGGATAAAGTGGTGGTAGGGAATGCTTCTAGGGCTTTTACTGGCTCTGCTGAGTGAAGGCCTGCCCTCGCTGCCCTTCCAGCCAATAGCATTCGTTTCTAAAATGGTGGATTTGAATTTGCAGAAAAAGTGGCTTCAAAACGGGTCTGTAGAAACCAATGGGTGACGTCACCGTTCCCTTAGTCCATATTTTGACAGTCTATGGTTAGAAGTCTTATGCTGTCTCTGTTGGAGACAAGCAACTTACAGTACGAAAGTTACGTTTTCCTAAGTTCTTCAATTCCTGGCTGAGTTACAGTACATAACAACTTACTCTTGATGAAGAACAAACATTTGTCAACTTTGACTGATGGGTAACAATGGGAGCTGAAAACACAGTGGAGAGAATTGATTCTTAGAGTTCTGATGATTTATGCGTTATTTTGAAATATGCATTATATTGTAGGAGTTGAAAGAGTTTGGCTTCCTATAGACACCTTATCAGACAACATCACACTGATAAGAACGTGTGAACGTATGCGTGTGCAGACCGGCACCAAAAAAACAACAACCACTCATAGATGAAATGGTAAAGTGGTCACAGCACTCAGTGTAAAAATTAATTCCATCAAATTTTCAGATGCTGTTTTCCTCCCAGTGTAGCCGAAGGAGGCTTAGAATGTTTAATGTGATATCCCCCTCTTGAAATAAATACTCCTTGCTTTCGGTCTTGTGTAGAACGGAGGGAGCGCTCCCTATGATCACAGCAGCAGAACCCGTCTGCTCGGCATGATCTCAATCAGCTGCAGGCAGCTCCTCAAGCCTAATTTATGCTTTGTTGGGAGCCGAGAATAGCAGACCTCCAAGCTCACAACGGTCGCATGCTCAATGCTTTGTGAGCTTGTATGTCAGTTATTCTCGGTGCGCAACACCGCTGCGCGACGAAGTACATATGTCTAAATCCGCGCTACCCAAAACAACAGATTTGGGGATCTGCTGGGAATTGATTACATGAAACCGGCACCTGCGCGTGCTGTCTCAATGTTTGTAAACAAATAATTGTTCTATATACATTATGTTCCCATTTAACAACTTAAACCATACAGTAAATACTTTGTTGACCAGGGCCTCCCAGAAGTCTGTACTTGGTCCCCTCCCTTTATCCCAACTCTTCGCCCTCTTCCCTGTAAATAGCGGATCTACAAGCTCACGACGTGTTGCATTGCAGTGCGTTGTGAGCTTGTGGATTGGCTTGTAGATTGGCAATTTGTGCATTTGTATTTGTTTGGCCAGAATAACAAATGCAAGAGTTCATGTTGTTAATCATAACACATACTTAGATAATCTATACATCCCACTGATATGTATATAACCTTTATTTCTTCAAATCACCATGTGACTGTTTAAGGTACAGCGGGGAACAAGGAACATACTGATAAGATTAACAAAGGTTAAGTAATGACGGAAGAGTTTTACTGAATGAACAACTGCACAGATACGGCCGAGGGGACTTGAATTCCAGATCTACCGAGAAAACAGGTCAAGGCCTTGTTCTTGGATGGCACATTTCCAACTATCGTTTTACCCACGAGGCCCTGCAAAGCTCCGCAGTGATGCTCCGACAATGCTTGGATTCAGATCCAGTCCACAAAAGTTGCTCCAACACCTGAAGCCTTTGGCCTAGTTTGCCGAAAAAATGCACCACTTTTACGTGGCAACGCGCCTTGCTGCACACCCATGACCGCATGCGTGCATCACTGGCTTACTGTAGGCCCCACCGATGCAAGTGTTAATGAAGCATACACAAACCAAGACGGACAAATTCAACATCAGCGGTGGGAAATATGCCCAGTGTGCAGTGACCATGGATAACAAATGAACCTTGGGTCAGTGATTTTCAATTTTTAATTTCAGGGACCCCCAGTTTGATATGCATTAGGACACGGACCCCCCATGGTACAATGTTTTATCTCTAGGACCCTAATCTACAGTGTAAAATCTTCTGTCAAGTTAACAAATGGAAACCTGGAGACCTATAAGGGTCCATTTGGTTAGTGTTTCTCATTAATCAACCACACTGTGGCGGTCCGGCATAGTCTATGTTTTTCACTCTATTCATGTGATTATTTACCTTGTTTGTTAACTAGAGTTCATGCTTGTTCTGCTTATTCCAATCTCGCACTTGCAAGTCACTCTGCATAAAATAAATGTCTAAATTATTTATTGTTAGTCTAATTTGTCCTGCCATAGTTTTATTTCCCCAAATAGTCAAAAAACAAAACACTGCATCATTTAGCTGGGGACCCCTGGAAAACCCTCAAGGACCCCATGTTGAGAACCACTGTGCCTTAGGCAATATCGCACATGGTAAGACCAGGAAAATGCAGATGTAAACACATCAACATGAGGGCGCTCATCCTCACCCTCTCCTCGGCGCTGATACCGTCCTTGATCAGGGCGGGTCCGTCGTGGTGGGCGTCAGGGCTGTGAGGCACATGTTTCTTCAGGGTGGGCTCCTGGTTGAGGGTGGTGTAGCCCACGTGCTCGTAGATGGGATTGATGGTCATTTTGGCGATGTACTCCGCAGCCTGACACATGACAGGGCGCACATACAACACGTTTGTATTATTATATACTTCTAAATGTTAGGATGTCAATTTTATACATGCCATTTTTACCTTTTTAGGCAATTTTTTTACCCTGAGTTCTACTTAGTTGATCAGGCATAATTCCAAATAACCTATACCTCTATAACACTGCTAGAAAAAAAGATTTTTAGAATTTGTCCTCAGCTAAAAAAACTATGTCTGCGTACACAATACTTCTAATTCATGGAAGTAATCCAGTTTGTATGCCACTGCGATACTAAATGAATGAATGTGAACCGTGGAAGACTTTTCTAATGTAACATTTAATATGTTTGGCAGTTACAGTATGAGAAAATAACTGCACTGCAGGGAGGTAAAGGCCCAATGCAAATAACCCCACTCAAATCACTTATTTTCTCACTTTACATCCACTTTACAGCCCTTTACATAAAGTTGCACTTTCTATGCACATCTGGTGCACATTTGGATATATCCAACTATTCTGCTCATGCACACTGTATATGCACCACAAAAATGCATGATTGCACATTAGGCTCTGTGTACCATGGTCATGTTATTGTGCATGCTATGCAAAACCACATGTTTGTTCTGCATTCTTTTTGGTCTTACTGAAGCAAAGTACTGCTCATCTGAAGTAAGTTTTAATTTTTTGGTCAAAGTTTCATTGCATCCTTCTTCCTACTTTTTGTATTGTATCATTACTTGTTGTATTATATCCTTATCTGCTCTGTGAATATGGTCATTCAAATTCATCATGTGAATATATATTTTCATTTTTTAAGTTTCAGTCCTATAATGGCATTCCCAAAATAGGGATAGAGTAGAGTATCAATAGATTATTTTCATAACTTATCGATTCTTTTTTATAATCGATTAACTCGATTAGTCACATACCTTGGTCTCGATGTACAGTGTGATGAGTCCATCTGTGACCAGGTCGTGGATGGACTCGAACCTCTTCTCTCCTACAAAGTGCTTCCCGTCGTGGTACAGACGGAAGTTTCTCGTTTGGTTACCGAAGCTAGAGGTGGATAAAAAGAGAGGATGGACAGATGAGAAGACAAACTTTGCATCACCTGTCACGTGAAACATAAAGAAAAGGATATCTGACCGACGTACATTCAATCTGATTTCATTAAACTAAAAGGCACATTTTGCCCATTTGTAGACTACAGTAAATCCCATTGTTCTGAAAACAAACACCTGATGCATAGCAATCTTTTTTTATTATATTCTATTTATTTACAAAGAATACGGAAGGTATATATTTTCCACACTTTATATGAACCCCTCAGATCAGAAGAACATGTTCAAAATCAGAAAACTCAGACATCTTTTGGCAGTACTAGTACAGATTTCACGCAAATCGGTGCACAGCATCTCTATAGTCATTAAACGAAACGGGTCTTTCAGATTTTTCATATTCCATCCTGATTGGCTAGGATTGGCTTCCAAAGTTTGCAGGAGTGCTCCATTTTGTACAAAATGCCTCAAATCATGAACACGGCATGCAATTTCTGTGACATTTCGCACGCACATTCCCACTAGGCCGAGGAAGAATACCACTTCAGCCTCATGGTGGCGCTATAACAGGCCGATTCGTGTTTTTACCTAAAACTGCACCGATCTGTGTAAAACTTTGTATGCGCACCCAAGCCAAGGAAAAACCTTTGCCCTGTATTTTTTTGATATTACTCCTTCAGATTTTATCCAGATTTCACGCAAATCGGTACACATGATCTCTATAGTTATGTGATCAAGACGGATCCGTTTGATTTTTCATACTCCATCCTGATTGGCTAAGATTGATATCTAAAGTTTACAGGAGTGCACAAAATGCGCCACCAGGAGGCAGATTTTTGCAAAACAATCTTTTTTATATTACTCCTACAAATGTATTCCAAACTTCACGCAAATCAGTACACGTTATCTAGTCATGTGATCAAGACTGATCCGTCCAAATTTTCATATTCCATCCTGATTGGCGAATTCCAAACATGGCTGGCCCACAATCCTACCTGACCTGGCAGAGACCGAGGAGCACTTTTTCTAGTTCAGTTTATGCTTTTTAAATTATTATCATTTTGGGATTTTGGTATCATGACACAACTGCTCCAACTACTGTACAAGAGCACTGTCATCACATTCATTCCAACAATGCTACTTTTTATTTGAGTTATAGCCAGCTGATGTGTGGTTTAAGTAAAATAGCACAAATTAAGACAGAACTATGACAAAACATCCCTGAACTGGACCTAATTATACCTGGCTCTTTAGCGGATTACTAATAAAACCAGCAGAAAAAAAAGAAAATGCATTAACCCAAAATCCAACCTTTCCTTTTCTGCCAACCCAGAGTGGGCCATGAGTTTGTGCATAGATATTTATGGAAAGCAATTATGGGACAGTGGGGTGGTGGGGGGGGGGGGGGGAAGAAGGATGGAGAGTCAAAATGGGAGCAGTTGGAAACTTAGGTTCTGTTCCACTGACACCATACATCACTACAAGACAAGATATGACGGGATATGATACAACTATATGAACAATGCATATTTCAATACATGCTGACGGTAGAACCCAAAAGACTTCAGAGAAGCTATAAAGGTGCATTCAGTCATTACACACTGGAATATCTTTACGTGACACAAGTCAAGATCAAGTCAATGTAAAAAGATATACAGACATAAAAGATACTGTAGACAGCGTGACATTTCTACGCCAGAGCGACGTGCCGAAGCAAATACAGCAACGGACACATGCACACAGACACGCTCTGACCAGTATTATGAAATATTTATTTTTTGTTTGATGTTTGATAATTATTGGTTAGGTTTACAAGTGCATAAGTAGTTTCAGTTAGAAATGTACTATTTGTGGTTTAGTTTTCATTTAGCTTTCTTTGTAACTTTTTCAAGGAATGCCTTGATTTATAGATCCTAAGCAAGAAAGGTAGGATGATAGAATGCATATAGGGCAGGCTATCAACCTGTGATGATAGAAAAACAAAAACAAAGATGGACACCGATAAGATTAGGCTATCCTGATTCCTGACTATGGCTTGTGAAAAGCGTTTGATTTTTCTTTTTGGATCTTTGGTCCATAGACAAGTTACCAGATGGACAGTTACCAGATGGGAGTTGGGTTGTGCATCTGATGGGGTGGGGTGTGAAGTGCCTTTAATTGCTGGCGATTGTTTTCCTTAAGTAGCCAACCAAAAATAATCTGCATGCTATGCTAGTCGCTACTACTACAGCAGTGTAGGCTATCATACACGTAGCAGTGTGACAGTAGTATAGGAGGAACGCAGTCTCGTGCACGCCGGTGCATGTGAGTACTCCTGCTCAAAAGACTGGCAGGATGCCGTGGTGGCGTGTGAAGCGAGCACTACACTCCCCCCGGCTGTGGGTAACTCATCACATTCACTATAAAGTTCTCCTGCTTAGAGAGCATATCTGAAATGGCCATTTTCACACTTGTCTACAAGACAAATGTGCTGAAGTTCTTTCACACCGTTCGTCTCCTCGCTCTCATGTCTCTGCATCACCTGCATCTGCCAGCTTTTGCTATTTACAGCCCAACATGATGACTATTTTAACGCCATGCATCTTCAGCATGAACCCGTATTCTCAGTCCGCATTGGCTGAAAATAAGGCAACTATGCTAAATAAGCTCAACGATATGTGGTTCTTTTGAGGTGTTTATAATCTCCTCTACCTGCATTTAATCACCACTGTTCAGAAAGTTGGGTTATTTGCTTTAGCCAACTTGCATATATTATTTTTCTTTTTCTCTCTTTCACTGTGTCTTGTCACTCTCCCTCTTGCCGTGGTGTGAACTGCCACACCTTTCACTGTCACACACACATAAGTGTGAACGTGCATGCATGGTGGAGTGTGACTGTGTAGTGGTGCGTACCGCAGGGCCAGTGTGTAGGTGCCAGGCTGTCTCTGACTCTCCCTGATAAGGTAGCTGCCCTCGGCTTGGCTGAGCAGCTGGTCGGCCTCCTCTCTGGAGATCATCCCATGGTACCTGGACCGCAAAAACCACAACCACACCTTGTTTCCTTTATGCAGCAACACACACACAGATATAAGCTTTCTGTCTCCTAGTTTTATTACCGTTTATTCTGACTATTTGTATTTGATCGACTTATTTCAATTTTACTCTTATCCACACTGGTGAGGAAGTACGTGTGACTGCCTGCAATGTTGCTACCATATGTATTGTACGTGCATGTGACACTAAAACGCCTTGAAGCTTGTCAACCTTTGTTTTAAAATGCTAAATTATTGAACTCCTGTTATTAATAAAAGGATAACTTACTCTCGTCCATAGTATTTGGGTCGGTTGTCCACCTGGGAAAATAAAATAAGACAGGATGTGAGACAAGAACGAAGGCCACAGAATCAGCATGAGAAGAAATTAAACATGCACGCACATTAGGGGTGTGCCGATATATCGTCCCGCGATATATCGCGATACGTTTTTGTGACGATATGTATCGTTTTGGGAGAATTTTTTTTGCAATAATAATGTAAAAACAGAAGTATTTGTTTGCATTTGCTGCCCCCACCCCATATATTTCCAACATTTCTTGTTCTATGTCTGCCCGTTACCGAGTTATGACCGATTATATAATTTTGACCTTCATTGTGACCTTCACCTTTGAGACCTAAAAGTTTATCCCATCAGGGCAGCCTACAGATCATTCCCACCCAGTTTCATGAAACTCCACCCAGCCGTCCTCGATTTCGACCTTTGACTTTTTTTCTAACCAAAAGTGTATCTCTTCAGGTCACGGTTGAGAAACCAGCAATTAATTCTCAAGTTCTGTTGTTAACATACAGAACATACATAGGTATAATTACAATACCCTACCACAGGTAGTAGGCAGGGTAAAAAAAATAAAGTATAAGTCATGAATGAATGAAGCTGTGCAAACTAGGTACATTTTGACTCATAGTTTGACTGAAAAACTATGTTGATGTGAAGAAATGCCAAGGCTAGCCAAAATTATTCATGCTCTACTGGACGGTCCGATATCCGGGGGGAAACCCCCACAAACATTGGAGATTAGACTTTGTGTTAATTATAAAATCACATTCCTGGAGGACCTGACAGTGTGTGTGTAGAATGCTGGATTATAAGCCAAGTACTCAATATTATGCTGTTCTCAACAAAACTGCTGCCTGGCCAATACATCAGCCAAGCCCTGACTAAGTGAAGTGAATATTAATTTGGCTGCAGTGTGTGTGTGTGTGTGTGTGTGTGTGTGTGTGTGTGTGTGTGTGTGTGTGTGTGTGTGTGTGTGTGTGTGTGTGTGTGTGTGTGTGTGTGTGTAGAGAGAGTTGGCAGGTAGGCGTGTGCACATCAAAGAGGCTGCAAGGCGTAAATGAAAGCTTGCAAGTGAAAATGTGGATATAAAAAACAATTAACTGTGTTCAGCTTTTCACACCGCTGCTCTGTGTTCAGGTTACCCTTGATCAAAACTCTTGGGAAAAGACTTGAAATGGCAAAACGTCAAACGCACAAACATCAGGGAAGAATGCTGGGTGTGTGCGAGTGTCTCAGCCTGGTGCGGCAGGCTAAAGACCAGTGGTTCCCAAACGGTGTGCAACCAACTATACAAGAATTTGTTTTATTTGTATTCACTGAGTCAGTATGTTGTGCATTTCCCAATACAGAAGCAAATTACAGTGTATAACCAAACTTTTGGAATTAGTAAATAAAAATAAACATTTATGCAGTGTGATAAGAGGGATAACAGAGGCACGAATATGTATACAGATGTGCTTTGCGATTTTGACTTGCCCTTTGGTGTGCCTTGGGCACAAAGAATTTCAAAACCACAGCTGTAGACAGTCTTAATCAATAACCCCATTTTCACCTGATATTGACCCTGATAGACAAATAAAACTAATAGTCATCCTTGATGGCACTTTAATGAACCCTAGCATCCCGATTCTGGGCATGTCATAATAGGCAAACCTTTGGTGAAACTAGCCAAGCTTATAGAGCGTAAATTTTCAGCGAAGAGATTCTGTGTAGAGGGAAAACAGGAGGGGACCGATTATAGACCCCTGGTGGACCCTGGTCAACAAAGAGTTTGGTTAAAGTGAGTGAGAGAAACCCACTGAGAAAGAGAGAGAGGAGGGGGTGGGAGAGAGAGATGTTTTCAGTCTTTGCTGGGTACATTTTGAATTAATGTTAAATTGTGAAATATGGCATTACAATGCGATTAAAGTTATCTTTCCTCTCTCTATACTCTTTCCCATCTTTTTCCACTGTTGTCCTCCAATGAAGCAGAAAAGTATTTTAGAATACTTATAAATGAATTAAATGCAGTATTGTGTACAAGCATCAAGATGAACGGAGAAATCTAGCGTTATCTAAACACTGGCATCAGTTTATCATTATAGTTGTATGTGAACTGGTACCTGTGTGCGCAAATATGATACTGTATAAATATCCCTGCATGTACTTGTGTGTGTAGTTTTAAAGCTGCAAAACATTTATATCAAAACCCGGTATCCTGCATTTCTACCTGGGGAGCTGTTGTGCGTAGGAGCTTCAGGCAGTACTACTCGTCAACCAGTAGGTATCCTACCCGACACCAGGGTGACCACCTCCAACCACTGCAGATGTACTAGGAATATTGTATTAACATACTCTACCGTACGTACTGGTTAAAACATTAAAATAAGTTTCAGATTTGCAGCTTTAAAGCCTTTATCAGTAGGCACAGTGATAGCTCAGCAGAATAAATTACTCATAATCTCAATAGCACTCTGTGAGAAATGGATTACAAGTCAGACAGTATCCATTTATCCTCTAAATTGGAATGGCACTCTGTATTGACCGAGTTTAGGATATAGAAACGATGACAGCAGTGTTCCTTAATTAAACACAGAAGAAATGCCATAAGGACAAAGTATGGCTATGTGCCTCTTCAGCCAGTCTTCCAGTTAATGATCACTGATTTAAAATGGGTCAATGGTGGCAGCCTGAATTGAAATGGACATCCAGTCCAGCTGTTCAGACAGACACACACACACACACACACCTCTATAATGTCTGGACGGAGGTGCCTATTGCAGGACACACACACAAACAGTCCCAGTACTTACTCCCACTTGGATTGGCTCAACCTTGGCACACCACACTGTCCTTTACGTAGCACACTGGTAGATGCCACATGTGGTGGCATTTTGCCCCCGGGGCAGAACCTGCTGGTGCATGTTGTTGTCTGGTGACATGCAGTGTGCTCTAGCACCTGGCTGTCATTGGCTGGGATTGTGTTAATACAGCCACAAAATAGCACTGTGTTAATATAGTGCATCACCGTTAACATTTTTATTGCCTTTCCTGAAGGAATCAGGCTCTTGGCTATACCCGTGTCATTAACTGAACCATTAGTTATTCTTTGAGGGAAATATTAGTAAGGTGTCAGGACACTGGACCAATGTTTTTTGAGAGCAAGGTTCACATTGCCATTTTTGTTGTTTTTATTATTTAAAAATAGCAGATATACAAGCTCATAGCGCGGCACCGAGTGCCGTGCTACAAGCTTGTAGATCTGCTATTATTATATTATATGAAAAATCGTGAACATGTGTGCAAATCTTTGAATATATATTATTTTAAAGCAAACATGTTTAACTCAAATCTTTGCTTCTGAGGGTCCCTGGAACAAAATATTTTGAGATGGGGGTCCGGTCAAATGCATATCATTTTGAGGGTTTCTATATTATAGAAACATACGTTTTTCAGAATACTGTTGGGATTTAGAAGACATTTCTAGAATCGGCTTCAGGCCTTAATGGGTTAAGACAAGGTAAAAAGAATGTGTATAGTAAATTAACTCTGCAACGTAAATACTAGATTAGCGCTGCAACTATTGATTAACTTAGCGATTATTCTATCAATTACTTTTTCAATTAATCAAATAATCGAGAAGCTAATTATTTGAAAATAGCCAATCTACAAACTCACAATGCATCATGATGTGAGATTGTAGAGCTTCTATTTGCCATTTCAATTATTATTTTGAATCAAATTAATCAAATAACAAATTCCTTCATTCATACATTCGGTGCATATTGAGGAAGAAGTTATATGGCTGCTTATACCTAACCTTTATATTTTACCATCACTTATATATAATACATTATGATATTTGACAGCTTGTAAGTGCCTAAATGTCTCCACTAGGCTTAATAGCTATTGTTTTGGTACAGCCTAAAAGAGCCTATCTTGTTATGGTTCAGTTTGTCCTTCAATCAGCTACAGTATAACTATGATCTCTGCCCTGTGCTCGAGGCAGAACTACCGTACCACTGACATGAGTATTAATGTACTTTTGACCATGATATCATGTACATAAAGCATAAATAACCACCACCAAGAATATTGTCTCGACTCCTATGTGCCTCATCGATTGCCGATTGATCCAGAATTCCACGAAAATATCATGTACCTTCTACCTCATAGGTTCAATTCTAGCTTGTGGCCTTTGTTGACTTTCATGCTCTCTTCTCAATCCCATCTTTCCTGTGTTCACTGACTAATAAAGCAGCAATGCCTTGAAGATAATCTTACAGAAATAAATAATCTTACAAATTAAAACACTCAGTCCTCATAAAATAACTATTCATTAGTAGTGAACCAGTAATGTTATTTGAACCAAGGTGGAAAGCCACGTCCTTGCTGTGTCAGACATAAAGGACAGCCTCTTCCCTGGGTCTCTGAGGACATGGGATTTGTGGACAACAGCAAAACCAATCAGCCCAGCTAAAAGCAGAGTCGACAAATACACACACGTGCATGTAAGCTCACATACACAAGGCTGCGCTCAATAATGTTGGATAATTAATACAGTATTCCTCGATACAACCCACCCACAAAATTGCTAATTTCTGAACATTCCAGGTAGATTAATACTTCTCTTTCTTTCTTTACTGGGCCTGTTTTGATGTAATACTCCATAATTATAATGTTCCTCATAAACAGAACACCCTGAATTATATCAAACATTTACATTCCATGGCATGAGCTGGATTGAACCGTTAAGACAACAGTGGTTAATGTGAAAAAGAGGAGAGGGCTATATGCTTAATTGTTGCATGGTGGCCTCTATGAGATTCAATGACATAGAAAGGTTAGGAGCAAAGAACATTTTTACTGTGCAAAATGTGTCAGTTACACCACCTTTCAGCCTTTGCGGTCACTTATTGTGTCCTGCACCAGCAACAATTGGACATTGCCCTTTGAAATAGAAATGTTAGGACTCTTTTTCTAAATTGCCCATGTTCATCTCAAAGAAAATTACACTGACCAATGCAACAGCTGTGTTATAAATATTATTTAACAACTGTGACTTGACCTGTAATAATTATTTTGGACAGCAGTGGACTTCTATGACTTCCAGATATTTAACCCTCGTAGGGTCCTCGGGTCCTTTTGACCCGGTTTAACATTTTCAACATGAATTAAACGTATGTAAACATTTTTTGTTCTCTATGAAACTTCTTCTATTTGCCTTATTTACTGTACTAAACATGTGATATGAAAATGAAAATTTTCATTTTCATGAAAATGAAAATGTTCACACAGGGCCTTCGGGTCAAAGTGACCCGAAGGCCCTGTGTGTGACTAAAACACGAAGACCCTACGAGGGTTAAGGCTGCATCTACTGTTGGCTAGATGGACCATAGTTGCTAAATGAAGAAATGCATTGGAGGTTTGCCTCATAAGTTTTGTTGACTTTTTTTTAAGACAGTTTTATCCTTTAAACCAGTGGTTCTTAAACATTATCATGTCAAGGACCCCCAAATTGATATGTATTTGGCCACAGACCCCCATTTGAAAAGCGTTTGTCACAAGGATCTACAAGCTCGCTACAATAAGAGATCTACAAGCTCACAGCCTGCTGTGTTGCACTGTGAGCCTGTAGATAGGCTATTTTCAAAAAGCAGAACAATTAAAATAGGCTGAAATGTTTATATTTTGTTCATCAACTGTTCCTTAATTTGCTGGGGGCCCTCTGGAACCCTCCCCAAGGACCCCTGGGGCACCCCAGAGACCCCACTTTGAGAACCACTGCAACCACATCAACAGGACAAAAGTGCATGAGTGCAGACATTATGAAGATGGCATAATTATTTTATTACGTTTAATTTCTGTATAGCAATGCAAAAAAAGCCGTTACTGAAGGAGGACGTTTTGAGTGGTCTATTGCATCTACCAGTGCAGCGGTCGTTGAGCATATGATATAGTACAGCTTTCCCAAAATCGTGACAATGCTTTGCAGACATATTTGTGGCTGCCCCATTGCCATATTAGACAGTTCAATCACACCGATTTCCCAAAATAACCAACAATAGGCTTTGAATAGGCTAATTAAACAATGGCTGGCCCTCCGTCAAAGTGGCTAGCAGGACCAATAGGTTCACCAGTTCACCAGCTGCAACTGAAAGGCACCAGTGTATGACTGGCTTCTTGTAGTGCTAATTTGAAGATGAACATGTGATCATGTATTTTGCTCATGTGGGTGTGCAGAGTTCTCACCTCACAGATACAGGTAATTCTGCGAGGGTGTGGCGCCTCCTGCTGGAGCTGATACACTAAGGCAAGAGACACAGAAAATAGTATTAGAACTTTTTTACATTACATTTTGTATAAATGTACACATAAAAAAAGTATATATTTTTTCAAACTGATAAAAGTTATGTATTATGAATAATTCACTCAGATGGTTTACTGTTAGGTACTACAGAAACAATGGAGTGTAAACAATTGTGAACAGTTGGATAATTCAGGAAATAAATCATTTAATACTTACAGTAGGACTTCCATACTGGAGGCCTGTACTCGTCATGATCTAAAAATGAAAGAAAGGTTAGGCACTTTTTATCTCACTTATTAAAAACAGGCCTACCATTGAAGGTTTGTTTTGGCTTATTTATCAGGAACCTCATTTCCTTGGTTACAGTGACCCCAGGGGGTCAATAGGGGACACTGATTTGCCTGTCACGAGACAATTAGCCACATATACAGTACAGTGCGAGTGTGTGTGTGCATTTATTTAACCAATATGTAACTATACCTTTCAATCCGGGAAACCCTTTTGGTGTATAGTTGTTGCTGTATACAGTATATAGCAACATTATTTTTTATTTTTTTTATTTGAATAAAAATGTTTTTCAGAAAAACTTGGGTCAGGATTTAGAAGAAGTTTTTAGAATAGGCCTCAGGTCTAAATGGATTAATAAATAGAGCTTAAGTGGTTCATAGAATGGAACTGAGGGAATCGACTGGAAATGAATATAGGTGAACATTCAAAAGCCCAGAGAGAATAGGAAAATAAATACATAAAGGAAACCCGTTTGTTCTGTATTTATCTTTTGTTAAATCTTTCTTCCTCTTCTCAGTGAGCTCATTGTTTTATTGCCGCCTCGGCTGCTATTATTAATGACAGGTATTTTATTACACAATTCATACAATGAAGCTTAAGTCTTTTTTTAAACAACAAAGCTTTCATACAGACTAGCGCAATTGTTTGGCTCCTTCCCCCCCAAATTAAAATGTAATTGATTATGGTCACATATTAATAGTATTGAGAGTGCAAGTGGTATGGTTTTACACAGCAAGCATCTCACAAATACAAGGGCGAGTTTTCTCCATGTTCTCTTCTTGGCTCAAACTAACCAACCATTTCCTATCTTGGTGTTTGTGTGTGTGTGACAGTACAAGCCTTATCTACTCCACACTCGCTTTCCTTGTATCCTGTCTTCAAAATAAGCACCAACACGGCCCAGGAAAGTGATTCTAGCTCTTTCCGTCTTTCGGGAGGCATTACTCAATGCATCCAGACACCTGATACTTCCCCTTTTTGTCTTTGTATGGGACAGAACGTTACATCAATCTGCAGGTTGCCTTACTAATCAACAAGCACTCATATCTCATATGACCTACTGCAATACCTCTACAATGGTAGGGTGGAGATGGGGCGTGTGTGTCAGTTTTTAAAGATTACATCATATTTTATCCTGTTAAGCAATGTGTGTGTGTGTGTGTGTGTGTGTGTGTGTGTGTGTGTGTGTGTGTGTGTGTGTGTGTGTGTGTGTGTGTGTGTGTGTGTGTGTGTGTGTGTGTGTGTGTGTCTGATTGGATGTGTGCTGAATTTGAAGAACAGCCAAAATCATTTGAGGAAGGTCTTACGTCACCTCCAACAAGCTAATACGTGCATTTACTGATAATCAAAAGGCGCATTGCCAAAATTGCCAAATGGTCCCGACAGGATTGATGTGACATCTCTTTAAT
This sequence comes from Gymnoscopelus braueri, assembly GCF_963280865.1. Lineage (NCBI taxonomy): Eukaryota > Metazoa > Chordata > Actinopteri > Myctophiformes > Myctophidae > Gymnoscopelus > Gymnoscopelus braueri. The sequence continues at coordinate 30,796,516 of NC_137626.1, forward strand.
GCAAAGAGAGAAACTACAAATAGACTGCGTTAGAGGAGTGTGTCTGAGAATTTCAAATAGTGAACACAACATGGTTTTCTAAAGGGACCAGTTTACCAGCCAGTGAGACACACACACACACACACACACACACACACACACACACACACACACACACACACACACACACACACACACACACACACACACACACACACACACACACACACACACACACACACACACACACACACACACACACACACACACACACACACACACACAGGGTTTGCCAAGTTTCAGGGGACATTGCATTGACTTACATTCATTCCATATCCCCTTAACCTAAACAACTATGAAACTTCAGTGTAATCTAAATAGAGACATCAGTTTTGTAGCCAGAATCACATGCCTACCCCCAAATAAACTGGTTTCATGTTTTTATGTCCGAAGTCCTAACATTATTCCAAAATGCAGCCTGTCAAGAACACACACACACACACACACACACACACACACTAGGTGGGCACTAGGGACACCTGGGCACACACAGGTTTTGCAAAGGGGAAATTGCATTGACTCCATATCCATATCCCCTTAACCTAAACAACTCGATAGGTGCACACTAGGGACATCTGGGCACCTCAATGTAAAATTGGCTATTTTGTCCAAAATGTTAAAAAATAGTAAGTCAAAAAAAGTTATGTAAAGTATACATGATGTGAACATGCACGGCACATCATTATCATACCTAATTATCCTCCAACTTCTTATTTATGCTCCAAAATGACTGGATATACAGGTTTTATAGCAATCTGTAGCAATTGTAGAGATATTAGACCTTAATTGTCGAATGTTTAAGCATGTTCTAATCACGTATACTTTACTTGACTTAGGACCATTTTTCTAATATATATATATTTTTTAACATGTTGGACAAAATAGCCAATTTTACATCGAGGTGCCCAGATGTCTATAAGTGCCCACTGCCCACCTCTCCTGTTACCACACACACGTAGTAATTCAATTGCACATAATAGAGCAAGCATGATTAGAAGTTGTACATGTACACAGGTGTGATGAATCATGATGATTGTTCTTCTTACCAAACACATTTAGGGCCATCTCGCTGTCTCTGATGAGCTGCTGGTTTAAATGATGGTGCGACAGACAGACAGATGCCAGAATGATCCCAGCACAGCAGCAGCGAACGTGGCTTCTATTACTTTATAGCTCGGATCCTACAAGAAAAAGAAAAACACAATGAAATGAAAACACAACGGAGCATTATTAGGGAACAACTCGTTCAAAAATAAAAACACACAAACGTACCGAAGATATCAGCCGAGCTGCTAGTATTATCTGCTGTTATCACGGCGCTGCTGTTACTTCCATTCTATCTACGTCGTGGTCGCCATCTTTGATACTATGTCACGTGATCCGTATTGCCCCCCCCCCTCCTAACCATAGAGTTATAATCATAGAGTTAAAAATAAGGTTATGATATATCGGGCTCCTACCTCCTTAGAAAAGTCCTGATACATCCATGATGATGTGTGCAGTGGTGGAAGGAGTACTCACATTGTTTACTTAAGTGAAAGTACCAATACTGCAATGTAGACATACTCTGTTACAAGTTAAAGTCCTGGCATTCAATATTGACTTGAGTACAAAAGCATTGGCATCAAAATATACTTTAAGTACCAAAAGTAGAGAGTACTCATTATGCAGAAGGTCCTATTTCACAAGTTAAATCTTTAGAAAATAGCAGATCTACAAGCTCACAATGCGTGCATTGCGACGCATTGTGAGCTTGTGAGCTCTGCTATTTAACAATAATTTAAAAAAATATATAATATAAATAAAAATCTACAAAGTAATCAGTAGCTAAAGTTTTCAAATAATTGTGGTGGAGTAAAAGTATAATATTTGCCTCTGAGATGTAGTGGAGTAGAAGTAAAAGTACAGAAAATTGGAAATACTCCATAAAGTAAAAAATACCATTACCTTGTACTTAAGTGCAGTACTTGAGTAAATGTACTTAGTTACTTTACAGTACTGGATGTGTGTGTGTGTGTGTGTGGGGGGGGGGGGGGTCTCTATGGCAACGGAGGCTGACTGGACCTGACCTTATAGCCGAAGATGAAATTATTCAATCAATAATGACATGAAACATATAGATCGATATAGTGGTGGATCTGAATGAATAGATTAAAATCTATTTATTTTTGTTTTAATGGATCCTATCCCCAATGATTCATGAATAGCCTACCGGTATGTCAGTGAATAACTGACAATGATTCATGCTGCAGTGCGATCACAATACATTTTCTTTCGTCTAAATAATTATTGATTTGAATTGCTCCAAATCAGGGAGTCATCTGATCTATTCCAGGGATTCCCAAACTATTTCATGTCCCAAAAAGGATCCTCAAATAGCCATAGCCTATTTGGAAGAAGAAAAAAACGACTGAACCTGACTGAAAATATTGTAAAATGGCCAATGTACAAGCTCACAATGTGTCACACGTGAACCATTGTGAGTTGTAAATAGACTATTTGAATATTCTGAAAATGTTTCAACACTTTGACAATGACAATGACAATAGGGACAATAGGGATGGCAGGTTGAAAGTGGTTAAACTGGCACAATAAGTTATACATTTATTTATTTATTTATTATACTTCTATACTTCTTCATGAATTCCCTTTCCCCCCCATGTTCCTCTTCTTTGCAGTTGGCCCCCATGGAGCTCCCTAATGGCGCAGAGTGAAAACCTGTGTGTTATTTATTCTATTAGATACTGTATTTGCATTACCATGAGGTCTTTCTGAGGTTGGGTTCATCCAACCAGCAGCACTACAGAAACTGGTAGTGGTAGGATAGATAGAACAGTGGTTCTCAAGCTGTTTAATGTCAAGGACCCCCAAACAGTAACAAATAGCCAGTGGTGGAAAGTAACTAATTACATTTACTCAAGTACTGTAATACATTAGTACATTTTATACTTGTGAAACGCCATATTCTGCATAATGAATACTTTTACTTTTGGTACTTTAAGTATATTTTGATGCAAATACTTTTGTGCTTTTACTCAAGTATATTTTAATTACCAGACTTTTACTTGTAACAGAGTATTTCTACATTACAGTATTGAAACTTTTACTTTTACTTTTTCCACCACTGCATCAAGCCTAACCTCTCTCTGTCTTTGATGCATCCCTTTTTTCTAACACAGATGTTCTGCTGAACGTGATCTTGGTGCACTTTCACTGCTCCTCACTCTCTCTCTTCCATGACCGGGGTCCCCCAGGGGTCTATTCTTGGTCCTCTCCATTTCCCCACTACAACTCTCTTCACCAAAAATAGCAGATCTACAAGCTCACAACACGTCACGGTGCATTGTGAGCTTGTAGATCTGCTATTTTTCTCAGAATGTTTGACTATTTTTGCAATATGTTCACCAATTATGCTCAGAATCAGGACACTAGGGTTCATGTGCTTAATAACCCATTATCTGATATTCCCTTTGTGTGCCCACAAAAAAAGTGTATTTGTGGACACAGATAGGCTGAAAATGATTTTTAAAACTGGATAGGCCTATTAAGTGACAGTGACACTGCTCTCCTCACAGGGGGGAGCCCAGATGACAGTGTAGTGAAGAAACAATTTTTTAATACATAAAAAGAAAAAAACTGAAAGAAAGAAAAGAAAAAATACTATTACTGCATCAAAAGTAATCAACAAACTGTACTATACAAATTAAAAACTGGTCAAACATTGGCCAAATTGTCAAATAATATAAGAAAGAGGCAAAAATTGTGAAAATAGACGATCTACAAGCTCACAACGTCTCGCAATACGAGGCGTAGACGCTTGTAGATCTGCTATTTTCACAATATTTAGCTGTGGAACCGAGTCAAACTAAATGTAATGCTCATCTCCTACATTCCACGTGCTTATCAGGGTGGGGGGTCCCCAGTTCAAATATGATTAGTTTAAGGACCCCAAACTTGATATGCATTAGGCCTTTTTATTTATTTATTTTGTAAGGGTCCATTTGGTTCCCAATGATCAAATCTCATGTCTCAGGACCCCCTGGAACCCTTCAAGGACCCATTAGGGGTCCCCTGACCCAACGTTGAGAACCATTGGTCTCTTTCTCTTTTTTGATTTTTTTTGCGACGTAATGAGTGACGGCATCACGTTGCGAACGTTTGCGCAAGCTCACGGTGTCATTGAAATTGAGTTGTCCAATCACGTTCTTCGTACTGTCGGCACATGACAAAGCAGGAAGTAAACATTGGTGTACATCAGAGCATAGAAGTACTGTACCAACATACAAACAACAACGCCGGAGGGATTTATAAAACTCAGCATAATATCTTGTACATATGGTCCTGACCAAAGGTCCATGAACAATAAAATAGTCAAGGTTAGTATTTTTGTTGGAATTAGGGGTGGGGGATTTAGCTGTAAGAGATACACTGCATGGAACATATGTACAGTAGCCTTAGATCAAGACTATCGTTGATGCATTTTATCAAGTATGACATAGAGTCTTAGCGACCACTCCCCTATTTTGCCCTGGAATGTCACCATAAAGCCCGTATTTCTCCGAACATGTAAAAATGCCAAATATAAGGTGCTTACCCGCTTGCCCCAAATGTTAACAAGGTGTTCGGAGTATTAAGTATAAGTGTGCAATGTATTAGTCCATATTGTTCAATAAAGAAGTGTTTTAATCCCGTCTGTGGCCGATTCTGTCGGAAATTCTCGATGGGTGGTAGTGACAGGGCGCATCCGGTGAAAGCCGGAATTACACTCAATGTAAGCAAGGGGGGGAAATGGCGTACGGCCACAGACGGGATTAAAACAGTTCTTTATTGAAAAATATGGACTAATACATTGCACAAATACTCCAAACACCTAGTTAACATTTAGGGAAAGCGGGTAAGCACCTTATATATTGCATTTGTACATGTTCGGAGAAATACGGGCTTTACTGGTGACATTCCAGGGCCAACTGGGGGTGGTCGCTAAGACTCTAAATATAAAACTGTCAAAATCGATAAAAACTCATCTACTAGAATCTTGACGTAAGGCTAGTATGGAACATATGAGTTATCAAATGAGCCTCAAACTACTGGCAGATATACAGTAGATGTAGAAGGATCATTTTAAAGCCTGGCGTGTATATCACTACTGTATAGTAGTGTATATCTGTCTGACTCTTATGTCATCATGATTTGTGTGCGTGGGAACTCATTTTAAACAAGCTTAGTGCTTTATGAGTTATCCAGTTTAGTAGACATTGTATTGTGAATTGTACTTCCATGTACTGTTTCTCATGTCTTACTAAATAAAGTACTTCAATCAATCAATCAATCAATCAATCAATCACAGAGGACCCAACTCGGGTGTGATGTGCCGAGTGGAAAGTCGGTCGGACTGGTGGTTGTCCAGAACCGAAAATCCATATGTCTCTGTATCTGACTGGCTGTTTGTCTGTCTGTGTCCCTTTTATGCCCATATATGTCATAGTACTGACATCCACCACTGTGTGAATTGTTGGGACTTTCTCAGAGCATATGCTCAAGGTGACACCAAGCCTGATTATCGACTGTCTTGTTTTCCAGGCGTGTTTAACATCCTGCACCCAGATGACACATGTGTTCGTGTACGGGACCCTGAAGAAGGGCCAGCCCAACTACCATCGCATGTTTGACTCAGCCAAAGGCAAGTCCCAGTTCCTCGCCTCAGCGCGCACCGTGGAGAAATATCCGCTTGTGATCGCCGGCGAATACAACATCCCTTTCCTCCTCAACGTCCCCGGAGAGGGCCAGCGCATCCTGGGCGAGATCTACAGCGTCGATGACCAGATGCTGGAGTTCCTGGATGAGTTTGAGAGCGTTCCCACCATGTACCAACGGACCGCAGTGAAGCTGGAGGTGGTGGAATGGGTTGGAAGGAAAGATGGGGAGGAAAGTCCGTCGGTGGGGAGCGTGGTCGAAGCGTTTATATACAGCACAAAGACGTACAAGCCGGACTGGCTCACACTGCCTACCTATGACAACTATGACTCCTATGGGAATCATGGCTTGGATTATGCTACCAGAGAGGCCAGAGACTGATGCACTGTAGCTCACTAGACAACAGAAGTCATTTCATGATATCATCAAACTTAGCTAGATACCAGGAATAGCACCCAGTCGAAGAAGCATTTAGCATTTAATTATTTTGTTACAATGTAGTTTTTAAATAATTAACCACATGAACTGTAGCATCCATATTGTGGGCATTTCATAATAAATAATAATAATAATAATAATAATAATAATGAATTGCATTTATATGGCGCTTTTCTAAGTACTCAAACTTACTCAAAGCGCTTTACAATGGTTCATTCATTCATACAGGGGGGGGCATTGGGAGGTGGAGCGGCGAACAGTCGACGCCAGCGTCCCCACTTTTCCCACATTCACACACCAATGGTGGCAAGCTAGCGCCGACCGAATCATTGGAGGCAATGTAGGGTTCAGTGTCTTGCCCAAGGACACTTCGACATGTGGACAGGAGGAGTTGGGATTCGAACCGCCGACCCACGGATCAATGGACGACCTGCTCTACCTCCTGAGCCACAGCCGCCCTAATAGGCGAACATTCAGTGAAAATAGCCGATCTAAAGCTCTCAACACGTCGCAGTGCGACACATTGTGACTGTGAGGTGGTAGATCAGCTATTTAATGTGTAGAACCCTGGTGGAACCCAGTCAATGAAGTATATGGTTTAGTTGGTTAAGACATTAAAAATTGATTCAGACTAATAGAAGTTAAACATTTTAACTTGTGAATATATGTTCTCCATTAAGATCATATGATTTACTAATTGAAATCAATTTTGATTTTAAAACCATGTGCTGACTTAGAAGAACTGCATTGTACTAAGCAAGATCAATATTTGTTAAGGGTATTACTAGTAGCGTCAAAAAAGGCGTTAACTAAAAAATGGCTTACGAACGTTATACCAACTATAAATGAGTGGATTGATTTAATCTATAATATATTTATTATGGAGAGAATTACATTTAGCTTTAGAGGTCAGACTGAAGTCTTCATGGACAACTGGTTTAAATGGCTTACTCATGTCTCTACATTAAGACCAGATTTTATTTGATTTCAGTTATTTTTATTGAATTTCCTTTATTTTTCTCTGATAGACCATATTGAATAAGATGCACGTCGAATTTGTCCCATTAATGGACCTTTTGTTCTCCGTTTTTGAAGATGTGACCAAGTGTATGGATTATATGTATGCATAACTAGTAAATAAGTGACCAAGTAGAGAGACAGTTTCCTCCCCTTATATGTTTGTATTTGTATGTTTTGTATGTTCGGTTTGTTTGTTAGTAATGTGCTGTCTTTTGCTTTTTGTGTATGTTTGTTTTCTGAAAAATCCAATAAAAAGTTAATGGAAAAAAAAAAAGATCATATGATTTACTAATGAGACCTGTTTTTGTGGATAAAGTAAAAAATAAATGTCCTATTGTCCTTGCTTCAGAATCCAGGGCTGAGCTTGTATGAACTATTGACTAATTGACTATTGAAATATTGGTAATTTGTACAAATAAATAAATATTGAAATAAACAACTTTTAATTTCCTTAACCCTTAAGTTCAATTCATTATTTCCATGGCATGGACTTAAAATCATCAACATTGTGTCCTAAAGTGAAAACATTGACAACACCAAAGGCCAGGTGGCCCTGCCCCTAAAATGATGAAATTCCAGGCCTGAAGATGGTTCTATAATAACATTGGACTCTTTAGTCATTTATGTGCTGTTGTAAATAAAATATGCTGACCATGGATGTGTGAACACACGATGGCGCTGGAAGGAGCTTCTTCAGGATTGTCATGATTTCTACATTCTCAATGAGAGCCTTTCCTCGCTTCACTGACGGTAAGAATGTCCTCATGAATAAACAAACGTCTTTGGTCATTAGTTGTGTTTTATCATTCTACTACACCATCTTGACGAGTTGGTTTCTGCTTAGCAGCCTCATAAATTAATAGGGAAATGTAATAGTAATGTAATATCAAGAAGTTGTACATGTTATAACATAGTTATGCAGTACAGGCGGGCACGGTCCATTGTTGCTTCAGAAGAAATGTGTAGGTACTATAAATGTGCAGTGGTGGAAAAAGTTCTCAAATGTTTTATTTAAGTAAGAGTATCAATACTGCAATGTAGAAATACTCTGCTACAAGTAAAAGAATAAGTAAAGAAGAATTGAAAATTTACTTGAGTAAAAGAACAAAAGTATTGGTATCAAAATGTACTTAAAGTACCAAAAGTAGAAAGTACTCATTATGAAGTCTCGTTTCACAAGTTTTCGTATACAGTAGGGCTGAAGTGGGTAATGTATGTTTTGTAATAAATATAAAAATCTACAAAGTAACTAAAGTTTTCGAATTATTGTAGTGGAGTAAAAGTACAATATTTACCTTTGAGATGTAGTGGAGTAGAAGTAAAAGTACTGACAATTGGAAATGCTCCAGTAAAGCAAAAGATACCTAAAAGTGTTACCTAAATATAGTACTTGAGTAAATGTACTTAGTTACTTTACACCACTGTAAATGTGTAACTTCAAGGGTTAATGTTGTATTGGACAGTGGCGCATGCTGTTATCACAAAGACTCACTCTAAACACGTCTTGTATGACGTGAACATCTGAAAACTTTGCAATGATCTACTCAGGCTAAATTGATCATGAGACTATATAATACATCCTTTCCACCGTCTTATAACAAGATAAACACAGCTGCATCTAATACAATGCATGTTAAAAGTATTGACAATATTGACTATTGTAAATGTTTTCTCTTTGACATACCTAAACCAGATTCATTATTAATGTAATGATCTGCCCCTGCGATGACACGTAGGACAAACGTCATCCCAGTTCCATTAGATTTAATCATTGAACTCCGCCACTTAGCCTATTCAAAAGTCCAAAGGGCTTCATTGACAGTCATACCTAATCTTACCTTGAGATAGGAGAGACTCTTTGTTAGTTGCTTAGTTTTAATAAGGTCTGTGTGTGTTTGTGTGTGTGTAGTACAGTATACTCACACAAACAAGCCATGGTTTCATACTGTGCTTAAACAAATTCCTTTAGAGGTCCACATTTCTGATGTGGTCCTCCATCATGTGACATGAAGTGTCATTCATAGCATTCTTGTGTATAGATAGACAGTACACCATCCAGTGCCTTTTCCTATTACAGTAAGGCTACTGTGAGCGTCCATGTCCATAAATGTTCTTCTCATAAATTGATGTTTAATATAGCCTACTAAATCTAACATTTGTATCTATCAAAGTTGTTTGTGTTTATTTGTTGTGCTTATAAGTTAAATGTTTAATAACTTTAATAAAATCTATGTTTGTTATTTTTTTCAAATTGGTTAGAACATTTTGCACCTTTTTTCAAACTATCAATAAAAAAAAACATCGGTGGTCTAGGACAGTGGTTCCCAAACTTTTTAACTGAAGACCCAAAAGAGAAATAAGATGTTTGCTGGGGACCCAAGCTAGTGAAAATGACAGATCTACAAGGTCATAACGCGTCACTTCGCGCTGCGTTGTGAGCTTGTAGATCTGCCATTTTCACTACTTCTTAAAAAAAAAATATGTATTTATGGACATTTTTCAAAATGTTGGAATTGTTTTTAATTGATGAAATGTTGTGATTTTTTTTGTTAAAACTTTTTTAAACTTTTGAAATAATATATATATATATTTCTTTTAATGTAGGAAACGGGGAAAAAATTTTTTTTATTCGCGACACATAAAAATTGGGAAACAGTGGTCTAGGACTCTTCAAAATCAGGATAAGCATTGGACCCAAAACTCTGGCATCTGGCAGACCCTGTCCTGATGTGAATTGTTATGAGACTGTCACTGATGCAGTGGTTTTAGTTTCCCAAACAGTGGGTTGGGAGTGGGACCCATGTTTGGGTTGCAGACCAATTTACATGGGTCACGAATAAACATCTATTTTTTTTGTCTTTTAATTCTTTTTTCAAGAGATTTTCAGAAAGCAAACAAAAATTATAATCTAACATTTTCAGAAATGAAATATAAATGTAAAACATTTTTCAAAGAATTCAAAGAAGAAAGTTAAGTAGTGAAAAAGCAGATCTACAAGCTCACGTGGGTCACGAGCAAAAACGTTTGGGAACCACTGTGTTAGTGCACAGAGAGAGAGACATTTAACAAATATTTCAAGCACAGCCCTCTGAGTCAATGAGATGCCCAACGTGACACCAAGTCTGATATATCGACTGTCTTGTTTTCCAGACGTGTTTTACATCCTGCACCCAGATGACGCATGTGTTCGTGTACGGGACCCTGAAGAAGGGCCAGCCCAACTACCATCGCATGTTTGACACAGCCAACGGCAAGTCCCAGTTACTCGCCTCTGCACGCACCGTGGAGAAATATCCGCTTGTGATCGCCGGCGAATGCAACGTCCCTGCCCTCCTCAACATTCCAGGAGAGGGCCAGCGCATCCTGGGCGAGATCTACAGCGTCGATGACCGGATGCTGGAGTTCCTGGATGCTTTCGAGGGCGTTCCCACCATGTACCAACGGACCACAGTAAAGCTGGAGGTGGTGGAATGGGTTGGAAGGAAAGATGGAGAGGAAAGTCCATTGGTGGGGAGCGTGGTCGAAGCGTTTATATACAGCACAAAGACATACCAGCCGGACTGGCCCACACTGCCCAACTATGACAACTATGACTCCTATGGGAATCATGGCTTGGAGTACATGGACCACACACGTCTTTTCATGATATCGAACATACTGTAGCTAGAAACCAAGGAATAGTAGATATTCTAGATAAAGCTGTTAGGATTTAGCATCAGATTAAGATAACACGCAATTCTCACCCAAAATTAGAGCAGATAACATGTCAAATACCAATATAGAAGGTGCATCAATATAGCAGGGCTGGTTGCAAGAAGGCTAGACTTAAATTGAAATGTATAGTTTATAATCAGTATAACTGTAACTGCTTAAGCAGAAAAACTATGGTGGTTCATGTAACCAGCCACAGTGTCCACAGTGGTCCCTCAGTACAATGCTGTTTTATTATAGGCTTTATTTATTTTCTTTTTTTAAAGTCAGGTTGAACTCAGGTTCCAATGCATAATCACCTACTTTGTTTATTGATTTCAAAGTGTCAAGTGCATTTCTTAATAACGCATGAAGTCAAAAGCAGGGACTGTCAGTTTTCTGGTATTTTTGTTTTCTGCACAGAAGGCACTGAAGCCAGCCTAGTTATACATTGTTTGTTCCTTTGTTCCTGCATATGATCTTTCAGTTGACATTTTTATGAATAATATGGACAATTCTATATGAATAAAACCACCTCCTCTCTGGTGCTTCTACCTCTTTAACCTGTGTACTCACATTAGCCTAATTTCAAGATAAACTCCCCCAAAAAGGTTAATTGTGTGATTATGGATGTTTAGAGAGAACAGGACTATGGAGACATTGAAGATAGAATTCCATAAATAGATATTTAATCCATAAACATAACACTTAAGTCATATCATCCAGCACTTGTCGACGAACGGTAGCAACAGAATCCTTGTTGGGAGAAAATAGGAAATCATTAAGCACTACAGCATGCCATTATATGCTAAAATGTTCCCAATTTTTCAAAACACGTACAAGATTTACAATGCCAAAGTGTAAGCGGTTTGCTTTAGTTTAATCAAAGTTATCTATGTGTTTTAATGCATTTGAAAGTAGTTGTAGATAGTTATAACTCAAGTTTCGTATGTATCATAGCTTCATCTCCAGTGTTGAAGAGGCTGTCATCAGGGCTCTGAAAAGGTCCTTGACAGGTCCAGTCAGGTCGTTGCGTTCTGATGTCGCTTCCTGACCACCAGGTTCGTCATCATGTCGAAGGAGTTGCCGTCGGGCTCCACGGACACAACACCCTGCTCTTTGCAGTACACCTGTAGGAAGCCACTGCCGTCCAGGCCCACAACGGCCGCCTCCGGTCCGTCCTCACTCCACAGACGCACCCGAGTCCCGCTGTGAAGCCATCTCGTATAATAGGTGGGCAGGACGGCCTCTGGTCCTCCTTGCTGGAAGGCTGAGATGAGGTCCTCCAGGGAGGTAACAGTCCGCGCTATGAGCTGGGCTGGACTCAGGGCCTCCAGGCTGGTGCCGTGATCTCGGTTATGCTGCACCAGCAGGTCATTGACACAGATGGTAGGATTGCTGTTGCTGACGTTGAAGCCACAGCCAATCAGCAGATGGATGGTCGGTCCACTGACTGTAGAAGTCACCAGCACTCCCCCAAGCTTCATCAGGTTACTGTAGTAAATATCATTGGGCCACTTCAGCCTCATATCTATGTCCTGGTATCCAGGCAAGGTGCGTACTGCCTCCACCACTGCCAGGGAAGCGAGATGTTGAATGAAGGATATTCTATGACCTAGCCTGGATCTAGATTCCACCTGGATATTAAGTGTGAAAGAGGCACAACCCAGAGGACTCAGCCAGGCATTCCCTCCACGACCTCTGCCTTGACTTTGCCGAGCAGCAATGGCTATCAAGCCTGTCTGCTCAGGTACATGCTGCACCAGTCCTTCCAGGAGATCCATGGTGGTGGGGGTAACCTCAGTGTAGAGCAGTGTACGACCCAGTGTCTGGGTCTGCAGGTTCTTTCTGTACGTGTCCAGGCTGAACTGCTCCAACCTCAAGGACTCAGAAGGCTCAGTGACGAGGGCCAGTGTCCCTTCAGGCAACGCAGTCTGAAGGTCAGCGCCAGACACCAGCCTGAGAGGGGCCTTGGATGACCTGACAAAACCGTCCGGGTCTGCGTGACCTCGCAGCCACTTCAGGAAGCGGGCCTTGGTCTCCTCACTGGTGGAGAACACATACACAGGACTTGGAGGCGGCACCTGGTTCAGCTCACAGCTCAGTCCGAGCGAAGAGAGAATCTCAGTTAAGACCTCGTAGCGCCGTGCGTTGCTGAATTTCAGCTCGTCAAAGCCTTCCGATGTCACCTCCTGTGTGTCTGGTGTAGTTTCCAGGTGCACCTGACACAGGATGGCTTCCCCTCCGCCCTTGCCATGGGTCAGCCTGATGATGACCATGTCCTTCTCCTCCCCATGCAGGACCTCCCCTTTCAGCTCCCCCCAAAGCTCTACCTCTCCTCCTCCTTGTGTGTCCCTAACAAACACCTTCCCACTGGCCAGCAGGCTGAGCTCCAGCGCTGGGTTGTTCTCCCCGGTGAAGCTCAGCCTGCTGCTCCGTCCACATGGCCTCTCTCTGGCCTCCAGTTGGAGCCCTGCGGGGCAGAATGTGGAGGACAGCCCCAGAACCCGGCCACCGAGGCCCAGGTAGGTTAGGAAACAGGTCTGCAGCTGGGGTGTGAGCGGCTCTTCCTCTGCCAGCACCAGAAGCTTGGTGTTCTGCATCCATGGCTCACTCAGGACTTGTTGAGGCCGCAGTGGGTAAACCACGTAGCGGTCTATGTCGATGCACTCAGCTAAGAGAACACGGATCCTCTGGAAGCGCTCCTCACAGCCACCCGTGTACACCAACATATTGGGTGGTTTGTCGGTTACATCCTGACCAAGGAACCCATCCCCACTGTTCAATCCACCACTCGAAGTCATCAGGAAGCTCTGGAATGTTTTCCGCCAAGGCGTATTTGACAGAGGAGATGGCGCTGTCCTGCAGCTCCAAGCTTCCATGGCAGCTGGACAGATGGCGGTGGTGACCATGGGCCTCCATGTGGCTGTCAGGTGCAGCAGAGGGGCTCTGAGACCCTTCTCTCCTCCAACGTCTTTTCGACCTCTGGTGGTTGGACGAGGCGGCCTTTCTGAACTGGACCAGTTAGGGGTCTCGGTTCCCAGCTCTCCTGTCACAAAGCGACGGTTCTGAAAGCACTCAGTCTGTGCATTCGTGAGAGTGAGAGAAGACACAATGTCGGGGCTCTCAGGACGTGGCTTCTCGAAAAGTTCTTTGAGGGGTGATTCTTGGAGAACAGAGACTATCTTTGAAGGCACAAGTGCATTGTCCAGCTGAGGACACTCCATAAAAGCTAGCCCCACGGTACGGCGCAACATTTCAAAGACTACTTTCCTGGTTATGTCATCATTGTATCACATCATCACTGTCAGCCATGCCCAAATATGGAGATTCATGGGGTACCATCACGCCAAAATAGGGACGCCTGGTTGAAAGTGGTTAAGCTGGCCTCGTCTTGTTTGTGTACGTTGGTGGTAATTGTCCTGTATGAATCTTTATAACGAGGTCGTCTCTCTGCCAACCACAGCCCTTAAGTGTCAGCCACAGAACAGAATTGATAGGGAGTGCTGTGCTCAGTGACACCTTGACCCTGGACTTTCACTCAGACACACTTGGTTGTGTCAGAGCTGCACTTGAGCTGATAATACCCCTTTAAACATTAACATGAAAAATAAACCGGGAGAGAAGACACATTTCTAAATGTCCATACATTTTGAGGTTAGCCTTAATTGGAGGGGTAGGTTAATTGTTTTCATTCGTTTGCCAACAACTGTAGGGAAAATGTCTCAAAAATGATTTGGCTTTCAAGAAAGAGGGGCAGTATGTTTTGGCATTTATTTGGTCAATAGTCCAATTTACTTAACACTAAATCTGACTAAATTTGACTATTTTTCACTTTGTTCTTGTTCTTTCCATTTCTGAGCTACAATCCTACCCATTGAAGAAGGCCAATTTCTTGGACCCAAAATTCCATATATTACCCACTGTAATTCAAGATTTTATCCAAAAAATAGGAAGCCCCCCCATGGTTTACATACCATAATGCTTCTCTCACTGACTTTAATTACAACATTCCAACTCCCATGGTAGTTCATTATTTATGGAAACGAAGAAGTCAACTTCACTGGTGTTGGTCCATCAAGAGAATTTTTCATCATCTTTATTTAAAATGTTAAAATCCAGAAACCAGATCAAATACACAAAGGCAGACGTTTGGCTCTGAAAGATTTCAATCTCTGTCGGCTCTCTGGACACAAAGGTGTAGTGTTCTGAGAAAATGAACATATTTTTGAAGAAGACAGCATCTCACAGGAAAACAAATAAAAACACAGAAATAAAGCGGCACATTTCACAGTGTATCAAAGTATCGTACAAAGGTTTGCTCTACAAAAGCAAAATCAACAAATCTCGTAGTCGTCTCCAAAAAGTGGCATATTGTGACACATTTAATCGTTATGTATAGATTGTCACACAAACAAACAGGTCTAACAGTTGAGTGTGTTTACAGGTGCACAATATTCCACATATGTACTCCTATTCCAATGCAGATCTTAATCAGGATAAGCTGTTTATATATTTACACATCCTCAGCATCAATACCCCTGTATACAACAATTCAGCAAAATACTCATTGTAAACGGAACTTACACCCATCGCAAAAACCCAACCGTAAAAAGATTTCAGGCTTCTCAGAAATGGCATAAAACCTTTCCTTGACTGCCGGGATATGGATATGATGCTCGTAAAACGGAATGCTTAGCTGTCGCACTCGTGTTTCAATGTTCACGGGTGCCGTCCATCGTAGAGGAGGAGAACATGTCTCCACCCTCACGCCAGGGAACATTATGCTATAGGTTTACAAAGAAATGAAGTGACATTATAATATCCTGAGTGACAACAGGATATTGTTGCACTTGTAAACACATTCAATGAGCAATCATATTGTTAGATTCAAAGAGCATTAAGGATGATTTGGTTTTCAACCTAAGGTGTATTTTGTTAGTTGTACTCATCGGGTAAGATTAAAAGTGGTGTTATTGATATTCTTTTGTGTATATTTGTACAGTATATACTGTATATTTAATATTCTGATAGCAATTATTGCTATAGAGTTTCTGTTCAACAACAAGGGACTCCCCCATCTTTCCAGCGCTTTAGTAAACAGAAAATCGGAATATAGAGCCATTTAACACATATTTTAACAAACAATATCTCTTACACCACCTTTAAACTTCTGTCACTTCTTTCATTGCAGTGCTTCACATGCAAGTTTCCACCAGAAGAATGGGGGACAGAGAATGTGTTACCGTATTCTTCTGCTCGATAAACCATGTGAACCCTAGTGTCCCTATTCTGGGCATGTCGTAATAGGCCAACAATTTGTTGCAGATGTGTTTTGAACACATTTGACATGGAGCAGATGGTATCTGAAGCTCTACACTGAAATAAATGATTTATTTAATTAATAACCAATAAGCAAACTTTTAGCGTATCGACAAGTTGAAACAAATACGTATCCTTAAAAGAATGACAGGAAACAATGGCAGCAATACTGTGCACTTCCACTTGAATGGCATACAAAATGATTTAAGATTTAAATTACACAGTGGATGAGAGATTATCTCTAATCTCCCACTAGTGGCGTAAAAGAGAGCATGTTTTTTTTAAAAGTCCATACTACACAGGGTGTGCAAGTGAGGAGAAGGGTAATCTGTAGTTGGTTGAAGGGGGGAGGGGTGTACGTTTAAAACAATTCAGCAACACTGATTTGAGTCAGCTTTTCATGCCCTGAACTCATGTGTGGGTCAGCCGTTTCAACAGAGGTGTTTCCCAACGACCGGATGAACCGACACGCAGTATACCTCGAGAATGTGGCTGTATCGTGAATGGGAGTGTCTTTCTACAGAGGAGTGAGCTTGATCGGGGTGAAGATCAGTAGGGGTCTTTCCTGTAGGGCAGAGCGCGGCTGGCAGAGCAGGTGGCACTGCGGATCACCTCCATCCACCTGCCGAAAGAGGAGCACAGAGGGCCGTTCATGGGGTGTGTGAAAGAGATCAATGCTTTCCCTGATTATAGCGACATACACTGTGCATCTCGTGGAGACTAATCTTGACAAATTCTGTCACTCACGGTGCTTTCAGGTTCATTAATGGCGATCCCTTCTGCACACATCAATGTTAGCTATATTCCTACATTTCCATGAAAAGAAACTGCATATCCATGTTTCCTTACACATTTATGAAGCCCCTTTTGCAAGTATCACCTCCGTACAATACATATAAGCTTTCTGTACTGTCAGACACTGTCAACACATGTACACATGAAAATACAATTTATCAAATCATTTGAACAAGAAATGCTTTCAATTTTAATGCACCAAATTCTAGGTTGATAGTTTATTGACCCCTGGAGGACATTAGCTTGTCTTACAGCCACTGAGCCACAGAAAACAAAAGTCTGCCATCGACATTATGCCGATTTTATATATTTACTTCAGTGCACTGGACCCAGCTTTTTTGTAAATGCTTTGGTCGAGTATTTGTTGTATCATCTCAGAGGTGTATTGCGAAAATTATTTAGGAATCTACACTCTACTTGAATATGCACTCTTGGATTATTTGTAATACTCCCTAATACTGTACCTTTCAAATGTGTATTCACTCTCTGATCTGAAGTAGTAGACATGGGACTTAAAGTGGAGCTTGAAGACGTAGTCTTTGTGGATGTTCTCAGACTCTGAGGGAACCGTAACAGAGTACCCTAGCAGAGGAAGACTGGCCAGTGGATAGTCATCCTGAGAGGAAGAGGAGAGAAAATGTGATCAAGAATAGGACATACAGCAGCCCACAAGGTTACAAAGAGGCGACCGCCATTTGGTGAGGAAAAATACTTTTTGACATTCTCAAATATGTAATATTGGATTTTCCTCAATAAATAAATGACCAGTGTTAATTTATTGACTTGTACATTCAGTAACCGTGGGGCATTAATAAAAACACACCGTCTGTGTCTTTATGTATGTTTATACATGTCACGCACTGTGCAGAATCCAAAACTGTAAGTGTGTGTGGTGTGTGTGTGTGTGGTTTTCTACGTATAGAAAATGTGTAGGGTGGTTTTAATGTCTCACCTGGTGAGATTTGTAAAAGAAGAGACTGAAGTTGGTGAAGACGACCCAGAGCTTCTGCCAACCGTTACTGTTCTTGAACTTCCTCAGGAGGTTCCCCGACAACTGGTTCTACAGGCCAACAAGAAGAGAACAAAAAAGAGACACAGAGAAAGTATGAGAGAATGCAGGAGACAGACATGTGAATCCACAAAGACAAAATGTTTTATGGCCAGTTGTGTTGTTAGAGACATTAGACAGAGGACAGGGAGAAGACAGACATGCAAGGAGCCTACATGCACTACTAAACCATTCTGTACACTGGACCTCAGAACAGTCCATACACTAGACTTAAAACTTGAGCTGACGTTTTCTATCACAGAGCTAATAGAGCCTGCCTACTTGCTCAGGAGAGAATAAGAATTTTGACCATCAGGTCAAACCAGAAACAGGATTGTGTCAAAGGTCATGTCTAACCTAGACACAGGATCTACATGTCCCAATAGAAGAGCAGGGAGACCAATTTCCACCTCAATTGTTTACGTTATATTGTATTAACATACTTTACCATACAGATTGGACAAAATAAAAATGTATACGCTTAAAAAAGTTACATAATACCGCGTAAAGTAACGCCATTACACCGATCCTAAGAACGGTCATTACACTCAGGTCATTAAACTGGACTTAACAACAGTCAGTGCACTGGACCCAAGAAAAGTGCACTGACCATTAGCTGGACAACAGTAACGTTACTCTGGCAAGTTGTGTTTCAGAATGCCTGTGAACTCACTTTTCGAACATACCTTAACATTTCATTTAAATGTAACATTTATCAGAGGTAAATTCAGTATGTAAAAGCATATTCAGCACTCAATTTGTGGCACTTCATCTTTAGTGTAAAACACGATTTCTGCCATTCAAATGAATTTGCTTGGTTGTAAGAGGGATTTACAGCTTTGGCCAAGTATCTGACAAATAGAGAGACAAGCCTCTGTTTGAATGGCAAAAAACTGAGCTTTGCTCATCAGGACTGTATTACGTTGATTGTGGTGTATCGTGTTCGTGTCAAGATCTCTTCTATTCTACCTCTCCTTGTGTAACAGATAAACAGGCACGTCATTAATACTCATGTTCATGCATCATGTTTTATGCAGTCATATTGCAAATGCAGAAAGGCTTGCCTCTAAAAGGCTTTTCTGGTAAGCCACGGGGGCTCAGTGTTTAACAATGCATTAGAGGTACTTAATGCAGTACCTCTCTATTCCAGCAGGTGCCACTAAACGACAGGGCGTGTGCTCTGTACCAGCAGATCACAGACAGAGGAAACTGCCTGGCCTGCAGACTGCACTAAACAGCCCTAGCAACATCAGCATGAACAGAAAGGACAGAAAGATGGAGGAAGACATGATGAGAGAGACCAGGAGAAGGGAAGTGGAATGGCTGTAGATGGATAGGCAGATGAAGATGAGCGACAAGAGAGAAAAGGAGAAGAACAAACATGTGAGAAAACAGAGAAGACAAATATACATTTGAAGGACAGTCCTTTGTCCACGGTGAGACAGAGACGGAGAGAAAGTGTGGGACTAGGTCTGCTGGTCATACAGTCAGACAAATGTCATTGACACCTTTGAAGAAAAATCAAGTGACGTCAAAATCTAGATGCAACTTTAGATGTTGTGGGGGATTGTACGTTGATGATAAAAATGTATGAAAGTCTTAGTCAACATCGTTGAAAAAATTGTTCACATTGATAAATACAGTTTTGTACTGTAGCTTAAAACTATAGGGTGACATGCTTGCAGTTGCACCGGACAGATCTAATAATGTTACAACATGGACTGGTTTGATTATTAGTCAAATTCTCTCTCTCAAATCTCTACCGGTGATGTTATTACTCATATCATCAAGAAAGAAAGAAAGAAAGAAAGAAAGGTGACGTAAGTATTTCCATGGTTAAACAGGGCGACCTAGAGGATTGCATACCCTTGTGGCTGCACCCTCTGGAAAACATTTCAGACAGAGTGACATACATACATAGAGAAGTACACACATACAGACAGCCTCATTACAATGGCTTTGCACGGATTAAGTAATAAATGAATGGAAAGCCAAAATCTACCTCTATTAATTATGGTTATGCTTGCGATAAGATATGATTGGGATAAAGATTAGGATTAAGGCCCTGATTGAGATAAAAACACATTTACATGAATATCTCCATAATCTACGTATTGCCTTAATCGGCGTATGATGGAATCAGTAACATGCATGTAAATTGACAGATAAGCCTCACACATTACATTTGATGGAGCCAGTGGTGGAAAAAGTACTCAAATGTTTTACTTTAGTAAAATATCAATACTACAATGTAGAAGTACTCTGTTACAAGTAAAAGCCCGGAATTCAAAATGTACTTGTGTAAAAGTACAAAAGGATTGGCATCAAAATGTACTTAAAAGTACCAAAAGTAAAAGTACTAAAATGTTTGAAAATAGCAAACCTATGCATCGGGACGCGTTGTGAGCTTGTAGATCGGCTATTTTCAAATAGCCTATGTATAAAATAGGGCTAAAGTGGTTAATGTATGTTTTATAATGTAATAATTTATATCTGCAAAGTAACAGGTAACTTACATTTTCAAATAATTGTAATGGAGTAAAACAAAGTACAATAATTGCCTTTGAGATGTAGTGGAGGAGAGTAAAAGTATTGAAAATTGTCAATACTCCACTAAAGTACTTGAGTAAATGTACTTAGTTACTTTACACCACTGGGAACAGGTGATAAAAAGGACACAGATTAATAAACCCCCCCGCTCCCCAAAAAACACACGCAGAGCGGTGGGGTACCTCCACGGCCACGCTGAAGTCCACCATGGACACGCTGGTGTTGCGGTGCCAGCACACGTGCACGGTGGTGTTGCCGCGGTGACCTTGCCGCTCCAGGGACGAGCGCGAGCCGCACAGCTCCTCCTCGGACTCCGCCTCTGGGCCGCCGTCCTCTGGCAGCTCTGAGGAATGACGGACTGGTCAGATATAACACAATACTGTACTCTTCACAGGCGTCAGTTAATGGTTCAACCCATTAAGACCTGAGGTCGATTCTACAAATGCCTTCTAAATCAGTAGTTCTCAAACCTTTTCGTGCCGTGGACCCCCCCCCCCCCAGGGAGTGCCAGGGAGAGCCCTAACTGGAACACTATTAACTATGGGGTTCCGCAAGGTAGCTGCCTAGGGCCTTTGTTATACTCCATTTTCACGAATGATTTACAGTTGTGTGTAAAGAATGTTAAAACAATTATGTATGACACAACATTATACAGTGCCGCTACATCTGAGCAAGCTGTAACTGACTCTTTAAGCAGTGCCTTAATGGACATTTATGAATGGATTGAGTGCAACAAGTTGGTGTTAAATTGTTCTAAGACAAAGGCCATTGTGCTTGGATCTAGACTGGATCTAGATCTGTTGGGCAAGAATCCTCAGTTAAAACTGTCAATTGGCACCACACAAATTGAACAAGTGAACACAATAAAACTTAATCAACCTCAAAATGGGAAGAGGAATCGGGATGACTAGGAAGCGTTCTGCTTTCATCACTCCCTCTAATCAGTTATTCATTCTTTAGTTCTGTCGAATTTAGAATATTAGAATATATAATCTGGTCGTCAGCTACAAAATCTGATTTGAAAAAATGACAGGTTGCTCAGAATAAAGCGGCTCGTCTGGCACTAGGATGTTCATACAGGACAAGTATTAGCTATATGCATGAACATCTGGCATGGCTAATGGTTGAGCAGACATTATCGGTGAGTCTTCTAATGCTACTGCGGAACATTATCAGCACCAATAATAGTCCTTCCTGAACATGGGTACAGCACCAGAGGAGCAGCTTCTGGTAACATAAGAACAAAAACAGCACCAAAACAAATTTTCTAAAACTCACTGGTATATTTATAGGTCAATAGAACTCTGGAATGCTCTGCCCAAAAACATCTTATGTACAAATGTACAATCCGTAACAAAATGACTTTCAAAAAACAGATCAAGAAATACCTTGCAAGTAACTTGTCAAGTATGTAACTGTTATTTGTGTATTTGTTTAATTTGACTTTTTTATTTTATTATGTTAATTTGTCTTGTCGTGTTTTTATTGTTAATTGTTTTGTTTTTATTTGTATTTTTAGTTGTACATTTGTATTGTATTTGCTTTTTTTCAGGACCCCAGGAAGACTAGAGGCTCATTTGTGTGTCTCAGTCTCTAATGGGGATCCTTTAATAAACATAAACCCCCAGAAGAGAAGATTTGTGTAAAAAATAATACAAATTCTTCAACATTTGTGTGTGAGGTACAGGAGCGTACAGAGAGCATGGGAATGACACACAGAAAACGGGGACACGCTGCAGTACGTAAACGTAAAATTATAACCTTTAATGTTGTTTTATGCTTTTGCTTTTCTTTTTTTGCTTTATTGTTAAATTATTTGCACTTTTTCTGTAATTGTATTCTTGCTCTGTAAAGCACTTTCAGCTGCATTTCATGTCATGAAAGGTGCTATACAAATAAAGTTTATTATTATAACCAACCATTGTAAAGGTTTATCTGTTTTCTGAACATTGTCAGAACTTTGCTGTGTATAAAGCTATCCTACCAACCAGGTGTGAGGGACGTTAAACATTCTAAACAAAGTACAATGCTGACAAGATGGATTATTTTGGGCTTGACCAACAAAGAAGGATGAAGAAATCTAAAATATGATACTTAAAAGAATAGGAAAATAGTCTGTGTCTTCCTTTGGTAAGCTAATATGCTCACTAATTGCTTAAAAACTATACATTGCATGGGTCTTTGACTGAATGACAATAGGGAAACTAAATCAAAGGGCACCT
This sequence comes from Gymnoscopelus braueri, assembly GCF_963280865.1. Classification (NCBI taxonomy): domain Eukaryota; kingdom Metazoa; phylum Chordata; class Actinopteri; order Myctophiformes; family Myctophidae; genus Gymnoscopelus; species Gymnoscopelus braueri. Next base: position 30,819,334 of record NC_137626.1, read on the forward strand.
GGTCAAAGTCTCATTGAAATAAATGACAGCTTTATAAAAGATGAAGGACAGAGGAGGAGACACTCATAGGTCAGGTAACGTTTCCAACAAAACCGATGACAATGATGAAAGATAATCTGCACCGATTCAAGTGCAGTGTTCGCATGAAAGTAATGAAGACAGCTCGCCATCTCTCACACACACAAAGTTCTTACTGTTGTCAATGAGGTCCGTGTGAAGCCCATTACTCTGCTCTGCCAGGTCTATAGCCATCCTAATGTCTTCTAACCACCTGTCCATCTCTGACGCACAGCTGGAGAGGACAGACAGACAGAAGGGAGTCAGAAACAGAATTTTCGATTTGAGAAAATAATGCAACATTGCTTTTCAAATTGCAACAAAGCGATATCTATCAAATCTATCGATAGTCAATGAAAGGAGACAAGAGAGAATAAAGCCTGATATATTATGCACCGAAAAATAAGTGAGTATAATGTAATAATATATAACATACAAATTCAGGTGTTGAGAGAGAGAGAGGGGGAATCAGAATATATATTATATATTTCAGCTATGATTGCATTAACAAGGAATCTTTCTTGGTGAGGTTGATGCATTAATCTGAATAGCAAAAACATAAAAAATATTGATACAGTAAGTTATAAGTGTAATGACAATATAACTAAAAGAATAGGTTTGAAATTGTGATGCAGTTTTGAGAAAGAGCTTCAGATATGAATCCTTATTTAATGGAATTAGTTGTTGTCATTAATAATTTAAACTGTTATTTCTAAATGAGTATGAGGCCATTCATTATGGATGATGTTGCGTTTCTCTCATGATTTATTCACCATACTTCCTTCCCCCGTTGTTCAGATTATTTTATATCTTTTTTATCTTTTAAAGTTTTATGAATACTGCAGCAAAAACTAGTTCATGGGAGGCTTGGCGTGTGTGTCGTACCTTGCAGCTACCACCACAGACTGGCGCTGTCCAAACAAGGTGAAGGAATGAGGAACTCCCCACTCCTCTTCACTTTCTCTGATCTACACACACACACACACACACACACACACACACACACACACACACACACACACACACACACACACACACACACACACACACACACACACACACACACACACACACACACACACACACACACACACACACACACACACACACACACACGAGAATGTTATACCTTATCCCATTTAACACGTTATCCCATTTAAAGACATCTTAAATCTGTTACACTCACATACTAGTTGAACACAGTCTTTGATTAACGATTTATTTTAATCACAGTCCTTAAATTTGTCATCTTAAATCAGTATTATTATTAATACAACTACTACTAATAACAATTATTACAATATTCATAAACTATCATACTTAGAATGTAGATTTTATTTGTCTGTAACAGTAAATCATACATTATTGAACAGTGTATGGTAACCATTGATACCTCACTTCTGTAACATGATTTAGGATAAGCCTTGTCCTGTTGACACAATGATAATATGAGCTTGTGAGTGAGAAAAAAGTCACCTCTAAAATGTCTAATTTGGCCCTATATAATAATAATAAATGCAGCATTAATGTGTATGCAATAGCATTCCTAAGGATCATTGTTTGTTAACGCAGTTAAACCAAGGTCTGAATGAACAGTCCATATTCCAATTGGAATATGGACTCATATGGATCAGTAACTATGCTGCATTAAAAACTTGGGATGGTGGCATTAACTGTGGTTGTACTGGTCAGCTCCCAGTGACCAACAGTCGAAGACTGTGGTTGTACTGGTCAGCTCCCAGTGACTAGCAGTCGAAGACTGTGGTTGTACTGGGCAGCTCCCAGTGACCAACAGTAGAAAACTGTGGTTGTAGTAACTAAGTCAGCTTCCCGCTGGTGAAACAGAGGTTGTAAAAGTGTCACGTGGTCGTGTGTCATGGACTGTGTCGTGGTCCTACAGTACGTACCGTCATGCCGTACAGCGGCAGCTGGCCGTGAACTTTAAACTGGTTGGACGGTGTCATACCTCGACTGGTATACACTAGACAATCACTGAACTGAATATGAGAGACAGAGAAATTGAAAAGAATGATTGAATGCAGATTAATCGACAGCAGAGGAAGTTGGGATGAAGGGAGATATGGAAATGAGTGGAAATTAAGAGCAGAAGGAATGATGAAGGACAGAGGAGGGGAAGAGAAGAAAAGATGGTAAAAGAGAAAGAGAGGAGAACAAATAGATTTATTGTGATACACAATATCAGAGCCCCTTTGTGCGATATGCTGCCTCTACCGATAAACAAAGGGAATTATGCAGTTATGTGACAAAGCAAGCTAGCTCTCCTCCTCCCCTTCACATGTGCCTAACATGCTGCGGCAGCCAAAGTAAGACAAACTTAGCTACTACTGGTCATTGTGCACTGTTAATCGTCATAGTGTGTATGGGAGGGAGAGAGCAGATTTTAACCATTTCAGACAAATTTTAAACTTTTTGCCAAAAATGACATGGCAAATTGTTTCGAAAAAAGCGGTGATGCGACACGTTGTGAGCACCTATATGCTATGCCCAAAATATGGACGCCAGGGATAGAGTGTTGGAGGAGCCAGGTTGTTTCAACAGATCGAGGAGGAGCCAGTTATCTCCAATGAAGCCTTCATACAGCACATATTATTTCCAGGCCTTGGGACTAACAAACTGTTATTGTTCAATGCAGCTTTAAATGGAACGTTGAGACAGAGAAGAAGCTGTGAGGTCATACCAGGAAGAACATCCTCTGTTGAAGGCCTTTCCCGGACAGCTTGCTGAGACAGCCGAGCCTGATGAACTCCTGGACGCCACACGCAAACATGACGGAGACGAACAGTAGAGAGGGAAAGAAAAACGTTTGTCAAGCTGTCACCTTGAGTCCCTCATGTTCACAAGTCAAACATCTCACAGGCTGATACATAATCATATTGGAGAATTTTATACTTATTTGCTGTTGCAGACGGTTTTAACATTTTCTCAGATTAAACTTCCCACAGGTCCAGAAAGTAAAATGGAGAGGATTCAAGTCAGTGGATCGGTGATGCCAATGCATTTATGTCCGACTTTACTGATACCTGTACAGAACCACTCGGAGCAGAAAGAATTCTGGTACCAGTATTTATGGCTATCACAGTTCCAAAGAAAGTGCTTCAGGTATTGTTTCTCTGACCCTTTTGCAACCCACACAGAATTACACTTAATGTTTCAAAATATGGAATGAAATATTTATAATATTATCTAAATGTATTCCCGGGGTCTAAAATACATCTTCAAACGTATTATTTGGGGTCAGTTTTTGTTGAAAAACATAATGCAATTTATTGTATTTGTATGGGAAAAAATCCTTCCATCTGTCTCACCCTGCCAGCGATAGCCAGGTTGTCGATGCCTGTCAGGTCTTTTTTTAGTTCTAGAAGCTTCTGGAAGTTCTCCATCTTCATCATGGTACCCTGGAGCTGTAGCACCAGCTCTGAGACATCAGCCAAGGCAGCTGGAGAGGGAATTAGAACAGGAACAGTTTAGGTTGTGTTTTCTCCCTCAGCTAAACATGTCAATCTGGGAGTGCTTGAGGGCACTTCGGAAGCACAGCAATCTTCCAGCTGAGACATCAGGGGTTGCCAATTAGAAAGGAGAGGAAAATGGGGAAAAGCCAGTTCAACCACTTTCGAACTGGCGTCCCGATTGTGGACGCGTTATCAAAATGAGCAAAAATAGCAGATCTACAAGCTCACAGTGCGTTGTATCACAACATGCTGTGAGGGTGAAGATCTGTTATATTTGCCATTTTCTCTTGGAGCTTTTAAAAAAAAGGGAATTTTGCAATATGGGAGCCGCAGACAGAGGCTATGGCAATTTGGGATCCTTGGCATGGAAGATTTGGGAACCCCGGCCTGTCATAGCAGAAGTAACCGTGTCGGCACAATACATAAGAGTACTTGCTCTGTCCCTTGCTCCAGATGAGGTGAAGGCTTGCCGGTTTATGTGGGTACATTAGCTTTTGTTTGTTGGCAAGGAAGAACCTCGGGGGGTCTGCCCCTTAGACTTCATTTATACTTCATTGCACAAGCTTTTCCACAGGTGTCGCTTGACAGAAATGACACGTCAACAGCGCACCCTTTCAGTCAGAAATATGTAATATTTGTCAAGTGGTATAAATTAGTCAAGGACCCCCAGGGGTCCTTGAAGGTGTTCCAGGGTGTCCCCAGCCAAATGAGTTTATATAACATCACAATCGGGTTTAACCACTTCAACCCTATTTTATACTCCGGTTATTTTTTTAAAACAATTTGAAACATCTTGGTCCTTTGACATGAAATGTTTGAGAACCACCGACTTATACAGCTCGTACAACCGATCATAATATCCATGGGGCGCGTTTGGTCAATAAAACAACACACACACACACACCTCTGGAGTCCCTGAAGTCGTCGTGGGTGGGGGGGTAGTGTTTGCAGAGTCTCTCCAGGATGAGTTTGTAGTGGAGCAGGCGATGCAGAGGCCGGAGCAGGAACATGTTGAACGGCAGGTAGCAAACCTTCTGCTGCTCAAAGTCTCTACACGCCGCCTCCACCCTGCGACTACACCTGACACACACACACACACACACAGAGATGACAATCAAAGTCTCTACTTCGCCATGGAATTCGCGATCAATCAGTTGATGAGACAATAGGAGTCAAAAGTATTCTAGATGCTGCTGGATATGCTTTAACCCATTCAATCCGGGAACGTATTTACAAATGTCTTCTAAATCCTAACAGGTTTCTGAAAAACGTATGTTGCTATATATCAGTGGTGCTCTAACTTTTTCATGTCAAGGACCACTCAAAATTATATGTATTTGGCCACGGACCCCCATCTCAAAATATTTAGTTCCAGGGACCCCCGGAAGCAAAGATTTGAGTTAAAAAAAAAAAATTATACGTATTCAAAGATTTTCACAACTGTTCAAGAATTTTCTAAAATAGCAGAGCTACAAGCTACAAGAGCTACAAGCACTCGGTGCCGCACTATGAGCTTGTATATCTGCTATTTTTGAATAGCCCAAAGTATAAAATAATGGTTATAGCTAAAAATCTAAAATGACACAGATGCGTTCCCGGATTGAAAGGGTTAATATACATGATATCATGGGGAAAAGTACAATAATCAGGTCGGTGGTACGGTAGTTCTGCCAACGAACACAGGGATCCCCAGACCATAGTTACAGCTGCTACAAGGACGAGCTGAACCATAACAATCACAGGCTGTACCAAAACAATAGCTAAGAGGCCTAGCGGAGCTATCTTGACTCCTACAAGCTACAAAATATTAGAACATCTCATAAAGCACAAATATTAAGAACATAAGGTACTAAGTATTGAAGTTTAGATATAAACAACCATAATAGCAAGCAATATGATATAATTCTACCACTATTCTTCCTCAGCCTCCACCCTGCAACTACACCCGACACACACACACACACACACACACACACACACACAGGACAGTCAAAGAAAACAGTGTTATCTTGGGTCATGTACTCACCTACACGCACGTTCGAGTTCCACCAGGCACTCAGAATGCTTCTGCAGATGCACTGATAGTTGCTAGAGAGAGAGAGGGGAGGTATCCATATTGTAATTAACCTTTTGGAAACTGCGTTTGAAACCACATAATGACCATTCTTGCTTTTATATTATTTGTGCTATATTATTTATATACCGTAGTTAAGCCAGTGCAGGAGAGACAGACAGTAAGAAAGCTGAGAGGTAGACAGTGTTGGAGAGAGACAATAGGACAGCTTAATAGGACAGTGTAGGAGAGACAGACAGTTACCTTCAGACCCTGAATGTTCTTAAGAAGAACGTCTCCAACCCGTTGATAATCTCCCTTGATATGTGCGTTGGAACGACCCTCCCTGACACACACACACACACACACAAAATGTAATTACAAGGATATTCAACATGATCATTTATCCATTCTATCTGTATATATATATGTGTATTATGTATGCAATATGTCTGGACAATACAATTCTATGAAGTGACAGAGAGACAGCCGAGAGATGGAGACAGAAAGCGGAAGTGAAGACAGTGAGACGAAAACGCAGTAACAAGTGGTCACCAGCAGGTGTCAGACAAGAGCAAGCTTTAAAACACAGGACTTGCACTCCCATAAACCCATTCATCTTTGTGTGTGCGTGTGCGTGCGTGCGCACACGCTCACGTCGTGTGTCTGCTTGTGTACGTGTGTGTGCATGCATGTGCTTCAGTGATTTCAGTTTTAAATGCAGAAACCTTCAGGAAGCATGATACAAAATGTCTCTCCTAAAATGCTGTTCCAAAGACATTCATTTAATTATTATTATTTATTTTTTCAAAACCTTGGTGGGGGAGTTATACAGTCCCATTACAAGATTTCAACAATGTATTAGTATATTTCAATTCGTCTTTAATGTTTTTCCATTAATAATGGAATATATGGAGCACAAATGAGGCTGAAATAAAATGATACAATATTTAGTGATTTTTAAAGCATCACATGGTTTGGCACCACACTATTCTTCCTCTTCCACGATTCCACCTCCAGGCCTCTTGAATCATCTGACCAATTACTCTTATCTGTTCCTCTGTCCTAAAAGTCTATACGGGTGATTGGATCTTTCAACACTGCTGCCCTGAGGCTTTGGAACATCTGACCCCTTTGTGTCGTTAGGTCTTCCCTTTTTGCCCCCTGGGGGCCGTCATAGACCATCTTAAGATGCACCTTTATTCTTTAGCTTATATATCAGCTTAACCACTTGAACCCTAGCATCCCTATTCTGAGGGGGAAATTTGCAGATCTACAACATGTTGCATTGAGATCTCCAATACTCAACATTTGCCCATTGTACATTACCCATTGCTATTTCCTAGTGTAGGTTGGGTTCTGTATTTCTGATGCTGAATTGTGCCCCCCTTTTTAAACCTTAATTTCTATCTTTTTATCTTATCTTGTTCTCTTTATTTATTTAAAATCCAGTATTATCTTGTGTATATTGCACTGCTGTTGCAAAGTCTGCTGGACATGCCACACCAACATTTTGCTGCTTGTACCCGACTACCTCTATGAGTGAGTGACAGATAAAACCCTCTTGATTCTTGCCATACACTTAATGTTTTCATGTTTTTACGCTTTAACTTTTTATATATTATTTGAATTTATTGTCATTTTAATTTAGTAATATATTAATTCTACAGCGCTTTTGTCAACTATTGTTGTTCTATGAATGAAATTGATTTGACAAGACTGATGGTCTGTAGGGATATACTAGGAAGTTAATACTAGGTAAGTACTAGTGATGCGCGGGCCGACCCCGTGGGTTAAACCCGCGGGGCGGGCGGACGGGTCAAGATTTCAGACGCAATTATCGCGGGCGGAGCTAGCCTGGTTAACCCTTCCTCCGGAAATCTCATTTGTATTTATGAGATTTACGGAAGTGGGGGGGGGGGGGGGGTTACCAGGCTAGGGCGGAGCGGGTCAACACGAAAAAGCATTCTGGTACTTTCTCTCTCTCTCCTCCTGTCTCTCCTCCTGGAGTCATGAGCTTGTGTTTAATGTGTTGCTTATTTGATCAATTATGCACAGCTGCCTCTAATGATATCCCCGCCGCATGTCAACTTTATTTATTTGAATGTCCCTTATGTTGTAGTAGTAGGCCACTCACTGCATCTATCTACGTTATCGTTTAATGTTCTCTCAGCATATAGCCTACACTATTATAAAGGACAGGAAAAATAGCACCTAAACCTGGTGTTGAATATGTGGTTTCGTTCGCTCACATTTCTCTCTCTCTCTCTCTCTCTCTCCCCCCTCTCGCTCTCTAGTCTCCCTCTCTCCACCCCCTCTATCTCTCTCTCTCTAGAAAGCGATTGAATGGACCGTATGGACGGACTTGACGTTGCTAGTGTGTTGAAACGCCAGTCGGTAGGCTACTTTTAGTTTTTGCGGGACGGGCCGGGTTGATGATTTATGTATTGTTTTGCAGGACGGGTTGAGGCGGGTTGGGCTCCGTGGCGGGGCGGGCGGATTATGAAAAAAACCTGACCCGCGCATCACTAGTAAGTACTGTCCTGTTGGGGTCGAAAACCAGCATTAACAGAGGTCCTGGTAGGATATAAAACCAGCAGTACACAGGGTTAAGAACAACTGAGTATTATTCTCTCTCTCTCTCTCTCTCTCCTCTCTCCTCTTCCCCCCCCCCCCCCCGCTGGCAGTGTGATGGTTTTACTTTTGTATGGATACACAGCTGTGTGTGCATGCGTGTGTCAGCTTCCAGGGCCGTCAAACCTCTCCACACCTCACAACAGTACTTTTCAACACACACATACAGTACGCACATTGTACAAGTGCTGTTGTGACTTGGAAGTGAGAGACAGCTGTGGGTGGAACTGGCAATACGCACCCCCCTCCACCAACACACACACACGCACAGTCTTGACTCACACCTATGGTATCAACACATGTCTCCCACACATGAACATCTACTGTACATCAGTCATGCTAGGTGTGCTTTCACAGTCGCACATATCAATGCACGCACACACGAATGCGCACACACACACACACACACTGCGAGCGCACACACGCATACACACACACACACACACACACAACGTGGAAGCACATAAAAGTCATCTACACATCTGTTTTCAGTTGTCTTTCCCCCCCAAAAAAGATTTCCTTGTCTCCTTTTGAGTCTGCGTTTAATTTCTTCTTCTTGTTTACCAGGGAGTGCACTTCTGCACTGGCTCTTCTCTGTGTTGTGAGCAACTCATTCTACAGTCATGAAATGTCAGAACTGTAAGACCCAAACTATGACTTATGCGCCCTTGAACAAGGCCATTATCGCCTAACCACTGCAGCAGAAATGCTCAGCTGTAGACTGTTGTTGTACTGGGCAGCTCCCAGTGGCTAACATTAGAAGACTGTGGTTGTACTGGGTAGCTCCCAGTGGCTAACAGTAGAAGACTGTGGTTGTACTGGGTAGCTCCCAGTGGCTAACAGTAGAAGACTGTGGTTGTATTGGGTAACTCCCAGTGGCTAACAGTAGAAGACTGTGGTTGTACCGGGTAGCTCCCAGTGGCTAACAGTAGAAGACTGTGGTTGTACTGGGTAACTCCCAGTGGCTAACAGTAGAAGACTGTGGTTATAATGGGCAGCTCACAGTAAATGACTCTGGTTGTAGGGTGGGGTCCCATAGACCATATTCACACGGCGGCCATATTGGAATTTAACATGAAAGTGCCGCCACCCGGGGTGGCTACTTTCATTGACTTCATAGAAACATGGCTTTTTTTTATGCCTTTATTGATAGGATAGTAGGTTGACAGGAAATGGGGAGAGAGATGGGGAGCGACATGCAGCAAAGGCCATTGGGATCGGGACTCGAACCCGCGACGCGCTGTCAGGCTACTTTGTGGGTTAAACCGCCCCACGGTTCAACCCACTGGGCCTGCGGGCAACGGGCATCACTAGTACTTACCTAGTATTAACTAAAATACTAAGATAGAAATTAAGTTAAAAAGAGGGGCACAATTCAGCATCAGAAATACAGAACCCAACCTACACTATGAAATAACAATGGGTAATGTACAATGGAGAAATGTTGAGTATTGGAGATGGCAAACATTAATGATTACCCACTTAAACCCTCTATAGCTTTTTTCCCTCTACACCAAATCTCTTCTACAAGCTCGCAATGCAACATGTTGTAGATCTGCAAATATTCCCCCCAGAATAGGCATGCTAGGGTTCAAGTGGTTAAGCTGATATATAAGCTAAAGAATAAAGGTGCATCTTAAGATGGTCTATGACGCCTCTGGGGCAAAAAGGGAAGACCTAACGACACAAGCGTGTCAGCTGTTCCAAAGCCTTGGGGCAGCAGTGTAGAAGATCCAATCACCCGTAGACTTAAAGCAGGACAGAGGAAAAGATGAGAGTAATTGGTCAGATGATTCAAGAGGCCTGGAGGTGGAATCGTGGAAGAGGAAGTATAGTCTAGGTAGCGGTCCGGACCGATAGTGATATTTTAAAGTTCACTCACCATTGAGCCAGCCGCTGCTCCACCTCTCTGAGGAAAGCCTGGTGGAACTTGTAGATCGGCTCGTAGTTGGCAGAGATGAGACTCTTGACCGATTCTGGCATGGCCTCGTCTTTCCCTGGAATATTCTGGAAGGCCTAGAAGGCGCACACACACACACACAAGCGCGTGCGCACAGACACACACACACACACACACACACACACACACACACACACACACACACACACACACACACACACACACACACACACACACACACACACACACACACACACACACACACACCTGTTAGAGATGGTCACACACAACAGAGAACTCACACCTGAACACGCACAGCAAAGTGTTGAATTAGCACAGACACAGATGTGCAAATACGGGCCCCTAACGAGCATTCCATGAATTTCAGTCCAAATAAAAATAGGGGTATAACAGTTAATTGAACTAATCGATTAATAGTTTACGATTATAAGAAAATAATTGATTAATCGACTAACATAAATTGAATTTGTTTCCGTTAATTCGTTATATTTAAAAATATATATAATAAAGAATCCAAAAAGCAATTGATAGAATAATACCTAAGAAAATAATCGATAGTTGGAGCCCTAAATAAAAAATACCCTTTGTTTCAACAATGTCACCTTATCAGAATGCACAGAGAAAAGTAGCACAGCGTTTTTAACCCCAAGGATGCAGTGCAGTATAATCAGTGTCTGTTAAGGCAACTCCGCACCAAACAGACTCGTCCAGACTATTGCAGACTACTCCAGACTGCAACAGACTGGTATTCGGTTGGCAAAAGTTACCATTTAAGTCTGTCAGCCGACTGGCCATTCATGTGCTAATTTGACTTTTAGCGTGCCAGCGTTGCCAGGTCTGCTTATTATAAGCGACTTTGGGCTTGTTTCCCTGCAAAGCCACTTAGGGATGTTCCCAGCGTTTTTTCTTCACTGACGTGCAGTGGTGTAAAGTAACTAGTACATTTACTCAAGTACTGTACTTAAGTACAATTTTGAGGTACTTTTACTTTACTGAGTATTTCCAATTGTCTATACTTGTACTCCACAACAATTATTTGAAATGTTTAGTTACTAGTTACTTTGCAGATATAAATCATTATGAAACATACATTAACCACTTTAGCCCTATTTTGTACCTATAAGCTATTTGAAAATAGCAGATCTACAAGCTCACAACGTGTTGCGATGCACGCGTTCTGAGCTTGTAGATCTGCTATTTTCAAACATTTTTGTACTTTTACTTTTGGTACTTTAAGTACATTTTTATACCAATACTTTAGTACTTTTACTTTTTTAGTAAATGTTGAATTCCGGACTTTTACTTGTAACAGACTCAGAGTACATCTATTGCATTCAAGCCAATTTCGTCATTTTAGGGGCAAGGCCACTTGGCCTTTGGTGTTGTAATTTTTTTGGAGGGCACAAAGGGCCCTGCCCGGCCTTCCTGCCAGGGCAGGAAGGCCATCCAAAAAAATAATAACGATTTTTAAGTCCAAAATGATTTTTTAAGTCCACGGAAATAATGCATTTAACTTGAAGGTTAAGGATGATTGTATTTTAATATATTATAAGAATAGTATAACTATCTGTGAAATATTACCCATTTATTTCACAAAATAATGTGTTGGCAAATGACCAATATTTAGTTATATAGGTCTCAATATGTCACATTCAGCCCTGGACTTCACTGACTAAGTAGGGGTCACATTAATCACATTAGATTCACAGAATGTATTTTACCCACAAGTTATTTTCATTCAAATGAAATGTGAATGAACTTGCACTAATAATGACTTTAGTTGATTTTTCACTCTTTAAAATATAGTATTTCTTAATTATTAATAATTACTGCTTGTAGATTGGCTATTTTCACGATTTTAAATTGTTTTTAAATAATAATAAAAAAGGAACATACAAGATTTCCACCCAGACAGCCATAATATATAGCCAATATATGGTTCTGTATCAGTATATGAGTCCGTTTTTGAAGATTTCATTCTAATTGGCTACTATGCCTGAATATGAATTTCATGAGCCTGGGTAGGTCACCCTGGCTTGGCGGAGATATGCCCTGTAGCACACTCCGCACAGCAGCAGGTGAAAGCAATTCACTTAATTGCTCGTTCTCTCTCCCTCTTTCCGTCTCCTCAATCTCTCGCTCGCTCTTTCCTCTCTCAATCTTTCACTCTCCCTTTTTTCTCTCCCTCTCTCTTTCTTTCCTTCTCTCTTTCTTTCCTTCTCTCTGCCGCTTTTTATCTCTCTCTCTCTCTCTCTCTCTCTCTCTCTCTCTCTCTCTCTCTCTCTCCTCTCTCTCTCTCTCTCTCTCTCTCTTCTCTCTCTCTCTCTCTCTCTCTCTCTCTCCTCTTCTCTCTCTCTCTCTCTCTCTCTCTCTCTCTCTCTCTCTCTCTCTCTCTCTCTCTCTCTCTCTCTCTCTCTCTCTCTCTCTCTCTCTCTCTCTGCTTTACGAGCCTATTCATGCAATGCTTGAACTCCCACTCAGAAGGACATGTTTACATACTTGCGCATTACATATTTATACATAAACACGGATGCATGTGACTCCGTCACTGGACAAATTACACACCTGCTCCCAATCACCACAGCGCAAAAGTAGGGCAAATCAATCATCTCTCTCTCTCTGGGAGCAACAACAAGAAACAGTGAATGTAGGTTTTCAATAGACATGGTCGCTTGTTTCTCTCACATAATCTGGCAACACCGACAGCCCTCTGTTGTCACTGCCACTGCGCTACCAGTCGGCTAAAAAGCTGAACATGTTCGGTCGGCTCTGGGTCGGCCGAAAAGGTCCCGACGGCCCCCCGACGGACCCCTAACCGACTGGCCGACGCTTCCCGAAGCCAATTCGGCCCAAAATCGGGCCGACTCAGATTGGTCTGGAGAGGGCTTTACAGACGGTACATTTCACTCAAAAAGACTGTTGAGGAATAAAGGTAAAAAAAATACAACATCCGCGTGTGTGCATGCATACATTACACACACGTACATGCACGCATGCCCGACAGCTGGTGTGGCTTGAGGCAAACACAGCTGATTCAGGAGGCACACAAGAGAGAAACAGATGTGGAAGAAAAGAAGAAAGAGTGAGCGAGAGAGAGGGCCGAAGACCTCAGCCTGCCCACCCAAAGAAAATATTTAAGAGGTGTTTAAAAAGAGCCAGCACACGCCTTCCTCCACATCAAAGAGAATGGAAACTACTGTAAAAGAAAAACAGCTGAGAAAGACAGGAGAAGAGAAGAGAGAAGAGAACCAAACTGAATAGAACGGAACAGAACGTGTAAAAATAAGTTAAGAACAAACCAACTAAAGCAAACATCTCCTAACTGCAATATACTGACCAAAGATTGCTCAATATAGAACCAATTTATATTGTTCTTTAAAGCAGGGGTTTTCAACAGGTGGTCCGTGGACCACTGGTGGTCCGTGAAGGTATTGCATGTGGTCCCTGACCATGCATTTAGTAATGAAGGAAAGTGAAGATATATATTTTTATTCCACGGAACAGTTCCCTAATGACCTGATGGTGACCTATGATGATGTGTCAATGTTGTCAGTTACTGGGAAGTCGGAGGTCTAGAAATTCCACAGAAAAGGGAGTTAGAATCTCAAGAAGGGGAAGTGTGTCGGATTGCCTTGAACACCATTATTAGGAAATGTGCCCATATAATCGCATGTGTCTGCTCACTTATACATAAGATACAAATCAGTATATCAGTTAACATGAGTTTAATGGAAGGTTGGATAAAGTAAAGCCCACTCCACAACCAATGACTCGCCATGCAACTCATTGCAACACGCAACTACTTGCAACCACTATCCCCAATGGCAGTTGCAAGGAGTTGCATTGGTGCGGTTGACCTTCAAATAAGGGTAACCGTGGGATAGGAATAGATCAGTGGTTCTCAACTTTTTTTTTTTAGCTCTGGACCACTCGTATATTTCAGTTAACTCTCTCAGTGCCAGGCCCCGAGTTATCCCGAGTTTTAGGGTGCAGGGTTATACCCTCAGTGCCAGAACGAGAAATCCAGAGTTTAAAAAAAAATGGAAAAAAATGTTCAGAACCCAAGATATCATCATTATCTGAAGATTTGCAGCTCCATCCACTCCTTGTTTAACCTATAACTGAAAAAGGCTGTATCTCGCTTCCTAAGCACTTTTTTTTCTTTGAAAAAAAAAAAGAAAAAAGTTGGCAAAGTTCGCAATAATTTTTTTATTTCATTGGCATTGGAGTTAAATAATGTCCGGACTTGAAATAATTTGTTGCACATAATAATACGTGCAAAATCAAGCCCTTAACAATCATTACACCACGCCTATTAATTCAAATTATTTTCTTACATTTGATGGACTTTTGAAATATTATTTAAACAGTGTAAAACGTTTAACACATTGGGTGCCAGAGGTTTATTAAAATATTATACGTTGAGTGCCAGCATTTCTTCCATCCACTTGCGTTATACATTTCGTGCTGTGAGAAGCCCCGACGCGGAAATGCATGTAAACAAAGCGTGCGTGCGAGACGGCGGAGGGTCCCGACTAACGCCTGGAACAATAATATTTCCAACGCGACCCTCCATTGCAGCGTGATCGCCGATCGAAAACGGCTCGTTTCCACCACATTAAAAAGAAATGGAGATATTAAGCTTTTAATCAAGGAGATAACATTGAAAACGCCGACCGGAAGGATTTTTGACATGGAGCCACATCCAGCCTCTTCTTCTCAGAAACTGCTTGGGTGATGTCAAAGTTTCGTTTTAGCGCCCCACGTGGCCCACATTTATAAAAATAGAATTGGGTCAAAAACGGTCCGGACCGTTTTCGGCACTTCTCGTTTGGACCCTCAAAAACGGTCCGGACCGTTTTTGGCATTCAATGTGTTAACAAAGGCATTTTATGTATTTATATTTTAAAATATTTTCCCATTGACAACCTGCAGGCCTAATTATGCCATGGACCACTAGTAGTCCGTGGGCCATTTGTTGAGAAACAGTGGGATGTATAGACATGGGATGCATAGCAGCAAGTGTTACCAAAGCACTAATCTTAGCTCAAATCCCCACCCAACACAACAGTGGTCCCCAGGTTGATTCTTAGTCAGGGTGGTGGTCCCTGGTTCACAATCAGTTGAAAACCCCTGCTTTAAAGGATATCACCAGCATAGACGTCAGAAGGGCCTGGATGTCCCCCCACTATTGGGGAGACACTATTGCGATCGACTGGTCTATTTATTTATTTATTTTTCCCGACCGGCGCTGGTCTAGCACCACACCATATTGGCTGCATGCTTGCCTCTCGCCGCAATGACCGTTCTGTTGGCTACGTGTAGTTGCTCTCTCAACTCATCAACTACTGTAGGTGTCAGACAAGCTAATACACAACACATCATTGTTCTTTGTATGCTGGCTGTAGCCTAGGTGTGAAATATACTCGGACTGCCAGAATCAAGTGCTGCTATGATAGACTGACTGACCAGGGATCAGATTACTGCAGCAGTTTAAGTGCGAGCTAAGAGAGCACGTACAAACTATAGGCTACCTCCGTGGAATCAAAGTGCACCGTGGCATGTATGATGTGTGATCATGGATTCATTAATAATTTAGTTTAGTTCTTCTAACTTTCACTATAGAGTAGCTTGAATGTCCCTTAAATAGAAAGTCTGAAAATTACTTTAACATTTACGATCTGTTCTTTATCCAGAGCTATAGAGCTTATAGTTAGTTAATTAAATTCCGAGGAGTCCATTTGGTTACTCTTCGGAGCCACCGAAACGAAGGTGAATGTCATGACGTCACCGTCGTTAGTTTTAAGTTAGATGTGACAAAGTATTGACAATAGTCAGTATTATTGTCATTGCCTGCTCATTGGTACACCTAAATCTACACTTTTTTTACAACTTTATTTTACAGTTTTTATGTTAAATACATGTACAAATGTATAGCATATTATACAAAAAGAGATCGCGTGGGTATAACATACAAGACCACATAAACACACATACAACCCCCCCACAGGCTCTAAATCTACACTTTACAGAACAAAAGCCACTACAAGAGGTTTTGGATCTTACAGTGACATTGCCAGCCCTACTACATTTCCCATGAACACCATTGCCTTTAGAAGTGACTAAGATCTTCTTTCACTATCTGGTGGCTGTGTATTGAAAAGACTTGAAAGCGCAATACAAACTCCTTCCGACGTCCGAACTTTTCTTCGGAAAGGGAGGTGATATAACTACAAATTGACATCATTCCGAGATTTCGGAAAGGCGGTGGGTCTCAGAACTTTTCCTTGGAACCTGTGCACCTCCAGATGTCCAGACTCTGCAAACTATAGTTCGGGAAGCCTTTCCATACCGGAACATTTTGCAGATTTTTCTGACACTCTAGTGCAGGGGTCTTCAACGTTTTCAGGCCAAGGACCCCCTAGCTGAGAGAGAGATGAGGCAGGGACCCCCTCTATATTGTATAAAATTGTGTTTCAGATTAAACTTTTTTTTTGACTTGGTCTGCTCTTTTTTCCCCTCTACACCTATTCCTCTGAGCCAAAAATAGCAGATCTACAAGCTCACAAAGTTCTCCTCAGCAAGAGATGTTAGGGTTCAAGTGGTTATAGGTAAAAAAAAAGAAAAAAAAGCTCTGAAGACCCCCTAGGGGTCCCGGACCCCCTGTTGAATACCCCTGCTCTAGTGAGGTGCGACCCGTTTTGGAACAGACTGTACACTTACCACAGTGAAGATGACCCAATTGGCAATGGACCGTACCATTGACAAAGTCATAACCCGTTTGGGAACGGACCATACACTTACCACAGTGATGACTTCCAAGTCTTTGAGGTAGGTTCGTTCTGTGGTCAGTAGCTCCTTGGCGATGAAGTAGGCCTTGTCTGTAGGAAACTTCTAGACATGCACACACGCGCACACACACACACACACACACACACACACACACACACACACACACATACATACACACACACACACGCACACACACAGGGTGTTTAAATGACACATTCTTTGTCTGTTCATCCTTTGGTTCTAAAGTCACACACCTGAATAGAGGACAATCAACAAAGAGATATTTTATTTTATTCACACACACTGATGAATTATACATTGAAAATATGAATACTATCTGGATGTTAATTGTATTTTTTTCAATTGGTTCATATCATTCATTAAACCTACAACCTGTAAGTTTGATGTCCGTTGTTTCTCTCTCCTGAGGTCGAGGTAATTGCAATGAGGTCCGAACTACAATAACGATGGCCGAGCATCTAGTGTCTAATCTGGTGCTCCTTCTGCTTTAAATAACGTTATTGACATTGTCAACTAGTAGGTATCCAATCCGACACCAGGGTCTACATTTCTCAATGGAAAAATAGGGTGCCCACCTCTAACAATTGTAGAAGTGCTAGTTATTACTGTATTAACATATTCTACCATCCTATATTTGTTGAAATAAAGTGTTATGCAGTAATTAAGTCCCGGACTGTAGCTTTAAAATATATTGTACATATCTATCTTATTGGAGAACTCAATATGGTCACAAATCTCCAGTCTCCAATGTGTTCCTCCCATGAACACCCACCTTCCTTCTAGCCTCGTCTTCGTCCTCAATGCGAATGTATCCACCCTCAGTCAACAGTGGACTGGTAAGGGGAGATGGTGGAAGGCCATCCACACTCTGTAATGGACCTTGGACGTCTGGACCTGCCTGTCCGTTCACTACAACATTGGCACTCGGCACTGGAGAATCCACTGGAATGGCACTGTCTGTAAGATACAGAGTGGATAGAAGAAGAGAAGAGGGGCGGGGCGGGGGAGGGTAGGGGAAGAGAAGAGAGGAGAAAAGGAGAAGAGGGGAGAACGGCACAGAGAAAAGAAGAGGGGGGTTCTCGTGAGAAACGAGGGGAGGAGAGAAGGTGGAGATGGACGTTTTCGAAGGGAGAGAAGAGAAAAGAAGGGAAGGAGATAGGAGTGGAGAGAAGAGGAGGGGAGGTTGTTGGAAACAAAGTGAGAAAGGTAAAGAGAAGGAAAGACGAGGCCAGGAGATAAACGGGGAGGGGGAGAAGAGATGGGAGATAAGACAAAGGGGAATAAGTTAGAATGGGATTCCATTGACCAAACATTTCACCTACTGACATCACTTTGTTTTCTTGAAGTGATGTTGAACTTTGGTAGAATCTTCGATTGTGCAGTATCGCTACCTGGACATGATGATAAGTGCAAATATTGTCCATCATCTTTATATGTTCCTTTGGTGCGCTGTGAGCGAGCAGCTGGAAGTAGTGATTCCATTCACTCTCATTGTATGGTGAAACAGATCTCAAAATGACACACACACAACCAAGCACAAGGAAAGCTAATTCGGCCAATACAAGTAACATTTAAGACAGCGATGGCAGTTGGTAAAATAGGTGGGGGAGAATTATGTACCATGACTCATTCTTTTTTATAATGACAATTTTTATTTTATTTGCATGTTGTTGTGCAAAAAGTTAGATTTTGAGATCTGTTTCACAGTACAATGAGAGTGAAAGGAATCCCTACTTCCAGTTTCTCACTCACAGAGTACAGAAGCAACAGAGCAAGATGATGGATAATATTTGGACTTATACTGTATCATGGCTGGGCAGATGTACAACCCAACGCTTTACTAAAGTTCGTTTTAAAGGGATACTTTCAAATTTTAGTTGGCATTTGTTTCTTCTCCGTAACATCAATGATAAAGTTGACATGTTTGCCTTTCAGTTTCTCCAAAAATGGCTTGATGGTGTTAGCATTACTACAGAAAACAAGGCTTCATCATGATTTTTGTATTGCTGGAGAGCATATTTTGACCAATCAAAACGCTGTATAATGTGTGCTGAAAGCTTCACATTAAATATCTGCAAAGTTGTATTTTAAGCCAAGACAATGAAGACACCATGATCCAAGCCTTAGTCTCAGTGTGATTTACAACTGGGTGAAGACAAAAACAACTAAAATCCACATTGTATCCCTTTAATAAAGCTCTTCTATCTATTTAAAAGAGCTCACTCAACTCGCATGTATTTCAAGCTGTGGTTCACATGTCAATACTAGCTGAAGCCTGATTTATATTTCATTGCAGGCAAAAAATAGTCTAATCTACAAGCACACAACGTGTCACAGCGACACATTGTGACTCATTATCTTGTAGATCTGCTATTTTGGCGCACAACAAAGTATAAATCAAGATTTCCTACATTCTGCACTAATTTACTTCAATTTGTCTCTTGACCCAAGACAGTTTAAGGAACCTGGATCTAGTCAAATTGAGCAGATTGTTAATAAAGTAATAACTGCAGGACAGGCAAAGTTATAAGTTACATGATTCTATGACTCTTTCTATCAGCACCATAATAATTGCACCAACAAAGGCAGGTAGCTATAGTCATCATAAGGCTTAATGAACATGATTATAAAACTATTCTAAAAATGGTTCCCGATGCTGAATTATATATAAGGTGTTCTTATTCCAGTCGTTTCTATTAACCACAGCCACATAACTACTACTGCTGTGATGTAATCTTCCCATGGTGATACATTTCTTGTGTAATCTCATTTGATCTTATCTTGTCTAAAAGCAACTAGAAACAACACATTATGCATTTTAGCTATTGTGAATGAATATGCATTGTTCGTCCAATATTGCAATGTGTCACTGCAATCCACTGTTGTGTATTGCAGTACTCATGTTGACAAAGCCTTATGATAGAGACTGCCTTCATAGAAACTGCTTGTTATGGTTAAAAGAAAAAATAAATCACAGATTTTCAACCTAAATCCCATTGTTTGGATGTGACAAGTGGTTTCAAGTAATCGGACGCACAATCTGTACACTCGATAATGTGAATGACTTCGCAATGTCAACATTTCGATAAATACGTAGAAAAATATTTTTGAAGGAAGGTATTTTTTGCCACACTATTTATCCATCTCCTCACATCATAGCAATGGGATTTAGAATGAAAATCAGCAACATTTCCTTTTAACATTTAAATACTAACCACATCCTGAGTCAGCAGTTGGAATTAGACAATTGAGTATCTATTTCTACAATTTCTTACGGTGAGGCAAAGACACAAGTCTACAGAGGTCAGCCAACGTTTTACAACGTCTACTCACTACAGAGGCACTACAGCAGCACTCATAGAGTCCGTATGGATACTTGCCCAGCTGCAAAGTTTTACATCCCACTGATTGGCAAGCTTACATGCCACAAAGGATTATGGGGGAAATAAATAAATATGTCCACCACCGCATGCAGTTCTGGACAGAGGATGCTACGAAAACTCACCGCTGCACACAAAGATTAAACGACAAACTAAAAAGACAAACAAAAACAATGGATGGATAAATGGACCAGCTAACTACTGGCGTACTCAATACGGACAGAGAAACGCAAACCCAATCTCATGGCCCAACAAGACATGACAAAATAAAAAATGGATGGATAAATGAAGCAGCTAACTACTGGCATACTCAACACAAACAGACAGACGCACACCCAAACACGTGGGCATCCAACTAGACATGACAAACTAAACAATAGAGGGATAAATGAAGCAGCTATACACTACTGGCGTACTCGATACAGACAGACAGACACACACCCAACCACGTGGGATATCCAACAACTAGACATGACAAACAACTTCTACATCTACCACAACACCACATGCAGGGGCTTAGGTTGAAGTTGTGTATATGTGTGGGGGCGGGTATATGGATAGAGGCGGGTACATGGATGGAGGTGGATATATGTGGCGGGGTGGGTATATGTGTGAGGGTGGGATAATGCGGGGGTATATGGGTAAAGGTGTGTATGTGTATGGGTGTCGGTATGTGTGTGGGGTGGATGTGTGTGGGTATATGGGTGAAGGTGGGCATATGTGTGGGTGTATGGGTAGAGGCAAGTATGTGTGGGAGTGGGTATGTGACGGGTATAGGTGGAGGCGAGTACACAACATGTGTGGGGGTATGGATTGTATACGTGTGTGTGCGTGTGGGGGGCAGGAGCGGGGGCTTCTTTCTACTCTACAGAAAATCCCAGAGTCCCTTTTCTTGCAAGACACGGGGTCATTTTTATTTACGCTAGTGCACAAAACCATTTACAGTGTTAAGAACGAGAGAGAGAGAGAGAAAGAGAGAGAGAGAGCATTCCAAAAAGGTGAAAAATAGAATATAGAACCATAGAAAGAAAGTGTGGACAAAGCCACAGTGTAAAAAAGGACAGGTGCAGAAATACAAAGTGTTACATGAGTGATAAGGTAAAGCAGTGGGTGAGTCTTTCAGTCATACATTCAGAGTGCTTTGTGAAAAAAACAACGATCATTTCTGTGTCCAAACATTCTTCGTAAGGGAATACGCCAACGTTTTTGGCAAAATACACTAATTGGTTTAATAAACTTTAACCCAAGTGTTCATGACAGTATGTTACATTACATTTAATTATCTGATTATAATCAAATGTAATGATAATTTTTTTTATAATAAGGAAGTAATGGTTGCATCTTTTTGACAGCTGGAAATTTGCCTAAAAGTCGGTGTGTTCCATTAAAAAGAAAACAGTCAGGCTGGTTGTCATGCCAACAAAAAGAAGGAGGATCTTCAAGGTTATATTATAGTGGCACCATCAGCCACAAGCTGGCCGACTTCTCAATTTGTGTATAGTAGTTATGACCTACATTCAATCATTATCATCAATAATTATTATCAAAACTGCTGTCAAATTACAACATGCACACAAAATCACAACCTATCATTCTAATATGTACAGTACATTAAAACAAAAAATAAAAGAGCTTGGATGGGGGACTTGCTGGAAGGGCTATTTTGGTTAAGGGCAACAGGAAGTGGACTCATAAGCATTTTTGTGTTCATGTGTGGGCCTGTGTGTCCCCAAATGTCCGACAAGACTTCAGCTTTCAGCTGCATTAACAAAATGCCACATCCTGTACTGTAGATACTTTTGAGACTTTCCTTTTTCTCTCTCTTACACAAAACTTCAATTATTCCTTCACTCCCTATCATCATCCTTCACTCTCTATTGCCATGTCCCTCTGCAAGCATGCACGCACGCATGCACACACACATGCAGTGCTGACGTTAAGTTCAACACTAACGGGCAAAAGCAGTGGACTCATTATCTTCGACCTTCTAAAGATACAAAACACATACAAAAGTACATTTTCACCTGCAGTTTGCCCAATGTTGACTGCGTGCATTTCTCAGCTTTTTAAAACATCTGGAACTGTTTTAGCAGAAAGCCTTTGAGTGACTGATCACTGGCCAGGTTAACATGCATTCAGCAGAGAAGGAAAGTGTGTAGACCGGTGAGGAGTGTGTATCATTTCAGAGATAACATGCTTGCAAGTCAGTGTACTTAAAACGCAGGAGTGTATCAGGGGGGTGGCACTTAAGAGCAGCAATTTGACTGTGACAACAAATGACGAGATGATAAGAGTGTTCCCCGATGTAAGTTGTCCCACTTAACTCTTTAACATTCGCTGAGAAAATGAAATGATTTGTTTTCGAGAACACGTTTTGGGGAAAAATCTTGCAGCATGCGTCCGTTCCAGGAGACTTGAGAGACTCCAACTGAAACTGAACACGAACCAATAATAACAACGTTCTTCTATCAGACAATGTGCGGGGGAAAGCGTTCTGGAACATCTGATCCCAGTTGTGTTTGGTGAGGTGATGTGTGCAAGAGAGCACAAGAGAGAAGAGAGAGAGAGAGAGAGAGAAAGAGAGAGAAACCTGTGGATATTAGCTTTGCAGTAAGCAGACAGTGATGGAGATGACAGCAAATCCAATAGTAAAAAAAAAAAAAAAACAGCAGCCAAGATAGAAAACTGATTTTGCTTTTTTGCTTGTTGTGCATGCAAGGGGTGCAGCCAAGCAAAGCAGACAGCTAGCAAGATGGGTAACATAGGTTGAATGGACATTTTTGTATCGTTTCTTGTTGTGCAAAAAACACACAGAGAGAGAGAGAGAGAGAGACAGAGACAGAGAGAGAGAGAGAGAGATTACTGCTGGCATGATACCACAGAACAGCACCGTGATGTCCGTTGGTCTACTAACCGCCACTAACTGTAAAAGGTCGTAAACGTTTTAACTGATGACCCTGTTTTTCAGGCAAGCCATTTCTCAGTTCAAAATAAGTTTGTATTGCTAAAGTCCAGCACAGGTTGCCCACCAGAGATATAAAAATGGAAAGAGTCTGAAAAAGTGCTCTGGAGAAGAATAAGAACTTTGTGTTGGTTTTTGTGGCTTGAGCCCTTGAAATGGCAGGATAGGCCTATTGGCTCATGCCACCCTGTGACAGACAAATACCTCACAAGGAACAAACACTGTTTTACATTTGTTCATCAACGAACAGGATTTGCCTAAGTGCAATCCCTTCCTTAGCAAGCAGGCTAATAAAACTGTTTAACCACTTAATCACACAAATGTAAATCGCTGATCTACAAGCTCACAACACTGAGCTTGTTATGAGCTCGCAGCGATTGTGAGCTTGTAGATCTGCAATCTGCTAAAATTAGGACGCCAGGGTTAAAGTGGTTAAAAGGAGAATAGTGCTGAAGTTCATAGTTTAAATAGTCAAATCGTGGGACAGTCCCGGATGACAGCAATAAAGACAGATTTTTATATTCATTGACCAATGCGCCCCATTTAAAACTTTCCAAAGACATCCAATTATCTTACAACCCTTCTATTGAACGACACAACATTCACAATTACGCCAATAGTATTTCACACACAACGTACAGAAGACGGTAATGGAACCCTCCATTGTTACACTTATGGATATGACGTGACCTACGTTCAAAGCCCAGACAACTTTCACAACACTTAAGGGAAGGGTCACTCGTACCTAAGTGACCGAGCGATATCTCTCTCATTTCAATGCCTTCATCTGTTGGCAACCTGTGCCACAAAGTTAAAATCCTAAAAATCACATTAAATATTCTCTTCAATAATTTGTGTCCCTCAAGCTTTCCCTCCGTTTCAACTAAGCCTTGTGTATAGAAATAAAAACATCAAACCATGATTTAAAAAAATTATAAAAGGTATTGCATTTCTGTTAATACAGTACTTGTAATAAAATCTACTCTACGTTAGAAATACAATTTCTATAAGTTATGGCACTTGATAAGAAAGGGTTTTCATTATACTTCACTTAATGCTGGTACTAAACTCTGTTTACACAGGGCTCATAGGGTATTCTTCACTGTAACAACTAACCGACTACAACATTCTACCATTTGCTACACTGTGTATTTATACTGCGTCTATTTTAAAACATAAGACCAGAGTCTGCAATTCACAGAGGAGTCCACAGTCTGCAGAAAGGCCAATGTGCACCCATTAAAAGAGAATTACTGTAGATCAGTCGCACACAATTGCTGCATTGTGTTTCGCAAGTTCCATCATTAGTTCATCATAGTTCTCAACTAAAAAAAGGTTTCCAACAACCTTTTCTACAAAAGTTTTGCCAACGCAGTTAAGCGGCTGGTTTCCACTCAACAATTCACTCTCAACAAAAGGTCAAGACCCGATGCATAATTTCTCTAGAACACAGTTTCTCAACGTTGGGTCTGGCGACCACCAGGGATCAAATGGAACCAAATGGACCTGTAAGGGTCAATTTGGTTCCATTTGTATACTCTCTTACTGTAGTTAAACGCAGAGATAAAACACTGGGTCCCAGAGAACAAAAAAACAACAACCCTGGTGATCCATGAAATGAAAAAGGTTGAGAACCACTGCCTTAGAACACCTTGTGGAGTGCTCATAATGCGGCCACGCATGCTGCATTTATGAAGCCTCATCCTACCCTCACAAGACACTAAAGTAGCGGCCCTCTCCATCAGCAACTGAATATGCGATCGGCTGCATCGTTCTCGTTAAAGCGATAGCATCCCCCCACCTCCTCCTCCTCCTCCTCCTCGACTCCCAGCCCGTCCTCTCCGTCCTCCAGTTGCAGGCCACCAAAGGAGAACTTGCTGCACGGCAGCGGCGAGGAGTGGACCCCGTTGGAGTTGACCGAGTTGAGGGAGCCGACGGCGGCGTTGGGGTTCCCGTACACCAGCGGCCGTCCGTACGAGCTGCTGCCCGTGTCCGACTCGGAGTCGCTGGTGTCGGAGCCGCTGCTGGTGGAGCCGTCAACCATCTGGATCGGCTGGTTGAGGTTACCGTGCCGGCCACCACCGGGCGCCGGAGGGCCGGCGGCTGGCTTTCCCCTGCGGCCGTAGAGCCTCTGCACCGCGTTAGGCCGAGCCTGCCCGGGGACAGCGAGGCTACTGCGGTTCCCGTTGGCCACGAGCGTCTTCCGCGCGGTCGGTACGGAGGACGTGCCGTAGGACCTGACAGGGGTGGAGGAGGCTAACTGGCTAAGTATAAACGGGTCTGTGTCTGAGCGATTCCGCATGTTGTTGTTGTTGTGCGGTTTGGCGAGGTGTGGCGTGGCAATCGGCGAATAGCTACCGTAGAGCGCCACCGATGCGGGGAGAGTCTCCGGGAAGCCGGGACGTTTGCTGAAGCAATGCCCGCGGTCGTCCCAGCGCGGCACAGAGCCGTTCGTGCCGTTCTCGGCGTGACTCAGTGAGCTGGTCCGCGGGTGGAAGCCACCGACGATGGGGCTGGAGCACTGGCTCCGCGTTCCATTCCCTAGCGGGCGGCAGGGTAGCGTGCTACGCTTCCCCCCACCACCAAACATTTCGTCCAGCAGTGTGCTGTGGAGCGGCAGGCGGCCACGGAACGAGCCTCCATTCGACAGAATCTCGTCGTCTGTCATCTCTCGGCTCGCACTGAACTTGTTGTTCGACACTGGTGGACTTTCGTCCCATCTGTTACCCAAAATGCCCTGCTGCTGCTGCTGCATTGCATTCATACCTTGCTGCTGTTGCTGCATCAACCCGTGGGTGTTGGGGTGGTAAACCCCATTTACAACCCCGAACAAACCCCCTCTGTTATTAAAACCAGCACCATGCCTATACCCGTCCTCATAGCTGCCGTTTGCCTTGCTGTGGCCCCTGGGAGCTCTGTGACTCTTAGCCACATCGTATTCATTGTCTATGTCACTGCAGTCTATGTAAGGGATGGAAGAACTGCTGCCTTTGTTTGCCCTGCAGGCTGGACCTGGGTTCAGGAGATGTTGATCGTTGTGGATCTGGGGGTCAGAGCTCTCCTGAAGGCCGTTGGCGGTGGCGGGTGGCTCGTCGGAACCGTTGGCTCCCCGGTCCGGTCCAGGCGAGTCCGACTGATCCGCCAGAGGGATGGACATGGCAATCTGAGGAGAGAGAGGGAGAGACACAAGAAGGAAGGGAAAGAAAACAGAGAAAACAGAAAGAAAAGGAAAGGATGGGGCATTTAGACATGCGTACGTGCACACACCCGCACAAAAACTCTTCTCAGACACACTTGACCACTAATATGGTAGCGGCAAAACATCTCTTGTAATGGACACTGTTGATTTTATATTGTCATTCTTAAAAGCAATTGTTAATAATATTGTTTCGAATTTGTATCGTTTTCTCTTTCCTCTGTACATCATTATGTGCTAAGACTGTCAGCACGTTCATTGCAATGAACAAACATGTTAAATCACAATGTTAATATTGTCATTAAATATAAATTATCCATATGTCCCTAATCCTATATGTGTGTGTGTGTATATATATATATATATATATATGTGTGTGTGTGTGTGTGTGTGTGTGTGTGTGTGTGTGTGTGTGTGTGTGTGTGTGTGTGTGTGTGTGTGTGTGTGTGTGTGTGTGTGTGTGTGTGTGTGTGTGTGTGTGTGTGTGTGTGTGTGTGTGTGTGTGTGTGTGTGTGTGTGTGTGTGTGTGTGTGTGTGTGTGTGTGTTACCTCTTTTGGCACTTGTGAGTGGAAGGAAGTAGGTTGAAAAGATGCACTGCAATTGGACAGAATCTTACTGTGCTTCCTGTAAAGACAGCATACAACGATTGTGACAATTGGTTGTGCTTTTCAAAGCTTTCATCTTTCTATCACTAGCCAAATCTTCAATAAAAAGGTAATTCTTTTGACGTTCCACAGAATTAAAGGTAGGGTAAGTGTTTTGTTAAAATAAGTATTAAATAGCTCTATATTCTGATAGTCCTCATCGATATAGAGATAGATAGTTTGTTCAGTAACAGGAGTCAACTTGTCTCTCCAACTCTTCAGGATACCAATTGTATTCAATCAGGAGAGAGAACTCGCACAGGATGCAGTATAAACAAGTGAAATTGGAAGAGGTGACACAAAGAAATGAACAGACAAAGGAACGGGAACAGTATAACATTTAAGCAGATAAATGGGTACTCTCTCCTGATTGGCTGAAAAATTGCAACCCCCCTGAAAATGTATAGCAATGAGTAATATCAGAACATAGTGCTTTAACCTTTTAACAAAAAACTTTTAGCTTTAACCAAAAGATGTCACTGAACCTACCTTTAAATAGTCACTGCAGATACAAATATGTGAGTGCACACTCGCACATACACGCGCACGCGCACACACACGCACACATACACGCACACAATATTTTCAACCCCGTTTTGTTATTGGCTGACAAGTTGACATTCAGCTGTCCAATCAAAAGGATAGAGCTTTCACCTTTCAAACGGAAGCTTTTTGAACTCGGAGTCTTTCACATAATCAATGATCTGCTTCTGGGTTCGACCACTGCAACACAAGAGAGGAGAGGAGAGGAGAGGAGAGGAGAGGAGAATAAATCTCACTTCAGACATATCTCAATGTCCATTCTCCACGACTCTACTTTCATAGACCTGAAGTGGGCCTGTTACAATTATTTTGCATAATCATCATAATCGTTTCCATGTCTATTTATTTTCATAGATTTTCAAACATTTTCCAAATATAGCAGAAATAGCAGATCAACAAGCTTACAACGTGTCACAAAGTAAGCTTGTAGATCAGCTATTTCTGCTATTTTTATTTTATTACTATATATTTAAGCCTAAAAGGTAAACGGAAATAACGTTTCTATTAATACGTCCCAATGTTCGATGCTAAAAACACAATTAAATTGTTAAATCGCAATTATTTGTGTGACAATTAATCGTCAACTTAAATGTGTATATCGTGACAGCCCTAACCGGAAGCAGAAACGGCTCCATCCGCTCCTTTCAGCGCATGTTTACCTGAACCGGAACGAGGAGCCCCTGGTGAAGAGAACCGGCTTGGGTTTGGGCTTGGGCTCCTCAAACAGCCTGAAGAAGGCGTGGTACTCCACGCAGATCTTCCAGAAGATTTTGCAGCAGTCTCTGCTGGCCATGTTGAACTCCAACGTGTCATGATGAGAACTCTGCTGCAATATACAAAGACAGAGAACATTATGAGAGCTCTGCTGCAAGACACAAAGACAGAGAACATTATGAGAGCTCTGCTGCAATATACAAAGACAGAGAACATTATGAGAGCTCTGCTGCAATATACAAAGACAGAGAACATTATGAGAGCTCTGCTGCTGCTAAAATGGGGCTAAAGTGGTTAATGTTAATGTTTTATAATATATTAATTCATGTCATGTCATGATGGCTTGATTCGAGGCTTAAATTAATAGATATAAATATTTTTGGAAATGTCAATGGAAAAATGCATTGAGTTTTTTCTTCCGGCACCAAAAAAAACAGGAAGTGGGCGGGAACTGCGACGCTCTATACTGTAGATCAACAAATGGATGGACGGATGGAAATATGTGCTTATTATTAGCCTGGTCTGCGCTCAGGGCCCTGTGATTGACCGACTCTGATTGGCTCTTCGTGGGATGATTTACCAGGCTAAAGCATAATGAGCAGATGAATAGCTACCGGGTTGATGGTTTCACATTGTCAGGAAGACAAGATATGAAGTTACGTATCAAAAAGGAAGGCAGGAAGACAGATCAGACAAAGGCATCGCGAAGAGGAAGTGAGTGAACGACATGCATGGAAACATCAACTTTGAGCCGACAGAAGACTTACAGTGGGGTCTGATCTCAGCTTGATGAGGAACTTCTTGCGTTTGAAGCTCAGTTTGCGAATTTTGGACCAGTTGAAGGCGTTGATCCTGGTGTAGCCCTGTGTCATTGCAAACATAAGTTAGCATCTTTTTAAGCACACACTGATGAAGGCCGGACGGCCGAAGACATTTTGTTGTACGGAATGGCATAAAATGGACTATTAAAAGAACCAAACAGATCGAGTGCGACTCATACTCAAAAATAGCGAGTTTGAAAAAGAAAGTTGTTGGGTAAAATATATAAAGCCCGTTGTTTCTCAATCTCTCTACAGCTGGAGAGCATTTTCCTGATTCAGCTCATCAGTGTCGATAGCTCAGCACAACCCCAGCAGTTCAACATGGGCACATTCTTCCCTCCTGGCTTAGAGGTTGCCAAGGTTGGGCGGAGACCTCACCACAAAACTTCCCCGAACTAATTAAGCGCCCAAGTTGTCACGTCAGCGACATTTTCTGAATGCCGAGAGAGCGCTTCGGACCCCTCAAAGAAAAAACGTCAGGATAAAAAACAACGACTTTTTACCCTTCAAATTGTCGCTGTCAGACAAAGTGGAGTTAAAGGCCCAATGCGGAATTGGTTTTAAACCTGTATATTAGGGTTACAGTCACATTAACTACCAACATAAACAAACCTATTACTGTACATCCCCCGATTACAGCTAATACTCAATTATATGTTATTTCCTAATATAATTCCACTGCTATTTCGTTTTTGATGGTGGGGCTATACCAATTTGTTTGTATTACTTGGGCCGTTAAGTCTGAGTACGTGATTCAGTGAAAACTAGCTTGTATGAATGTTAACAAAAGTTACTGTCTATTAGCTGACGGTTTTGGCTGTGTCACGGTTGATCTAAATCTACAGTATGCATGTGATGGTTTTGGTTTTGGCTGTGTCATGTTTGATGTAAACGGACAGAATGAATGTAATGGTTTTGCTTATGTTTGATGTAACCGTATAGTATGCATGTGATGGTTTTGGTTTTGGCTGTGTCATGTTTGATGTAACCATACACTACAGTATGTATGTGATGGTTTTGGCTGTGTCATGTTTGATGTAAATCTACAGTATTCATGTGATGGTTTTGGCCGTGTCATGTCTGATGCACAGTAAATCTACTACTATGTACAGTATGTGATTGTTTTGGCCATGTGATGTTTGATATACATCCATGTATGTCATGGTCACTAGACGTCAGACCAAAGAATGTTCTGACCGTGGATGGACAACAACGCTGTATTCTGGCTGGTTTTGGATGTGGCATTTGCATCTGCGTAATCTTCACCCTATTTTTGGGAGCTGAGTGACCTACTGTGAGACCGCATTGTATGAAGCAGGAACAGGGAAGTTTCCATGCAGGAGGACGCATTTGACTATCTGTTATTTATTAAGCCTGTTATTTAGACCAGCAGTCTAAATGTGGGGTCCGTGTACCCCCAGGGGTCCTTGATGGGGTTCCAGGGGGACCCCAGCTAAAAGATTGATAGATAGAAACCAAATGGACCCATACTTGTCTGTAACTCTAAGAGTGTACTAATTTGTATACGCTCAGAGTTAAATTAGCACTGAGGATTTAACTGTGTAGACAGGGGTCTCAGAGATTCTAAAAACAAATGGTTTCAAATGGGGGTCCGTGGCCTTGAAATGATAATGGTAGAGGTTACCTGGAACACTAGGACCCCGGTGTGAGCCACAGACAGACTGAGTTTGGTTCCCTCTCTGTCCTTGGCGGGGTGAAGGCGAACGCCATACATCTCCAAACGCCGCGCAATCTCCGACAGCTGGTAGTCAGACTCTGCTGGCGTCTGACCTCTGGAGGCAGAAAAGAACAGTCAGTCAAGTACTCATCAGTCAGTAAGATGGGCAGTCTAATCAGTCAGTAATTGCGTGTTACAGGTTGTGGTCCTCAAACTTGAAGTAAGTTAGCAACAGGTTCCCTCGCCAAAGTTCAATGTTTTTGTCCCACGGTTTTT
Source organism: Gymnoscopelus braueri (assembly GCF_963280865.1). Classification (NCBI taxonomy): domain Eukaryota; kingdom Metazoa; phylum Chordata; class Actinopteri; order Myctophiformes; family Myctophidae; genus Gymnoscopelus; species Gymnoscopelus braueri. The sequence goes on from NC_137626.1 coordinate 30,850,497, forward strand.
CGATTTATGCAGAAAATAATGTCTGTGATTAACGTGAGAGATGCATGTTTTGTTCTGCTAAGTAAATTGCACTTGTTCATATCTCAACTGTGAATTTTGAAGCAGTTTTATGCTTTTTAATATGTCCCTGTGTGGTTCAAAAATCATCTTTTGTGTGATGATTTGTGGAGATTATCTTGTTGAACTTAAGTGTTTGTTTACTACAGAGCTTATTTTCTGAATTGATTCAAAACCCAAAGCGAAGATTTTAACAGAATGGGTTGGCCGCAACATTCAGCTGTGTTTACTGTACTATTGTTGACAAGACGCCAATGATCAAAGAGGCTGAACCCGCTGTGGGCAGAGAAAAAGAAAACCGACCACAAAACATGTTTGTTTCCTCACAAATTCTGAAAATAACTTCCTGTTTCCTGTATAGGCCACTGAATTAGCCACTTCCTTCCTGTGCTGGCATGGGGCCATTGACAACTGAGTGATTGAGAGAGAGAGAGAGAGAGAGAGAGAGAAGAGGGGGGGGGTGTAGCTGTCCACCAAAGAAGTCTAGTTATATGGTATAAGAGTGAAGGTTTGTGGCTGCCGTAACTACATATATATAAGCATGGGTTATCAACAAGACAATGAGTGTGTGATTGACAGTCTGTATATCATTACTGTCGGGCAGAAACCTACCGGTATCTCCATATTTCATCATTTTATATTTTGATCAAAGAATAGACACCCGCACACTGTCTTCACTGTTTATTCACATATGCAGGGTTTCGGTCAAAGACGTTCCTCAGGCATCTGATCTATTCATATGTTTATTCTTTGATCTGAATGCGCCAACGCACCTGTCACAGAGTTTGTATTCAAGTTCGCAAAAGTCCTTTGATTATCTTTTTATATTTTAGCATAAATTAACGCCCTATTTTATACTTGGTCGTATGGCCGTGTTGCGCAAGAGTAGTGAAAATAGCCAATCTATAATTAATGACATGACAAAAATAAGGACACCAGGTCGAAAGTGGTTAAGTGTGTCTGTGACTTTGATGAATATTTAACCAATGAAAAGTATTGACAAAAGCTTGTGACTAAATATTAACTATGTCGGGTCCACTGGAACACAGGATCTTTTTTCCATTTCGGTTTTGGAAATACAAGGTTTCCATCCGATGGCTACGATATGTTTCCATTGGGTTGTGTGTGTGTGTGTGTGTGTGTGTGTGTGTGTGTGTGTGTGTGTGTGTGTGTGTGTGTGTGTGTGTGTGTGTGTGTGTGTGTGTGTGTGTGTGTGTGTGTGTGTGTGTGTGTGTGTGTGTGTGTGTGTGTGTGTGTACTGACACATGTTTGCGGTGGCAGTCAGTGATCTTGTCTCTCAGGGCATCTTGGTCAGGCAGGTACTTGTTGTGAAGCAGATGCTGCCAGCTCTGGGTCTCCTCATAATCTCCTATCTCCGCTGTGAAAGAAAGAAAGAAACAAACAGAGACAGACAGATATGCTTATCAAAATCTGCCTATTATCACATATTTTATGTCAAATGCTTTAGCAACTCATTCAATTGTACTACCAAAAGCATATTTAATCTGAGTCACACACATAGAGACAATGAAATATCACCATCCAGAACACAAACGCACACAATCTTGTATTGCCTTATCCTCCCCCCCCCTCTGCCACTAAGGTGGAAGAGCGCATCGCTGCATGTCTGGCTGACATCTCACAGTGGATGTCTTCTCACCACCTCAAACTGAACCCAGACAAAACAGAGCTTCTCTTCTTTCTAGGTAAGTCCTGCCCCACGCAGGATCTAACTATTTCCATAGACAACGCCCTGGTGACTTTGGTTCCAATGGCCAAGAACCCTGGTGTTGCCCTGGACAGTCAGCTCTCATTCAAGGCACACATTGCAACGGTCACATGATCCTGTAGCTTTACACTCTATAACATTCGAAGGATCATACCCTTCCTCACCCAGGAGTCACCCACGCTTCTTACTGGCCTCCCCGCATGTGCAGTTAAGCCCCTCCAAATGATCCAGAATGCCGCAGCACACTTGGTCTTCTAACCAGCCAAAATGTTCACATGTCTTCTCCACTCCCTCCTTTGGCTCTCAGTTACTGCCCGCACAAAACACTGATGTTGGCCTACAAAGCAACCAAAGGTATGGCACCCCCATATCTTCAAAGCCTGATCCAACGCCACAACCCATCCCGCTCACTCAGATCTAACAAAGGGAAGCTGTCAGAGCCTTAAAACAACCGGGACAACGGCCCACATGTCCCAGACTCTTCTCCCTTCTGGCTCCCAAACTGTGGAACAAACACCCAGTTAGAACGGCAGACTCACTCCCAATCTTCTGCTGTAATCTGAAGACTCACCTCAACCCTTAGCACTTGCTCTAGCCTTGACGACCTTGCAGGTTTATGCAAAAGTTAAAATGTAATTTAGAATGTGTTAAAATGTGATGCCAGGTTCATTTGTTGACCTGGCATCCGATAGTTTGTATAGTTTCAAAATACAGATCATTTATTTTTTGATATTATACTGTTTAGACTGATGATAGATAGGTTCTTGGTTTATCTATGATTCTAGATTATTATTTTTATGCATTTGATGCATTACTGATGTATCACAGTAGCTAGCTTCCTAGTATCTGAACAGCATCCAGTGATATTTGATCTAACAACGTTCCAACCCATATGAACTTCCGTTCCGTTTCCTGAAAGATAAAAAGACCATGCTGGCCAACTCTTAGCACTGGTATTGTTATAGTTGGTACTTACACTGAATGATGTGAGAGACCATGAGTGCAGCACTGGTATCGTTGCAGATGAGACGACCGCATGCCAGGTCATGTTTGATCTGGAGAGCAAACAAATAGCTAGAGAGAGAGGGAGACATATGGAAAAAGGGAGAGAGAAAGAGAGAGAGGGTTTGTTTACGTGGAAGTGAAGTGTGAGTCAATAACATACTCAACTCAAACTTAAGATACGAGGCAGAAAGCCCATTTGAGAAATCCCAAACGAAATTTACAAAGATGATGCTGGATGCATGATAACTAATGCCTGTATAGGCAAAACTGGGACAGTCCCCCTCCACATTCAGATTAAGATTCAGATTTTGGGAATATGCAAACCAATCAAAAGAGCAGCCACCTCCCATGACAACAGTACCATGTGATGGACAGGACTTGCTTAAGCTGGTCTCAGATGAGACGCATACCACACACACACACACACACACACACACACACACACACACACAAGACCCACACATGGGCTACAGTATATGCACATACAAAGCTCAAACATCATGCTGAATATACTCTATGTACACAGGACGACAAACGCATACAAGTTGAGAGAACAATGACTGAGAGATGCTGGACCAATGGACCTTTTTGGATTGATTAACTACTTTATTAGACATAAATGCAAACAGCAAGAGTACAGTCAAACACTTGGTCTAAAATACCCTTAATGTGTCTGAAACTCAGTTTGAGAACCACTGATATAGGCTACTTGTATCTTCATAGTGATGGTGATGGTGAATATTGTCTAATCGTGTCTTATCTTCTGGTCTTATCTGACTGTATTTGACTGTAGCAATGATCTGGAAGTCACATTTCCGGTGTGTGTGCCAGTCACACACCTGCCAGCTGGCTAATTAACGATAACGAAATAAAATACAATACCAATTGGTATTACTGAAAGGGAAAATAATCGACCGAAGTTACGTTTCCTCACTTTTTTGGAGGAGTTTATCTATCTATCTAAGTATCTTTCTACAGTATCTATGATTGTTTCTTTTTTGTTCGTTTGTTTTTAATTTTCCTCTCCCTTCCATTTGGCCCCCACTTTGGAAGCCTATGGCGTAGAGCACACAGTGCCTACCTCTCCGTCCAACAGCATCTCTGTTGACTCTTCTGCCTCCGGTCACTTCCATCTGTCAGCCTGTCCATCTGTCTATCCATGTGTCTGCTTATGCTTCTGTCTGTCTCAATTCTTTGGCACTAGTAGCAACTAACAAATGGCACCAGACATGATTCTCTGACCATGCAAGCGTTTCTGATGACACTTAACGTCTATTTATCCATTATTTATCCACATTTATTTGCGGAGTCCCTGACTCAACCTCCTTCCGCTCAGCTGTCCGTCTGTCCCTTCTCTCCCCCACCAGAGGGAACATGCAGCGCTGTGGAGTTCTCTGACAGCTAAAACAAAAGGCAGAGTGGCTCCCTTCCAACTTCCTGTGCTGGACTCAGCAATCTCCCCCCTCTCCCTCCGTCAAGCAGACGTCTCTCGATTCTCTAACCAATGAATCAAATGGCAATGGAAAGTGATTTATTTGACGTTGTGAAGAGGCAGTGAGGATTCTATGTGGTGTTGTTCTAAAGCATCGCGGGGCCAAGCAAAGTAAAAGGGTACACTGTACACTTCCTACTTGGCATTGTTATGTTGTTTTTTTCCCTGTGAGGAGCACAGCACCTGGGAAAATGTGTTTTCTTTTTTCTTTTGTTTTCAGTTCAATGCCCTGTGACACTGGATCACAGTTTTAAATTTAGTCTACTTCCTCAGCGAATAAATAAATAAAATGAATATGCCATTTGCCATTTTTCAATACAAAAAAAAAGCTTTACACTATTACTATATTCTCACTATATTCAGTCCCGGCCTAAACAGTTATCTATATTTGTCTATTCAAATTATCTTAGTGATGCATATAGGCATTTACAGTATGTAGTGTATCCACCAAATGTTTATTTTCCCCCATGAGCTATATTAGTGTGTATTCCGCACTGACTGCTGCACGTTTGGCTTTTTGTTTTTGCTTGCCAAGAGCTGCCCGCCAAATTTGCGTAAAACACTGCGCTCGTCGCTCTCACTTTTTACCCAGCAGTCCAATTATAATCATAATCATAATCATAATAAATAAATGATGTGCCTTCAAAAAACTCGCTCCCAGCTGGGCGTTTTCAGCAGAGTGCCTGGCTTTTTCAGCTGGGAAAAAAATGCTTTGGTCTACACACAGCCCTTGGAGCTCTAGAAATAAGTTGACTCAGAGCTTTCATTCGGCTTTTAGCTACAGCAGAATGTTAAATACAATTTACACAGATCTGGAGAAAGTCTGAATCGTCAAGATACATTTTACGGCCCTATCTCTCAGGTTTGTCACCATAACAATCCCATACTAGTCTTTTTATTGCTGTACTAACCAAATTCTCATGGCAGACAGTTAACAATTTCTAACCATTTCCTGTGATGTGAGTGTGACCCAAGGTCTCTGATATGAGTTTGTGATTGGGTCCCTTGGTAAAGAACTCTAAAATGTCAACATGTCTCCTTTCTGATGTTCAGGAATGTGGATATAAAATGTGTCAAAAATGGTAAGCGCTAACGGAGAGAAAAACAAAAGACATGACCCCACAAACAAAAACACGTTGACATATTGTCTATCTTCTGACCTTTTGTCCGGATTTTTGTCACAAACCACAAGTGGCAGTTATGAAGCGAGCGTGAAGTTTTAAAGGACTGAGCAAAAAAATAAACAAGCCCTCTGTCATTTAGAAATGTTTGTTTTTGTTTTCTTGCGTGTGCTGATGGCGTTCGAGTCCAAACCCACTCACCGAGTTAACTCCTCCATCAGCTGTGTGTGGTCTGGAGGAAAGAACTTCACCACGAAGCGAAGGATGGTGTTTTTGGGTCCTGAGGGAAGATGAAGAAAGAAAGATGAGGAGAAGACAGACGCAGGGAAGGAGAGAGGCAGAGAAATTTGAGGGAAGGATTTGAAAGCAATCTGTTAATAACTCATGTATAGATGAAACCATCACATTGTGAATTTCTTCAAAGTTTTTTTATTTTTTAAGGTGGTTATTTTGCTTAAAAAGAACGTTAAACTGTATCTTTCAACTTCAAGGCCTCGTTATCTAAGTATTATTATGATACCATGTACCCAAACAAGTTATATCAGTTTTCCAAATTTACACTTTCACTGACATAGGTCTTAATTTCTCCCAATTTAGTCATTATATTCCCCCCCAATCGGCCTAGGGGGAAGTCTAAACGAGTCACATAACAAGAAATACAGATTGTGTGTGTGCGCGCGTGTGTATGTGTTACTTACGTCTGACTTGCTTCAATGTTGGCTTCAGCAGGTCCAACCAAACCTACAGGCAAACAAAAAACAACTTCAATACAAGTTCAAACATAGACATTGCATGTGTGCGTGGGTGTGTGCGTGGGTGGGTGGGTGGGTGGGTGGGTGTGTGCGTGGGTGGGTGGGTGGGTGGGTGTGTGCGTGGGTGGGTGTGTGCGTGGGTGGGTGGGTGGGTGCGTGCGTGCGTCTCACCGTCATCTTGCGGTGGTCCTGGTACTCCAGACCAAAGTAATCTCCCTCCAGCAGGTTGAGGTGGGCACACACCAGGTCAAACAGCACCTTGCCTTGGGAACGTTGCTGCAGAGAGGAGATGGTGAGAAGAGAGAACAGTTAAGATTCACACTACAACTCACACACACACACACCGACACCTCATCACCGTGGTTATCGGTGAAAACAACTTATTCCAGGCAAGTTTAAACTTAAGCCATTTTGTTTGTTAAAATAAGTGTTAAATAGCTCTATATTTTGAGTGTTTGTAACAGTAACAGGAGTCTCCATGTCTCTCCAGCTCTTTAGTAAACAGAAAATGCATTTTCAGGTCAGGATAAACAAGTGAAATGAGCAGACAAATGGAACTGGAACACTATCAAATTGAACCTTATAAATGGGTACTCTCTCCTGATTGGCTAAAATTTGGCAACCCACCTGAAAATGTATTTTCTGTTTAATAAAGAGCTGGAGAGACAGGGAGACCTCTGTCACTGAACAAACACTGTATAGCAATTATTACTATAACAATATAGTGCTTTAACCTTTTAACAAAACACTTTTTGTTTTAACCAAAAAATATCACTTACCCTACCTTTTAAGTTTAACTTTAAGTCTACAGTCACAAGCAGATAATGTGATACACTGCGACCACCTGTCAGTTTGCACTTAACATTTTGCACAGACAGAGATGCTTAATCACAGCTTAACAGACTTTAATTTGAGAGCTAAGACAAGGTTTGTCTTGTTAACACATCAGAATAGGAATAGCAGGACCACCATCAATCAACCAGTGCAAGAATTCAAACTGGAACAGAGAAACCCAAACCCAACACCCCAGCCTGCACAGACAAGTGGATTTGAATTCACCAGGCACCAGCCGCTCTGTACTTGCAACCTGTACCGATACTAGTGGAGTATTGTGTGTTCAGGTTTATACAGGAAATACTATGCACCAGTCACTTTGCACTAGTGGAAATATTGATATTTTACTGTCATTTCCCTCCCAACTTTGTTGTGTATTATAGTACTCTGTACTGTTGTGTTGTCATTAGGGGTGGGACGATATATCGATATATCGATATATCGCGATACTTTCTCCCGCGATAAATAATCGATATCCTCCCGGAAAATATCGATATAAAAAAAATATATATAAGATATCGTGATATATATTGTTATCGTGGGCCTAATATCGTGATACATATCGTATCGTGAGGTACCCATATCGTCCCACCCCTAGTTGTCATACTATTGAATTTATATTAATTAATCTACAGTGCTTGCGGACTTGCAGATACATGAATACAAAATAAAATAATTTTGCTGCACCTCATCACAAATGCTTGCTGCATTTGTGATAAGGTGAATCAAATTGAACAAAGCCAAAATGAGTCTCTAATCATTTTCTCTCAGGCAATTCAATCCTAAATGATGGCCTATCTCAGTCTGAAGAGCTTTTTAAGTGTTACATCGTATTATTTGATAACCACGTCTCAGACGGCGCTTGTAAAGTTAATGAAAAGCCTTCTTTTCCATCATCACCCCTAGACACACACACACAGTCCACACACACACACACACACGTAAAGATGATAGGCCTATCTAGGGCGGTATGTCTGTAGCAGAACTGTAAACATTCACATAACTTCATGCATGCTTCACTTGGTTTGGGGGGAAACCCTGTCTGAAGAACAAGACATGAGGTGTGTGTGTGTGTGTGTGTGTGTGTGTGTGTGTGTGTGTGTGTGTGTGTGTGTGTGTGTGTGTGTGTGTGTGTGCTGTGTGTGTGTGTGTGTGTGTGTGTGTGTAGAAACACAAACACAGGGACAACTGAACTTCGGTTAGAATTGTTCTTGGTACTGTAAGTAAGCTTCTTCACAAATTGTATTTAAACTATTTTCTCAAAAATATAAATTGGTTTCATTGACTACAAATGTTTTTTCACAACACACCAACATTCAGACACATAGTAAGCTGCATAGTAAAACCAGTCTTACAGTAGGTGAGAGGCTAAGAGAGGGAGACAAAACAGAGTGAGAGGGTGAGAGAGAGGGATACAAAACAGAGTGAGAGGGGGATACAAAACAGAGTGAGAGGGGGAGAGAGAGGGAGACAAAACAGAGTGAGAGGGTGAGAGAGTGGGAGACAAAACAGATTGAGAGGGTGAGAGAGTGGGAGACAAAACAGGGTGAGAGAGAGGGAGACAAAACAGAGTGAGAGGGTGAGAGAGAGGGAGAGACAAAACAGAGTGAGAGGGTGAGAGAGAGGGAGACAAAACAGAGTGAGAGGGTGAGAGAGAGGGAGACAAAACAGCGTGAGAGGGTGAGAGAGTGGGAGACAAAACAGATTGAGAGGGTGAGAGTGGGAGACAAAACAGGGTGAGAGAGAGGGAGACAAAACAGAGTGAGAGGGTGAGAGAGAGGGAGACAAAACGGAGTGAGAGAGAGAGACAAAACCGAGTGAGAGAGAGGGAGAGAACAGAGTTAGAGGTTGAGAGACAAGCAGACGAAACAGTGAGAGAAGATGTGAAGAAACAAAAACAATGGTTGGGTAACAGAGCGCAGAAGACCAAGACCTCTGCCAGATCTGTCACCATCTGGCTACACTCTGCGTGTGTGTGTGTGTGTGTGTGTGTGTGTGTGTATGTGTATGTGTGTGTGTGTGTGTGTGTGTGTGTGTGTGTGTGTGTACTGTGTGTGTGTGTGTGTGTGTGTGTATGTGTGTGTGTCCGCTTGACCTCACAGACGGACTGATCAAGCAAACAGGAGCAGATGGTAACACACACACACACACACACACACACACACGGGCACTCACACACGCAGCAGGTAGTAACTAAGCCAAGTATGGCCACTCGCCAAGACACCACATGTTGATGTTAATCACATGCAAAGGTATAACATGTGGTATCTTTGTATCGTTACATTGCTTTAAACAGCTATTGTTTTTGTTTTCATTTTATTCACCAGCCAAATTCATTTGGCTGGTGACTTTTAGGTAATTATAAAAGTATATAATATATGGTTTTATATTAAAAAAAATAAGATTCTGCACTCTGGAAAGGTGAGAGCAAGTCCCAGTGTGCGGAGTGAGTATTTCTTTTTACCTGTTTTTGTCTGATTTATTCTGCACGCGGGTTTCTCTAGTGGATGTGCCAGCTTTATTTCTTTTTTTTTAAGAACCCACAGTCCTTTTCTAGAGAACTCAGTAGAGCAAGGGAAGAAGGAGAAAAGGCCAGATAAACAGACACACTCCACCTCACTATAAACCCCCCCCCCTCCTCTCGCTCTCTCTCCTCTCCTTTGTTCCTAGGAGCTTTTGTCTCATAATGGAAACTCCTGAGTCTAACATTGGACATAAAACATGGCTGTTATTGTCCTCTATTATGAGCAGATCAAAACCATGTTGATTTTGGACCGGCTACAAGGAGGATATCACGGGATGAGACAAAGGCATGCATGAACACATCCTCTTATTACGGAGGACGTGCAGAAGAAACTGTATCACACATTTAAGAACGCACTCCTAACACACTCAATTCAAAGGGCTTTATTGGCATGAGAAAACATACGTTTACATTGCCAAAGCAGAAAGCATAATACAACAATACAGCAATACAATCAAAACAAAAAATATGTACATTTGAAAGTCAGAATCTTCGATAGGTCAATTTCTATGTACCAAGATCACTGGGTGCAGGTATAGTGCCGGAATATACACAATGATTAGTCTTTAGGGTGGTTGTGTTCCGTTTGATATCCTTTTCCTATCACAGCAACTCACGAATCTTGCTGCTGTGTTTGCACATTGTTGTACTTCGCCCAGCAGGTATGGGAGTTTTTTGTCATTGGTCATGTTTTCAAAATCTCCGTGTGTGGTTGTAATCTGTGGGAAGTATGTGTCTCTGATGTCTTGGTACAATGGACAGACGGTTAGGAAGTGTAGCTCGGTTTCCACTTCATTTTGTGTGCAGTGGGTGCATAGTCTGTCTTCTCTCGGGATACAGGTCTGCCTGTGACGACCTTTCTCGATCGCAAGACTGTGCTCACTGAGTCTGTACCTAGTTAAGATTTTTCTTTGTTTTGGGTCAGTCACGGTGCTCAGGTATTCTGCCACTGCGTATTCTCTGTTTAGGGCCAGATAGCATTCTAGTTTACTCTGCTTTTGTGTTGCTTCTTTCCAGTGTGTCAGGTAGTTTTCCTTTTGCTGTTTTATAATTTGGTTTAGTCCAATGGGTTTTCTATCTCGTGGCTCTGTTTGTGTTTGTGCCCGGAGTTCCAGGGCCAGCTGGCTGAGGGGGCATCTCTCTAGGGTTTCGCTGTGTGTGAGTGCCTTGTTATGGAGTGCATCTGGGTCACTTTCTTTTAGGTGGTTGTAGAACTTAAGTGCTCTCTTTTTTATTTTGATAATTAGTGGGTATCGTCCTAATTCTGCCCTGCATGCATTATTTGGTGTTTTTCGCTGGGTACGGAGAATGGATTTGCAGAATTCTGTGTGTAGGGTCTCGGTTTGGTGTTTATCCCATTTTTCAAGGTCATGGTTTGCTAGTGGTCCCCAGATCTCACAACCATAGAGGGAAATTGGTTCTATCACAGAGTCCAGTATTTTAAGCCAGGTTTGAATTGGGATGTCTATTTTGATGTTTCTTTTGATAGCATAGAATGCCCTTCTTGCCTTGTCTCTCAGGTCCTTTACAGCTTGGTTGTAGTTCCCTGTGCTGCTGATGTTTAGGCCAAGGTAGGTATAGTTTTTTGTTTGTTCTAGTGGGATTGTATTTAGGAAAAATTGATGGTTTTGGCGGCTGGATCTTTTTTGAAATATCATGATTTTAGTCTTAGTTAGGTTCACTGTCAGGGCCCATGTCTGGGAGAATTTGTGTAGGAGATCAAGTTGCTGCTGTAGTCCTTCCTTGGTTGGAGACAGCAGCAGCAGGTCATCTGCAAAAAGTAAGCATTTGATTTCTGTGTTTGCCAAGGGGATGCCTGGAGCTGTGGACTGTTCTAACGTTTTTGCTAATTCGTTGATATATATGTTGAAGAGTGTTGGACTCAGGCTGCATCCCTGTCTAACTCCTCGGCTTTGGGGGAAAAAGTCTGTGTGCTTTTTGCCTATTTTAACTGCACATTTGTTGTTAGTGTACATTGATTTTATGATGTCATAGGTTTTCCCCCCAATGCCACTCTCCAACAGTTTGTACATCAGACCCTCATGCCAAATTGAATCGAATGCTTTTTTGAAGTCGACAAAGCAGGAGAATAATTTGCTTTTGTTTTTGTTTAATTGGTTGTCAATTAGGGTGTTTAGAGTGTAAATGTGGTCTGTTGTGCGATATTTTGGTAGAAAGCCAATTTGTGATTTGCTCAGGACATTGCTTTCTGTGAGGAAGTTTAGAATTCTGTGGTTGAGGATCATGCAGAGGATCTTTCCGAGGTTGCTGTTTACACAGATCCCGCGGTAGTTATTTGGGTCATATTTGTCTCCACTTTTGTGGAGTGGCGTTATCAGCCCTTGATTCCATGTGCTGGGGAAGATCCCAGAGCTGAGCACGATATTTAGGAGTTTTAGTATGGCTATTTGGAATTTGAGGTCGGTGAATTTTATCATTTCATTTAGAATACCGTCTGCCCCGCAGGCCTTCTTGGTTTTAAGTGTTTTTATTTTGTCTTGTAGTTCTTTTAGGTTCACACTCACTGCTGTACATGAACATTCAGCAAAAATAGGAAAACACTCAGGGAAAAAAGGAGGGGACCAAGTATAGAGCCCTGGGGGACCACGGTCATGAAGTACTGTATATAAGGTTTAAGTGTTGGAGAAACTCACTCTTATAAAATGTACTCTTAAAGAGCTCACTCTTAAAGAACTCACTTAATTGGAACTGGAATTTGAAAGAAAGAGAAAGATTGATCACCTGTTCTGACTGACCGATGGGTTTGAAATTGAATTCATTTCTAACTAAAGGTCATCTCATATTTGCTGTCGCTGGTGTGAGTTGCACCACAGTGAGCTGTTACTGTGCTCTTGTAACTACAGTACTGGCTATTGTATCAGCATGATTCATGTCCTGTCATGCTGAGCTCGGCCGTTGTGACTTTTAACACAAATTGCAAATAAACTCGGGCACTTCAGCTGTTTACGGAGGATGAGCAGGTGATGGAGAGAGCGGATGAAAGGGTGACAAGTGGTGGAGCGAGAGAGAGAGCGAGAGCGAGCAGAGAGAGCGAGAGAGAGCAGAGAGAGAGAGAGCAGAGAGGCCCGGACTCCCTGGAGTGACGAAGGGAGGCTGGAGGGGAGAATGGAGTAAAACAGGAAGGATCAACAGAAGAGTTGAAAAGACATGGATGCTTCATTTTAGGCTTTCAGTCAACTCCATTGACGTTTAATGCAGGAGAGGAGCAGGGATATGGGGAAACACATCTTCCTTTAATCAGCGTAGCACCTCTTCAACAGCAACAACTACATCTGGATTAGGTGGCGTTTAGAGGGAAGAACAGCCTTCCTCTTAAAGTAATACAAGACACCGGCATTCAGAGCGGAATGTCACAGCTATTTAAAAAAACAAAACATCACATCTAATATCAGCTGGAACAACACAGCCTCGCCAGTATACACAGTAGGCTGCCATAGAAGCTTGTAACCACATTTTCCTATCCACAAAAACTAAACTATTGTGTATAGACTGTAGACTGTGAACTGAACGGCTTGTGTGAGAAGGGTTATTCATGCGAGACCATGCGATTTCAGCCGTCTTTTACATGTCCGATTGTATGAAGGGACCAAAGCATTTACAAAATCAACTATCACAGTATTTTTCACCAAATACCTCAAAATCTCTATTGTGATGTTATATCGTGACGATAACATACTTTTTTTTTTTAAATGTTTCAAAAATAGTGAGGAAAAGCAGATCTACAAGCTCACAAAGTGTCACAATGCAACACGTTGTGAGCTTGTAGATTTTTTGCATGACAATGTCTTACGACGAAGTATAAAACAGGGTTTGCGATGATGCGATGCGATTGCGAACATGCCCCAGCATCTGTGACCAACCACCAAGATGCTGATGAGAGTGTGGAATCATCACCATATCATCCCATCCTAGGCGCTAGGATGGGATTATAATCCCAATAAAAATAGTAGTGCTCGCAACTTCTGGGGAGAATGAAGATGCACAGCACGCAACTTCCATGGAAATGCAGATGGTATTTTTTTTTTATAAATGTTTTTTTGGGATCAAAGTGTTGGACAGAGGGACAAAGTCCTGCTGTTAGCAGACCTTTCATTTCAAGGACCCCCAGTTTACTATGCATTAGGCCTCGGACTGTACTCTGAGACTATACAAATGGAACCAATCATTTAGTTAGGGACCCCCTCGAGTTACCCTGGGGTGTCCCCGGACCCCACTTTGAGAAACACTGGTCTACAGAATGGATACAGCTGAATAAACTCCAGCATTAATAACCCCTGTCTTGAGGCATCCTGGTGACTGAACCATTTAGTCTGCATACCTCATCACAGGCACAGACTGAATCTTTTATCCTGGGTTCAAATCCAGTTCATGATCTGTGTCACATATAATCCCTTCTCTTTCCTGTGTCTTAGTCTCCACTGTACTGAATAATAAAACACAAAGGATCATTTAGACCACTGTCCCAGAACCCTCTTAAATTACCCTCGTAGCACTTAGCAAGTAGCGAAAATAAAGACCAAACCAAACTCAAACTGCCTATTTGATTTCACTCTGGGCATTTTATTTGTGTGGTTTTATTGTATTTATTTGGTCATATATTGTTATGTTTTTTAAGCCTCAGGGACTCCCACTTGAGTGGTGTTTGGTAGTCAGTATGTCTGTGTTGAGTTTTGTCTTGTTTTGTCAATTATAAGCATGGAACTTGTGCAACATTCCTGCCTCTTTGCCAGTGCATACTTGCAAAAGAGACTTTCTCTCAAGGTATCTTTACTGGTTAAATAAGGTTATATGAAGACATAAAGAAGCCCATTCTAAGCCCCAAACCATGGAGCTTCGTGGGCTTACAGTATGTGGAACAAATGCTAAGTTGAGCGTAGCTAACTGCAAGGCTAATAGCGTGGTCTGACCCGTTCTCATGACCCCACGACCCCCCTCCGTTCTGACCTTGGCAACAGTCTCACCACAGGAAACGGTGGCCTTGTTGAGGTCACATACAGTACGACAGGAGGGTACCAAGGGGTCCCCAGCAAAATGTGTTAGGATCAAAATTATCAACCCTATATACATGGGCTATTTGAAAATAGCCGATCTACAAGCCCACGCGATGCAACTCATTGTGGGCTTGTAGATCTCCTATTTTCATTTACTTGAGTAAATGTGAAAAAATTAGAATATTTTTTAAACAGAAATCTTGTGTGAGGGGGACTGTGGGTCCTTGGCACAACATTTGTTCAGATGGGGGTCCACGGCCAAATATATTTGAGAACCATTGACATACAGAATTTTCTTTTAACAACCTCATAAACTACATCATAAATAGAACAGCTGGTTCAGGGAATGAGGACAGAGAACTAAACCACAGCTTATCACACCTTCCACATCCGTGTCATCACTAGAGCCCATGAGATTGGTGTGTGTGCACGACTGCACGCTCACAAGGCCATGCCTGAGGTCCTTTCACTTCAAATCACTATCACTTTATTCATCAACTTCCATTAATGGGCCTTGCCCTTGCTCCCCCCCACCCCCACACACAAATTGCTAGCCCGTTGCCTTAATGCCACTTGTACTGTACATATGCACATGCAAATCTCTGCATATGAGTTTATCTGTCCGTTGTGCATCTCCGGAAACCTACAATCCATCGATTTAAAACTCAGTGTGTGTGTCGCAGAGGGCCCGAGGGAGTGTGGTGCCCGGCCGGTGGGAAGTCGGTCGGATCAGTGCGGTTCTCCAAAAATATCTATAAATCCCCAAATCCCCATATATGGAGAGCCCTGAAGTCATCAATATGATGTTATAGTACTGACGTCATAGACTGTGGTCTCCAAGTACTATGATAACGGGTACAGCACTAAACACTCTGACAACGGGTACAAGGGTTATTGCACAACCCAAGGGGCATGCGTTCTGACGGGCATCAACCTATATACTTAAGCGAAAAAAGAATTATGTGGATCTTGGGATCCACATAGAAATGGCGTGTAACCAATGTGGATCTCTGTGTCAGTCGTCTACGAGACGTATGACTCCAAATTTGGGCAACATTTCAGATCAAAGTCCTATTGACTTCGATTATAAAATTAAACATTATGTGGAAAAAGATGACTAAAGTTTCTTCTGTGGCCTACTACTTGCAGTGTGCATACAAAGTCTGGTGCTGATCGGTCTGCAAGATAAGCTCTGGAGAGAGAGAGAGACACACACAGACAGACAGACACACACACACACCCAGGCCCTGTCATAAATTAGATGGTCACGCTTTTTCCCCCCCTTTAAAAGAAAAAAATTGCAGATATAAAACTAGCTCACAACATGTCACACTGCAACACGTTGTGAGCTTGTAGATTGGCCATTTCAAAACAATTTAGAACATTTTTGTAGTTAAGTGGTTAACTGGTTAAGTAGTTGATAGTGTTATGTGTAGCAGTTCTTGCTTCACTTCGACAGGACAGGACAGTAGAGAGACATGAAACTGAGGACAGAAAATGGACTTGCAACATAAGTCTACAGCCGGAATCAAACCGGTGGGAGACAATGCAATGATGCAGTCTTCTTTGCGCTTTCCGCAGGTCACCTGTCAGCGTTTCCCAACCAGATCGTTCTACCTCCACACATACCAGTGAGCCCCTGCGGTTAAAGGCAGTGTCCACTTTCACCCAACCCTTCCTCTCAGGTCCTACTCCATCACCCACTCCACCCCTTTAAAGGGAATTAAATGCCTGCCTAGCGGTGAGCTCTCTCCCCCGACTGTCAGTCAGCCAGTCAGCTGGGCTGGGCCGGAGTCTACATATCTAGTCTCACATTCCAACAAAAGCCTAACCTCCAGGCTATGGGAGTCACGAAGGAGATCACAATAACATCCAGCACACACACACATGAGGGAAGGAATGGAGAACAGGAATCCACACACACGCAATGAAAGACAGATAGACATGGGCAGAGCTGATATTCTAGATGGGAATGTGACCTGCTGGAGGCGTATTTTGATAAAAAACGGTATTGGTTACTCGTCATTGGATCAACATGGCACACCGTAATCCCATTTATTCATTTAAAATTCTTCTCTGACACAAACATTTGGAAAATATGTGACCCAAACTGTTAGAACCATTTTAATCGGAGACAGAATGCAGGCCAACAGCCCATGCTATACTAATTTATCTCTTCTCTGACCACCGAAGCAAGTAATGAAGTTCTGAGTGATACTGATTGATTGCCATGTTGGACAAAACTAGTGAAAAGGGAGCCTAAGTTGAAAATGGCCATAAAAACAAGAGGTTCTCTCTCTCATGAACATGAACATTGCCAAATAATCTAAATACAATGGTAAACCAAATCAAAGTTGAAGAAAGACAAACAAGCACAAGTTTGCATGAGTGTGCGTAGAAACTGTGTTGGCTGGCTTAAGAGGTTTAGGATGTGGTTTACTGTGTGTTCAGAGTGGTAAATCTGTTATGTTTGTGTAGAAAAATGCCTTGCTTCAAACCTTAACATTTAGATAATGAAACTAATAAACAAATTACTAGCAGCATATGAACGTCAGAAATAACATAATCTTTGACTGTCATAAAAATGTTTCTCTGTGTTGAGATAGCGCTGTGTCTGTGTGTGTGTGCGTGCGAGTGTGTGTGTGGTCACTTTCTCTCTAGATTATCTTTAGGCCTCTTCTTTTGGTCCCTCTCCCCCCTCTCTCTCTCTCTAGTCTTTGACTGATCACATCCGTCAAGGTGAGTGTCGAATGAAAACGCATAGATTATAGTCGCCTGTATCCCTCCCACCCCACCTCCCTAGGGTCAAAGGTCAATGAAAACAAACTGCAGGCCCTGGCCTGTGGGTCTCTCCCACACACAAACACACATTCTTGTACTGGCATACTTGGGAGGACTTTTAACTGATTTCCATTAAGGAGTACAAACACACGCACCCCTGAACTCTAATCTTCCAGACCCCAAGTGTCTGTTTCACCCATCACACCTTTGATCTGGGCTGGGTCAGGAAAACAGAATGTGTGTGTGTGTGTGTGTGTGTGTGCGTGCGTGCGTGCGACCCGTGCATGCGTGCAACCAGACAGAGTCCAGATGGACCAGACTGCTGATAGAAACCCAGCATGGTGGAAAAGGAGTGAGACAACGAATGGCTCGAAGGAGAGAACATGAAAGCATCAAGCTGACATTCATTCCACTATGAATGGCTTTCATCGTGTCTCCGTCTCACGACAACAACACAACAACTGGGAGCCTTGGTATCAATTACCGCCCCAAGAGGTTAATATCATCCCTCCATGCATGCACGCCTCTCTATTGTTATTGTGCTTACTTTATTAACTGCATATTGAGCATTATTATTATTATCATCATTAATTAAATTGAAGTGTAAAGAGCAAGAGAAATGCTGAGATAGAGAGAGAGAGAAAGGCTAAGACAGAAAGACAGACAAGAGAAAGAGAGAGACAGATAGACAGAGAGAGATACACCCTGTGAGAGATAAGAGCGTGGGAACAAACGGAACCAAGACTCAACCCTCTGAATCTCAATATGTGTGTGTGTGTGTGTGTGTGTGTGTGTGTGTGTGTGTGTGTGTGTGTGTGTGTGTGTGTGTGTGTGTGTGAGACACACTGCGTGCGCGCAAGTGTGCATGTGTGTTTATTGATAGTTCATTTTCTGTAAAGCACACTGACATTCTCTGTGTATGAAACTAGCTAATATACAAATAAATGTGTACACTGGTAGAGTGTACAATACTGTTCTTGGACATAAATGAGTAAACCTTTTTTTTTTAACATCCAAGAATAGTGGCTGGGTTCTTACACTTTAACATCAACACCCTGCTTCAAACAACAGTTAACACTTATTCATACCAGGAATCAGTACAACCACAGTCTTCTACTGTTAGCCACTGGAAGCTGCCCAGTACAACACGTCTTCTACAGTTAGCCACTGGGAGCTGCCCAGTACAGCCATAGTAGCAAACTAGCAACAATTCCAAGATTCCACAAATGCAGAGAAACACCACAACAACAGGACAAGAGAAAGTGTGGAAGTTCATCAGAAAAAAAGCACTAGCAGTTTGGAGATCAACATGGAAGGGAGTTTAGCATGCACATGCTCAACATGTGTCCATCTGCTCCTATTCCCAGAACAGTCCATGTGCCAGGCAGACAGGAGACACACACACACACACACACACACACACACACACACACACACACACACACACACACACACACACACGCACACACACAGAGGAAAATGTGATTCAAAAGAGTGTCGACATGAGATCTGGGAAGTTGCGAGAAGTACTTTTTAATACATTTCAGATCCAGCAGACACGAGTGGGTGGAGTGTGTCCCAACAAGGAATGATGGAGAGAGACAAATAAATGACAGTAGTAGGCTTCACTCCTCCCTGAACGTCAACCAATCATGTTGTCTGGTTGGGATTAGGTTAAACGGCTTAACCTCCAGACAAGACAGCAAAGACCGTTTACACACGTGCGTGTGGCCATACATTAGGGCATTCACCGAATAGTCGAATATCGAACCGACTATTCGACTATCAAACCACTATTCGATTATTATTATTTATTTTTTTAGTGGCTTTTCTACAGCAGACACGCAGCTGTGAGCTCTGGTGTGACGTCAACTCGCATTCCTTGAGTCGAGTCATCAATGCCATTGAAAAGAAAACTAAAAAAAAACACTTTAAAAAAAATATATATATTTTTTTTTTATAATCAAATCGATTAATCGAATATTCGAATACTTATAGGTCGAATAATTCGAATGCTAAAAATCACTATTTGTGAATGCCCTACCATACATACACACACACACACACACACACACACACACACAAACGAGTCAGACATGTCCTATCCATGTACATTGCATATTTAAATATTCTCACACACACACAGAACTCATAAACAATGACTTACACTCTCTCTCACCTACACAGACACATTCAATGTGTGTCTGAGGGTGTATTCATTTGAACAAAGATCGCAAAGCTCACTGCTTTGTTTCAGAACAGACTTTGGAGCTATATAAACCAACATGATAGATTTATCTTAACGAGTCGTGATATCTAAATTTGTACTGTTGTAAGTGTCATCATCATCATTTCTGTATTTCACTATTGCCTCCACTTTAGCCTGTGATGTGATACAAACTAAAGACGTGACGTGATGATATGAGTAAATGTTAAAATCAAAAAGTTAATTATTTATTTTTCATTAAAAAAAAAAAAAAATTAAGTTCCATATTCATCAAGGAGAGAAAAGTAAGTTACTCTTTGGTGGCTGTGGTAAAATGACTGTGTACATGGTCATAAAAAGTCCAAAAACAGGGCTTTTAAAAAGCAAGTTTGTCATTCACAGATGTTCACTGCGGGCAACAGAACTGGAGCCTCAGCTCAACCCTGACTCAACCTCACAGTAAACTATCACCCTGTAAATACATGTCTTCCATCCTTCAGCATGGCGCATGCATGTGCGCATGCACGTGCTTGTCTAAAACTGGGTTATTTATGTGCACAGAGTGGGGTGGAAACAAACCCAATATAATGGGATTAGGCCTGTCATAAAAATATGTGTAGTGAGGACTGGAATGATTGCACATGCACATGCACACATGCACGCACGGATTGCATACTGTACCAATGTTCCTCTCATTTACCAGATGAGCCACAGTCAACATTCCTCAACTAATGTACATGTGCAAGGCTGCAAGGCTGGTAGTAAAGTAAACTCACACAACAGAATGATCTATCGACTTGTAGTACACATAGTTCATGCAAGGTTTTGTTCCAGTCGGTCATGTTATGTAAATGCCATTTTATCACACTGCCATGTCCCCTTTTTCCATTGGCCTAAAATGAATGAATAATAGTCTCTCTGATTATTTAAGAAAAATACAAACGACTATCGAGGTGCATTTGGGTGATAAAGTTTAATCAAGACACCAAACTGTTACTTTGGAATGAGAGCTCTGTCTGCGTCTCTGATGAGTGTTCAGGAGTACAGAACAGGAGATTAATGTAATTGATAATATCAAGTTAATTCTATTTGCATGATGTGAATTTGACCTATGATTTCATTGTGAATAAATGGACATCTGAGCATACAACATAGTTGCACCTAACACACACATCAAGAGATGAAGATTTTTGCCACAATAAGGTTTTTTTCCCAATTTAAGTGCCCTTTCCACTTATTTTTCATGACAGTTCAGAAGTTGTATAAAAAGCTTTGAATGGAAGCATGTGCTCTATACAGAGAGACGCTCCTAGTTCTTCCGTTGCAGGGTTTCATCACACTTGCATCCATTTGACATTGAAAAATCTCTCAACTGTAATACTACCAACTTTTAAGTGACACAAAATGGTTGACTCCCCAAGTCCCAACTTGAGTCGAGTGTGACAAAATCACTTGAGGGGGAGTTGGGAGAAAAAACAGAAGGAGAAAGAGGGGATGAGACGGAGCACAAGGGGGAGAGAGAGAGAGCGAGAGGGAGAGAATAAGAAACAGAGAAAGACAGAAGAGGCAAAACAGAGTGAAGGAGCGAGTCCGACAGACAGAGAGCAACAGAAACAAGGGGAATGGAGAGTGAGAGTCTAATATAATGTAGCCTACGCATGTAAAAGAGAGAGATTGAGAGAGCGCATGATGGAGGAGTAGGGAGGGAGAAAAAGTTCCAAACAGAACTATTTTTCTCCTTGCTGTCAGTCGTTCGCTAGTTTATCACCGAGGCAAACACAGCCAGAGACCACTGAACACGACGGGGTGCCTCAACTCCACAGCAACAGTTTGGCCCACATCCAACATAGGGGAGAGAAGGGGAGAGGAGAGAGAAAGGGAGGAGAAGAAAGACATTTAAACTCCCTACACTCTAATAATATATCAGCCATTCTGCTGTCTCTAACTGCTACCTAATTCAGAGGATCAACTGTGATTCACCAATAAATCTCTCTCGCTCTCTATGGTACAGCCTCTCTGTTTTTCTGGGAATCATTCTTTCGTTGTTCCAGTTTTACCACTTCTAGCATCCCTATTTTGGGGCGAACATTCCGCAAAAAGCAGATCTACAGTACAAGCTCACAACGTGATGAAAAAAGAAGGGGGCCTAGTAGACCGCTGGGGGAGTCGGTCACTTAAGTATATACGGTTGAAGTGTTTAATGCTAAAGCGGTCCATCTTTGATCGTAGATGCTGCAACAAGTTGCCAATGTACACAAACAAAAACATGAACAGTGGCATGCATTATCACACACATAGTGACACAAATGCATACACAGATTACACACACACACAGACACACGTAGTTTGCTAGGGAGCTCAGATAGGAGTCTACAGTAAAGCAGTGCATTGGCCTGCAGTCAGCTTCTACAACCACAGGAATGATGCAGCGCATAGCAATACAGCCACCATTACACAACACCCTGGCCCTGTCTGTGTGCATGTGTGCGCGTGTACTGCATCAGTGTGTGTGTGTGTGTGTGTGTGTGTGTGTGTGTGTGTGTGTGTGTGTGTGTGTGTGTGTGTGTGTGTGTGTGTGTGTGTGTGTGTGTGTGTGTGTGTGTGTGTGTGTAGGTGTGTGTGTGTGTAGGTGTGTGTGTGTGTGTGTGTGTGTGTGTGTGTGTGTGTAGGTGTGTGTGTGTGGAGGTGTGTGTGTGTGGAGGTGTGTGTGTGTGGAGGTGTGTGTGTGTGGAGGTGTGTGTGTACTATGTAGGTGTGTGTGTGTGTGTGTGTGTGTGTGTGTGTGTGTGTGTGTGTGTGTGTGTGTGTGTGTGTGTGTGTGTGTGTGTGTGTGTGTGTGTGTGCATGTGACTCTGGAGTTTTATGCAGGTGTACGTGCACAAATAACGCGTGTTCATCTGCATATTGTGTGTGTGTGCATCTGCATATTGTGTGTGTGTGTGTGAGAGAGAAAACACTGGAGCGGTGGTTGACGTTCCATGTGACAGCCATGTCTGAGCTGACCACAGAGGGACTGTGGTCATTGTAGGCCCAATTACCTCACATTCTGACCTAGAGACACACTGAATTGCTTGTCATCTCAAGCCTCTCAACTAAAACTCCCAGGCAGTCGAAAACTGACCGACAACAGAACTTTGGAGATTTGAAACGATAAAACAAATATTGGTCAATTATATTTCATTGGAAAAAAAAAAGAAAAACGAATAAATCTTGGTTATTCTCTCAGCACTAGGACAGTACTTCACAAATAGTTTGTTATTTTCGTTTCTTTTCCACTGTTGTCAGAGGGAGATTATACTGTAATCGAATTTAGTGTTCATTTTGATAAGTGTTGTTGTTCATTGGTTGTTAAGAGGTTGTGGCGAATGGAAAGGAATTTATCATGTCCTCAATGATGTTAAGTGATATTGTCACTCATGCGCAGGCACACACACACACACTAGACATGGATACATAGCATCCGTACAGCTACTATTCCCATAATATACTGTAATGTGGCCCCAGTGAGGCTCATATAAACACCATTTATGCGTTTTAATGGGTTCTATAGTCCAGGGGATAGGAGGGTCTCTCTCACTCTCGCTCTCTTTCTCTCACACACACTCTCACACACACACACACACACACACACACACACACACACACACAGAATAGGTCTCTATGGACAGTGATGAATGTGAGCTGCCAAAGCTAGCTACCGTGTCTGAGAGAAGAGAAGAGAAGAGAAGATCTATGCCAAGCCAGGCCATAAAGCAACAGAGATCACAAGGCTCTCTCAACCTCAGTCTGAAATAGTCTTTACTGACTCCAGTTCAGTCAGAAGTTCCAAAATACTGAATATAAACAGACAGAAACCCTGCCTACTAACAGTACATAACACACAACAGTAACTGATCATCCCTCAAACTTAAAACACTCCCAGTCTTTCCCTCTCTGACTTCAGTCCCCGAAAGCAGTCTGAAATTACTGCACCACAGTACAATCACTGTAACAACAAAAACTTCACCAGAAGAATATCCCAAATGCACTTGCAGAATGTCAGCTGGCTTCAGAGAGAAATAACAGGAATAATTTATTGCCCAACCCTGAACTTTAGAAATCTCCACCTTCAAAATGAGAGCATGTGCCAGATCAAATGTAAAGGTGTTAAATATCTGCTTGTGGCTTGATATTGTTGTCTCTGCCAGGCCGAAGGCGTGACTGAGACTATCTTTTGCACCCCGTCTGTCCGTCTGTCGGTGGACAGCTAATCTCCGGCACCCAAACAGGCCAATTTTTCACATGGGCCTGTTATAGCGCCACCAGAAGGCAGATTTTTACAAAATAAATATTGATATTAGTCCTACAGAATTTGTCCAAACATCATGCAAATCGGTACACAGTATTTCTATAGTCATTAAACCAAACGGGTAATTCAGAGTTTTCATATTTTCATATTCCATCCTGATTGGCTAAGATTGGCTTCCAAAGTTTGCAGGAGTGGTCCATTTTGAACAAAATGCCTCAAATCATGAACACAGCGTGCGATTGCCGTGAAACTTTGCACACACATCCCCACTAAGCCGAGGAAGAAATGTCACCCTACATTTTTCTAATCGGCCTTATGGTGGCTCTATAACAGGCCACGTTTTTACCTATAACTGGACCGATCAGCGTGAAACGTTGCACACACACTCCCTAGAGGCCAAGGAAAAACCTCTGCCCTGCATTTTTCACATCACCCTTTTATAGCTCCACCAGGAGGCCGTTTTTGCTAAAACAAAATCGTAATATTACTCCTACAAGTTTTGTCCAAACATCACTCAAATCGGTACACATTATCTCTATAGTCATGTGATCAAGACGGATCTGTCCGATTTTTCATATTCCATCCCGATCCTAATTTCAAACATTGCTAGTCCACAATAACGTGGAAAATGCATATCAAACTTAAAATTATAATCTATTCAGTGGCATAGGGAACACACTAACACACACACACACACACACACACACACACACACACACACACACACACACACACTCGGGGCTGTTTTAGGGGCTTTGTCTTAGGTTTTCTTCTGTCTGGGGGGGTGTCATGCTAGGTTGTTCATTCTTTCCACTCATTACGTGCACCAGTGGAGCCGGAGCAGAGTCGGTCATCTAACAGTCACTGTTGTACAACTCTGACAAATATCCCAGTCTCAACTGAAGTTCCTTTAAAGTTCTTACATTCAGCTCTCATTGTTGCTCATCTCCTCTCACTAGCAGAAGCGGGAACTTCATATTACTGCAAATAACAGTGCAATAAGTGTGATCTTTTTTCAATTCAAGATTCAAATATTTTATACAGTAAGTGGGCAAAAAACAGCTTCAATATACCACAATACAAACTTTGCTTTTGTCCAGCTTTGAACAAAATCATTGAACAAAATCTGGCATCTCATTTCTACACCATCAGGAGTTCATTTGGAGTTGCATCGCATCCCAAGTAGACTTGTTGCTCTGTCACTTAATTAATAAATATTTCATTGCTGCTCTTTTAGGCTACACTCCATGCTGCTCTTTTAGGCTACACTCCATGCTGCTCTTTTAGGCTACACTCCAGCGCAATTCCAGTTTCCCTAAATGTCGAGTCCATGGGCTAGATATTTATTCTTGTAAATTCTGCAAAACATGAAGCCCTAGTGTATACCAGTGCTAGTAAAAATATACTAGCAATACACTATCCTGTATGATAGCCAATCATATTATTATTGGCTGCGGATAGGTAATGTCACCCGACAGCTGGGCAAATGAGGAAAACGACAGACTGTGGTTAATTGCGTCTTGCGTCACTGCGGTTGTAGGAAAAACAATCAGACTCCCGCCGACCGGCACGCTGGTACCATGAATGTGTCCGGCACAATAATTCATGGGAATACCCATAATGTGCACGGACCCACAATGCAGAGAGCTCCGTTGCGGTGTGCCGAGTGTGCGTTTATGACCATCCAGGCCCTTCATTCATTTCATGTCTGCTCTTTACACATGTATCATGTCGCCCCCAAAGAGCATAACAACACAAAGGCTCATCCATCCAAATGTCAACTCTTCCCCAGCCTGAGGAGTTAGCATGTGGGGGCGTCGTTTATCAAAGGCTTTCTGTCCACTGGGGACCACTGAACCACAAACTACGGAGGAACTGGCTGGGATTTCTGTCAAACTCAATGTTAAACCCCGCGCAGTGATCTTATCACTCTATCATGTAAACAGCTCCAGCCCCCCCCCCGCACACACTAAGTTCTATAAGCACCCCCACCCTGCCTGCTGTCATCCAGTGTTCTCTACGGCTTTCCACGTCCAGCCACAAACATCGCAGTCAATCTAGAGGAAAGAAATATACGTCGTGGGATGGTCTGTGAAGGGGATTAGGGTCAAACAAGCTCACTAAGACGGACGCTGAGAGAGAGGAGATATACGTGTTAAGTATGTGCTCAGCCGACGTGATTTATCCGTCACGGGAGAGTTGTGGAAGGATGCTAAGAGAAATCCTCTGCTTTCCAGGGAATCGCAAGGAGCTCAGCGTTAGCTTAGCCCTATTCATATGGAATTCATGTCAACATCTGGGCATCATGTAATTGATTAATCAAGCATTTGAACTAACCCTTCCCTAATCTGAGACAAACATTTGGTAACAAACAGCCGATTTACTCTCAACCTGCAACGTGTTGATTGTATCCGCTATTTTCGGCGAGGAGATTTGGTGTAGAGGGAAAAAAGTAGCGAACCTAGTATAGAGCCCTGGGGGACTCCAGTCAATAGGCAACCTCAGCATTTTGTGAAATGCATTTGCAAAGAATAAAGTGATGTTTTTAGCGTCTATGTCGGTCTGTCAGTGAGTCAGTTTGTCCGTCCGTCCGTCCGTCCATCCGTCTAACACTTAGATAATTTAGATAAATCATCAAGTGTCACCGCACCTGAAGTCATGGCATGCACGAACCGCACATGAAGTCATGGCATGGCACGCACCTGTTGCAAACCTGCCTGTCAAGCACAAAAGAGGAAGTGGCATTGGACAACACATCCATTGTCTGATAGGAGTCGGTTTCATGTTGATGTGGATCTGTAGGGCAGGGAGGGGCTTCTCTGTAAGTGTAAGGTGTGACCTCAAACCATTGGATTAGGAGCTTATAACTGGTTAATACTGGTTGAAAAGCTACAACTTGCAAAAGATTAGGCTAATATATTAGTTCTATCAGGAGTGAATTTAAAATGATGTGGACTTTTAATTGGTAGATTTCTAGACATTTTGGTGCAGATATACTTGGTGATGTAGGTGTTGTGCTTTTGTGATGTTGATAGGTTCAAGTCACAGGCTGTGCGTGCGCGTGCGTAGGGTGACAAGTATCTGCCATCACACCT
The DNA here is from genome assembly GCF_963280865.1 of Gymnoscopelus braueri. Taxonomy (NCBI): domain Eukaryota; kingdom Metazoa; phylum Chordata; class Actinopteri; order Myctophiformes; family Myctophidae; genus Gymnoscopelus; species Gymnoscopelus braueri. Next base: position 30,877,393 of record NC_137626.1, read on the forward strand.
GTCTCTGTAGCGCTGCTTAAGGTAACTCCGCACCAAACAGACTCGTCCAGACTATTGCAGACTACTCCAGACTGCAACAGACTGGTATTCGGTTGGCAAAAGTTGGCATTTAAGTCTGTCAGCCGACTGGCCATTCATGTGCTAATTTGACTTTTAGCCTGCCAGCGTTGCCAGGTCTGCTTATTATAAGCGACTTTGGGCTTGTTTCCCTGCAAAGCCACTTATGTTCCCAGCGTTTTTTCTTCACTGACGTGCAGTGGTGTATTCTTTATTCTTCTTTATTCTTTATTAATTATTAGGATCCCCATTAGCTTCCACAAAGTGGTCGCTAGTCTAAGTAGTGTAAGTAACTAGTACATTTACTCAAGTACTGTACTTAAGTACAATTTTGAGGTACTTTTACTTTACTGGAGTATTTCCAATTGTCTATACTTGTACTCCACAACAATTATTTGAAATGTTTAGTTACTAGTTACTTTGCAGATATAAATCATTATGAAACATACATTAACCTCTTTTGCCCTATTTTATACCTATAAGCTATTTGAAAATAGCAGATCTACAAGCTCACAACGTGTTGCGATGCACGCGTTCTGAGCTTGTAGATCTGCTATTTTCAAACATTTTGGTACTTTTACTTTTGGTACTTTAAGTACATTTTTATACCAATACTTTAGTACTTTTACTCAAGTAAATGTTGAATTCTGGACTTTTACTTGTAACAGACTCAGAGTACATCTATTGCATTCAAGCCTGGAATTTCGTCATTTTAGGGGCAAGGCCACTTGGCCTTTGGTGTTGTAATTTTTTGGAGGGCACAAAGGCCCTGCCCGGTCTTCCTGCCAGGGCAGGAAGGCCATCCAAAAAAATAATAATGATTTTTAAGTCCAAAAATGATTTTTAAGTCCACGGAAATAATGCATTTAACTTGAAGGTTAAGGATCATTGTATTTTAATATATTATAAGAATAGTATAACTATCTGTGAAATATAACCCGTTTATTTCACAAAATAATGTGTTGGCAAATGACCAATATTTAGTTATATAGGTCTCAATATGTCACATTCAGCCCTGGACTTCACTGACTGAAGTAGGGGTCACATTAATCACATTAGATTCACATAATGTATTTTACCCACAATTAATTTTCATTCAAATGAAATGTTAATGAACTTGCACTAATAATGACTTTAGTTGATTTTTCACTCTTTAAAATATAGTATTTCTTAATTATTAATAATTACAGCTTCTTTTTTTTTCACGATTTTTTATTGTTTTTAAATAATAATAAAAAAGGAACATACAAGATTTCCACCCGACAGCCATAATATATAGCCAATATATGGTTCTGTATCAGTATATGAGTCCGTTTTTTTTTTTTATTAGTTACTTTGCAGATATAAATTATTACATTATAAAACATACAGTAACCACTTTAGGGACCAGTCGAAATTTACATAAGGGGGGGCATGGAGGAAAATAGGGGAGGGTCATGCCTTTCTAATTTTGGTCCAAGGGAGGGTCAGCTAATTTTACTTTGAATCCAAGGGAGGGTCATGCAATTTTGAATTGATAAAATAGTCCGTTTTTTATATACCTTTTTAGTACAGCAGAACAGTGGTCAATGACCCCTCTCCATTTCAAAAGAAACAAAGAATTCAAATCAAGTAACACCTTGTCTATTTAGAATCAATGACGGTCGTTAACAAGCCATCAACGCACAGCGAGTGTGAACGACCCAGTCAAATCTATTCAGCGTCTTAACGATGGTGGTTGAACAATTAAGCAAAACTTCAACAGGCGTTATTGGAGAGATGCATTATAAATAGGCCTACTATAACTGGATATTCATAATCATTTGAAGTAATTCTGTGCATGTGATTAATGTGGATCTATATGGACAGTTGTGTATAGATGCCTAGCTCCACAGGTAAAACCAGAAGCATCAGGCCATAATTGATAGCCTAATTTGTTTTATGTAGGCAACAGTGTAGTTGTAGTCACTGTAGTTGATAATTAAAAGGGCAGAGTGACAAAAGTTTTAAACTACTGGTTACCAAATATTCAACTTTCTTCAATCTGACCAGGATTCAATGGGTTTCCCACATGTAAGATGAGAACACTATCCATTCTGCTACCACTACTACAGATACACTGTGCATTTAGCAAGACTGACTACACTACAGCAATGTTCTAATCAATGTGGAAAGCAAAACATTGGACATATCAGTTTTAAATGTCATGTTGTATTTGATGGGGAGGGTTAGGGGTGTCAAGAATTTCACAATACGATACATGTTGGGCATGATATCGATATGATATATTATTAATGTTCTTTTCTCAAGTATCATCAACATTGGCCATCATCTTATAAATAACGTTATAAAGCAAGTTAGAAACAATTACAAAGTGCTTTGTACACACAAATAAATACATTTGTGCAAGCTTAATGGAGAAGTGAAGTTCTCACTAACTATAAACCCATTGTTTCAGAGGACAGATAGACACTAATATAACAAATATAATATAATATAAGACTGCATAACTTTAATTCCACAAACATCATATTTTTGTCATCTGGACTTTACCAACCAAGTGCAGCCTAGTTATTTCCAACAGCTAAAAAAAATCTATAATACCAGATACAGTAAGTACACAGGGCGGGCGGCAGTAGCTCAGGGGTAGAGCTTTTGACCGGGTAGAGTGAACTGGAAACCGCATGGCTCCCATAGTGAGGGAAATATGTAACAAAAAAAGGCTCAGTTGTTCACTTCCGGCAGAAAGTGTGAAAATTTGCATATGGCATGTTTGAAGTATGCCGATTTCAAATTTTGCCGGATCCAAGCACTTTTCCCATGGGATCTGGTCGTAAAATGAGAATTAAAGATGGCCGCCAACGTTTTTGGTTCAATTAGGTTTTGTATTCCAATCTTTGACACCTCATCACTTTTGAATGTGAAACAAGTTTGTTTTGATGAAATCCAAATTGTAATGCAGCAATACTTTGACATTTTCAGTTTCTGTAGATTAATTTAGCAGATTACGGTCTGTTTTTATGGCAAATTTGATTGAAACCAGTGTTACTCCAAAGTGCTTCATCTGAGCCTCATGATGTTGGTGTCTCTACCTATGTTTTCAGGGGTATTCTTTCACATGAGATCATATTACTGGGTTCACACTTATTTAATATTTTTGTAGCAAAACTAATTCTTCAAAAATAGCATATTAGATGGTTGACAGTGCATGTAACGGACCATCAGGAACTTCCAAATGATTCCCCAGATACCCATCGTGAATTTGTCAAGGGGAACTTTGTCATTGCACAAGTTCTCTGCTTTGGCACACGATCAGATGCATGAACAGCAGAACGCTATTGTGAAAGGTGATGGCGGAATTGTTGTAATTACTGAGAACTAGACCATACCCGGTGAAGGTTATTGCACGTCCTGTAGCGCGGTCCCCCCGCGGGTCCCCCTGCGGCACCCCCCGCGGTCACCCCCCCCCACGGGCAACCCCCCACACACACCCCCGTCGCGGAACCCCCCGGGTCCCGTCGCAAACACACACACACACACACGCAACGTTTAGCGCGAGTCGTCTCGTGCGCGCACACACAGAGCCAGCGTGTGCGCACACACACGGGCACATGCGACGCATGCGCAGTTCGTACTGTACTGTACTGTACGTATGGTACGGTACTGTACTGTACTGTACTGTACAGTACTGTACTGTACTGTACTGTACTGTACTGTACTGTACTGTACGTACTGTACTGTACTGTACTGTACGGTCTGTACTGTACGTACTGTACTGTAATGTACTGTACTGTACTGTACGGTCTGGACTGTACTGTACTGTACTGTACTGTACTGTACTGTACTGTACGGTCTGTACTGTACTGTACTCTACTCTACTGTACTCTACTGTACTCTACTGTACTGTACTGTACTCTACTCTACTGTACTGTACTGTACGGTACTGTACGGTACTGTACTGTACGGTACTGTACTGTACGGTACTGTACTGTACTGTACGGTCTGTACTGTACTGTACTGTACTCTACTGTACTGTACTCTACCGTACTGTACGTACTGTACTGTACTGTACTGTACTGTACTGTACTGTACTGTATTGTACTGTACCGTACCGTACCGTACGTACCGTAGACGTTCCTTGCAACACACAAACAGTTCCTTCCGTACATTGCACGAAAGTTGAATGAGGAGTCTGTGATGCGTGTTGATGTGGTGTGGGACACGTAAGGAAGGAACCAGGCTTGGTCGTGGCATCGGCATACCACTCCATGTGACTGAACAGACATCCGTGCCACGAAACTGGAGTAGCTTCCTTCGAGTAGATTCCAACAAAAAGACATTATTCTGCTGCTCTAGAAACAATGGTTGTTCCAGATGGGAAAACACTTCTCACAACCTATGAAGAAGCCCCCCTTCTGATGTTTCTCAACTTCAACCATGTACATACACATGAAGAGGCTGATTCGCGAATGTTGCTACATGCCTGGCACGCCTACCAGCGGGGGAATAAAGTGAACGAGGCACGCAAGCAGCTATTTGCTCATGGAAATCGCAAAGTGGAAAATATTCCACCCACAAAGGAGGCACTTCGTCATGTGAAGAGAGCAGTATTTCAAGCTGGTCACATCTGGGGACAGTCCCAAATTGCCAACCCAGAGATTCCTTCACCTGCAGATTGGGGATGGGTGAAAAGTTAGGACGATGGCTGGTGTCCATTTTGGACGGTGATGGCAGAGGTGGCGTCTAAAGGGTGTCGAGAGCTGATCAAATGCATGTGTAAAAAACGGTGTGCTGGAAAATGCAAATGTTTTGCGGCTAATCTACCATGCACAGAACTTTGTGTTTCTGTTCAGGACAATGCTTCCAAGAAGAACAGAGTAGGACAGATTAAATAAACAAGTTAATGAGAAATAAATGTAACGTCCTCCCGGTGGGGGCTCCTCACTGGCAGGTGAGTCAGTAGAATACAACAGCAGTGACAACACACTGTGTGTGGGGAGGAATCAATTGGCATAATGATATATATAACAATTCGATAAAAGGGTGTACCAAACTTTTCTCAGTTGATTCTTATGTGTTTTTTCCCGTAGAATCCATTTCTGCCATGTACATTTTTGTATTGTGCATAATTAATTAGATAATTCGCATATTTGCAGCAAATATGCTAATTATCGAATTAATAAGTCAGACGCTTTGGTCTGACTTCTTGGATCCGGCAATTTTTGAATTCAGCGCCCAAAAATACCCCTAGGTGCAAAATTTCACACTTTCTGCCGGAAGTGAACAACTTTTTCACATATTTCTCCCACTACCAGTTCGATCCCGGGCTGGGGCGCTCCCCCAGAGTTAGTGTCGAAGTGTCCTTGAGCAAGACGCTGAATCCCTAATTGCTCCCGATGAGCAGGGTGGTGCCTTGCATGGTTTCCTCCGCCATCGGTGTATGAATGTGTGTGTGAATGGGTGAATGTAATGCACAAACTATGTAAAGCGCTTTGGATAAAAGCGCTATACAAATGCACCATTTACCATTTACAGTATAATACAATCTTAGATTAGATGTAGGCCTATTTGAGAGTGCAGATGCATGTCACATTAACGAGCGTCAACGAGCATCAGCTGACACACAACACCTCCCCTCTGCAGTGCTTTAAACTGAAAGTGACTGACTGGAGTCTGTTTCATTTCTCTCCAAAATACCTTGAATATGATGGAGGACATGATTAATAATTACTATGATTATGATAAGCTTTACATTTCATATCATACAGTAAAAACTCCTAACTTTCACCGGCAAAAAAAAAGAAAGTGTTTTTTTTTTATTAAAAAAACAATTAAAAAAATATTACGATACAGTATGACATCATGACAATACCTATCATCACATTTTAATACCACGATAGGCTATATCGTGACACAATATATCGTGACACTTCTAGGCGGGGAGGGTTACTCTTTTTTTTGTAATCACTTGGGGAGGGTCATTGATTTTTTTTTTTTGTCAAAGGGAGGGTCATGGCATTTTAGATCAGGGCACATACATTTCCTCCATGCCCCCCCTTATGTAAATTTCGACTGGTCCCTTAGCTCTATTTTATACCTAGGCTATTTGAAAATAGCCGATCTACAAGCTCACAACACGTCGCGAAGCGACGCGTTGTGAGCTTGTAGATCTGCTATTTTCAAACATTTGAGTACTTTTACTTTTGGTACTTTAAGTACATTTTGATACCAATACTTTTGTACTTTTACTCAAGTACTTCTACATTGCAGTATTGATACTTTTACTTAAGTAAAACATTTGAGTACTTTTTCCACCACTGCGCTCCACACAGCAGCAGCAGGTGAAAGCAATTCACTTAAACGAGGGTTGTGTTGCGCACCAAAACTGCGCGAAAGTAGGTCAAATCAATCAATCTCTCTCTCTCTCTGGGAGCAACAACGAGAAACAGTGAATGTAGGTTTTCATAGACATGGTCGCTTGTTTCTCTCACATAATCTGGCAACACCGACAGCCCTTTGTTGTCACTGCCACTGCTCTGCCAGTCGGCTAAAAAGCTGAACATGTTCGGTCGGCTCTGGGTCGGCCGAAAAGGTCCCGACGGACCCCTAACCGACTGGCCGACGGACCCCTAACCGACTGGCCGACGCTTCCCGAAGCCAAATCGGCCCAAAGTCGGGCCGATTTGGATTGGTCTGGAGCCAGCTTTACATCCAAGTCACAACATCAACTATACAGTGTGTGTGTGTGTGTGTGTGTGTGTGTGTGTGTGTGTGTGTGTGTGTGTGTGTGTGTGTGTGTGTGTGTGTGTGTGTGTGTGTGTGTGTGTCCTGTGTCTGCTGATTAACTCTAGAGATGACCTCCATAGATAAGCCGGTCTGGATGTGTGTGTATGATAGGGAGGAAGTGTGAGAGGGGGGATAGGAGACTCATTTTAAGTGTTTCTCTCTCTCTCCCTCAGTTGTCAAACTGTCCACACAGTCACAGCACCACGGCGCTGACTAGTACCGCATACAACATTGGTCAAATGTCAAGTTGTCCACCCACAGACCCAATGACTAGTGCCACATACGCCTTGGTATTTTTACCACGGCCAATTACTGCAAGCCCCACTGGCACGTCTGTTAGACAGTCACACACTGTCTGCTCTCTCAAATTTCATGAATATAATCACTCCACATTTCACTGTACAATACAGAGCTTGGTGTTTCAAACACATGACAGCACTTACTGGGCCTGAACCCAAATGTTTTTTTTTATCAACCTGATGTCTGACCAAATTAGGGCAGGGCAATATATTAAATTCTCTAAAATGGTTAGTTGATAGTATTGAAACATTCATTACATACGGCTTAAATATACAGCTTTTCATTGTATATTTGAACAATGCGAAGGGAAAATAATTCACGTTTTTTTTGGTTCCTCTTTGGCATCCCTATTTTGGGTAGGTCATTATAGTTGAAGATTTCTGGAAATAAGAGACACATTAAGATTTGGAAAAATTTGATATATTCAAAGATATATTAATCTTAAGTAGTTAAAACATGACCTTACCAGTGTCAATATCTAATTGTTTATTCACCGCTTTGGCAGTATATCAGCCCATTTCCCCATTAATTACTTACTCTTTAGTCCATGACCGTCAAACATACAGTAATTGCACGGCTAATAAATCATGTACGTTTTATTTAGTTTGTAAAACAATCTAATTTTCATGCATTAAAATGTTATTAAAATGTAACTTTGACAAAAGATCACCATGCAACAAAGTTCACCGTTTTGGATTACCTATCTCAAGCAAGTTTCAAGTTCCTGCAAGTGGATTTTAATATCACTCTCAAATGAATGGATTCCAGTGGCTTCCTCAAAAATCTACAAACCACAGAATGCTTTGGAAAATGTTCAGCAGTAATGGCAAGTACACCCGTGAGTTATAGTCAATGGGTTAAACATGCCAGACCACCGGTATGGTCCTTTAACCTGAGGTATTCACAAGCCAAATGTCGGTACGCTACGTTCATTCATTTATACTTCATCGAATGACGACGATATCTTTTCAATGTTGCTTCTTTTTTTTGGTCGACATTGAACGCCATTCAACAAAACATTTATTAAGCTTTAGGAAGTTTAGAGAAAAAGTAGAGAGAGATATGGAGATGCACTGAATATCTACCTTTGGTCCGTAAACATTATGATGAATAGCCAAAGAAATCTAAAATGACACAGATGCGTTCCTGGTCTTAAAGGGTTAATCATAATGCATAGCAAACTGGGGGTCTTTGAAATGAAAAAGTCTAAGAATCACTGTTCTAGACTGTACGCTCCATGCCACTGGGGTTTTACTGGGGCGAACTGGCAGGGAAGAGGACGCCTTTCTATAAACGACGACAGGAAGTCATGGAGATGCTGGGAAAAACATGTGCGCTCATACACAAACACACTAAATCTTATAAAAACACACCCACGTGTGTGCAAGCGCTTGAAGGCAAACATGTGTGTGTGTGTGTGTGTGTGCGTGTGTATACACACGCACACGCCCTCTCATTAAACGTCGGAGTAAATGGTGTCTAGGTCTAATAAGGGGACAAATACAAACGGAAAGACAGAAGGTGAACGAGAGAGACGGAGCAGAGGGACAATAATGACAGACAGACAGACAGACATGCAGAGAGACAGACACAGACCAGTGGTGTAAAGTACCTAAGTACATTTACTCAAGTACTGTACTTAAGCAACATTTTGAGGTATTTTTACTTTACTGGAGTATTTACAATTTTCAGTACTTTTACTTCTACTCCACTACATCTCAAACATCTTTTACTTCACTACAATTATTTGAAAACTTTAGTTACTAGTTACTTTGCGGATATAAATGATTACATTATAAATCATACATTAACCACTTTAGCCTTATTTTATATCTAGGCTATTTGAAAATAGCCAATCTACAAGCTCACAACAAGTCGCATCGCAACACGTTGTAAGCTTGTAGATCTGCTATTTTCAAACATTTTTGTACTTTTACTTTTGGTATTTACTCAAGTAAATTTTGAATTCCGGACTTTTACTTGTAACGGAGTAGTGGAAGTATTGAAGTATTGATACTTTTACTTAAGTAAAACATTTGAGTACTTTTTCCACCACTGACACAGACAGAAAGTAATGAACGCAGTGTTTGCAGACTCCTTATCAACATTCCCTCTGGTTACGGAGTTTCTCTGGGTGTGACGTTCCCAGACAGGAAGTCAGCCACGCTCCCACATCCTGTGCGTCTCCTGAGAGGCAAAGCCCTCAAGGTGAAAAAGTAAATATTTGGGTATCCTTCCTCTCGCCGCATCTGCACATTACAAGACCGCCACGTTGAAATGGCGTGTTGCGGTCACGCTCGCACACACAGACACCACACCGGTGCAAGGCGCAAAGGTTCATTTCTCCCCAACACACAGATATAGAAATATACATACATATTTATTATACTGTATATATTGTGTAGTATCCATCAATAGCTTGAATGGATCCCTGAGATTCAAGGGCTATTGCAACTAAATGTGTGACCACATAGTGGGGGTAAATTGTAATTAAACCTTAGATGTTGTTCACATATTAATGTATATTTCAAAAAGGATTGGCTGAAAAACATACTATATTTAAATATCTTATTGATGTAAATGTATGTATGTAAATATATGTCCTGGTAGGACAGAAAGTACCTTCAGTACTATGGACAGTTGGTAGGAAAAACAACAAGGGCTTAAGATGTAACAACGGTTGTATGAATTCTGGATGGCTGCCCGAGAATGTTGCAAAGCACCATCTCTGATGGCCAGAAATAATAAAATAGAACGAACAGTACTGGGGGAGTTTGCCATCATCTCTCTCCTGAGCTGGTTTCAAGAGCACTAAAAACGATAAAACTACACTGAACACGCCATGATTCCATTACAACTCTAGAGAAGAGACATCCGCACACAGCTGTAGCTCCAAAAAAAGTTCACTGTGCATTGCAATAACAAACAGGTACACAACATTTCGACAAAACAACCTGGCCTTTGTTACTTATTTTGTCTTGCACCAGCGACTACTGGATGTGCACAACATACCTCTTTGAAATCCATTATAACTCAACAGACTTAAAAAGTGAATTAATATAAGAAGTGAAATTTACTAGCAGAAATTCACATAAACACAAATAAACCCTTACCGTTATCTGGAAGACTTCCTGGGTATCATCCAGCATTTGAACCCTGACAGACACCGGCCGCCCCGGGGGCTGGGCTGGAGGGTGCAGGCCGGGCTCCAAGGTGGACACCCCAAAGCTCTCGGGTGCCCCCAGCCTGTGGCCGGCGACAGAGGGCCTGTCAGCAGGCTCCACCATGGTCACGCTGTCTGTCTGGCCTCAGGGACTCTGCTTCAATGTCTGGAGAGGAGAGAGGGAAAAGAATGAAGGATTAAACCTCAAGAGCTTTGTGTATAGGTGTGTGTGCATAGTGTGTGTTTCAACTGTCTGCAACCCGCTGTAAAAAAAAAAATGCCACCTGGAATCAAAATGTAAGAAGGGGTATAGGGAATGCCAGTGAACACCACTACATCCATTGTGCCTGAATACAAGATTTTATTTATAACAATGTTCTTGTTCAGCCCACCACTGACATACAACCAGAAATAGTGCGGTGCAGCTGACGGGAGATATAATCCAGGACTTGTTTCACTGTACCAGGTGCTGACAGGCAGAAATGCCGGACACAGCACTAGGATATGATGGAGCGTGTTTAAAAGCTAGCTTAGTGAAACACTAGACCGCATATCGGTCCAACCAAGCATAGCGACAGATGTTATCAAAATGAGCATTTATCCCACAGATAAATGCACTGATAATACCACAAAACTGAGGTTAACTTGTGATTAATTTTTAAGAGCTACGATTACAGTAGACATGGGATTCCAAAACCTTTCAATGCCAAGGACCCCCAAATAGCCACAGCCTCTGGCTGCAGCCCCTTTTGTGAAATTAATAATTTGTAGACATTGCTGTGGTCAGGCGTTGGTCCTGTAGTCTATAGAACATCTACAAACGATAGAACATCATATGCTTCAGATACAAACATTGCCCACCAGTGTAAACCTTTTAAATGAACACGAGAAAAAAAGGCACCGTAATATATTCATATCAAATCCACAAGAAATATATTAATCTAATCAACAGCTCCTTGCAGGAATGTTGTCTGTCATATCATCTAAAACAGTGGCCACTAACCCTGGTTCTTGGGGAGCCACGTACTGCTCATATCTATCCATCAAGGATCACTAGTACTGCTGGTTTTCTAGTCTACCAGGACATCTGGTACTGCTGTTTTTCTATACTACCAGTAACCAGAACCCCTAGTACAGCTGGTTTTCTTTCGTACCAGGACCTCTAGCAGTAGTCTTGGGGACCAGTGGTTCCCGGGCCATGTGGCTCATAGGTCAGGAGCCCATCTCCTGTTTCTGTAGCATGAGGCAGATTGATGTACAAGTACAGTCCCTGGACATGACACGAGTTTGTCACAGGAACTTACCTCCAATCCAACCCTTGATGCGGAGTGCTAAGCAGGGAGGCTTTGGATAACATGTTTTATAGTCTTTGGTATGACTCAGCCAGGAAATGAACTCTGACCTCCTAATCTCAGGGTGGACAATCCAACCACAAGGCCACTGAGTTGGTATAGTAACATACTGTAGTACTGATATATGGCCTCAAGTACTGCTGGTTTTCAATCCTGCCAGCATTCAATTGCCGTTCCAGGTTCCAACTAGTCGCTGACAGCTAGAATGACAAGGACACCAGCAGCAATTGAGAAGCAATGAAAGTGATTTTTCCTGGTAGGACGGAAAACCAGCAGCATATGGGTCCCTGTGGATGAGCGTTGGGGACTATTAAAATAACATATGGTTTATTTCAACTTTAAAGGCTGAAGAATGCGAGTTTAGTGGCCATTTGTGTTTTGTTAGTTTAATAAATCCGCAATAAATGTTGTGTTCATTCAGTCTCGGGTAATTTGCCTTGTGCAACATAAAACCACAATCCCAAAGTTTGATTGGTGGGGGCTGAGTTTGGGAAACACAGGCAGGTCTGTCGAACTAAGACTTGCATGCATGCATGCATTCCCCGAATGAATATATATGTCTTAATGTGCATAGCTTAGTAGCTACACACTAAATCACGATGAGCATGCAACCGCGTGTGTGTGTGTGTGTGTGTGTGTGTGTGTGTGTGTGTGTGTGTGTGTGTGTGTGTGTGTGTGTGTGTGTGTGTGTGTGTGTGTGTGTGTGTGTGTGTGTGTGTGTGTGTGTGTGTGTGTGTGTGTGTGTGTGTGTGTGTGTGTGCGCCGTGTGGCGTGCACGCTTACACTCTAACATAATGCACACCTTAGTCTGGCTAAAAGCAGGCGGGATTCCCCAGCCGCACCTTCACCATCACTGGAACAGTATGTTTAGAACCAGTTCAGACTTGACTCACTAGGTCATTCATTCATTCCTTCTCCTCTAATCTAAACCTGCTTTTACAAAGAGGTGCTCATTAATAATAGCGTCACGGGACAGTTACATCACTTTCTGTGTTGGTAAATTAGTATCTTCATGGTTAATAACCATGATAATGCTACTATTATTATTCATCTCCGCGCTTCTCCTTCACACCAGTGCTGACGCAGGCCAGACAATAGGTATGCCTCTCAGACAGTTGGTGACATCACGGCTGTGGAATGTTTGGGAAGACAGCCACTTGAAAGGGGCAATGGGATCCCACCATCAAGAACACACACACACACAGCTTGGGGCCAGTCCTTTAAATAATTATCAGCACGATCTACAAATCAATGCTGAAGCTAATAAGTAAGCATTGAGGAGATACCAGATGTGTGAATTGGTCTGTGCCTATTTAAAACCCTGACAGCTTCGTTTCGTTCAAGCCAGGACACATGGAAGACACTCCTCTCTTTGTCCTCATGTTAGCATGAAAACATACTCCAAATAGCACTGAAAACGGAAGTAACGCACAAGGAAAATGTCAAAGTCTCCTTTCTTATGCAACACATATTCACTGATGAACAGATCTTAAATTTAAAGGCTATAAACATTAAACTCTATACCCTTACGGGTACATTTTTAAGACTTTCAGAATTAGCCTAAAATGATCACTCCCAGATTTTGTACACCCTTTCATAGTGAGGACCAATCCAAGTGCAATTTATTCCCTCCTAAGCTCTTCATCAGTTTAATAATACAACCATTGAAGACACAAACTCAGTTTACCTTAGATTGTCCTCCCCTCCCAATAAAAAACAGTAGCCTAACATTATGCTCCTCCAGGCCAAAGAGACCTCAGTTAGAAACTGGATACAGGCCATGGAAGTAACTCAACAATAAAGAAAGCTGACAATCAGGTTACTCATTATACCTGCGGGAACGCGCAATTGTTCCACTCTGTAGGGTCTGCTATTTCCCCTGCCAAATGTACAAGAGCTCCATTACCTGACTGAGAAACAGCTCGACAGATAGACTGGATAGGTTCATAGGTTTAATAATGTGTGACTTGCATGTATTGTAATGCAAATCATAAATAATAATACTTACAATGCTTCAGTCAGATTTTTCTACATGCCTCTTCTCTTCTCTTTCAGAGAGCATGAGGTGGCAAGCAGTTTTTACAGCTTTGCCTAATAATTCACTAACAGTGAACGGTGCCAATTACCCTGACAAACACCACTAATTCACACTCACTCCCTGCAGGCTGCAGGGGTTGTTTTCTTTGGCTTGTCCGTTGTTTTTCTCTCTGTGGATTACAAACTCAACAGGAACAGCCTAGATTTTCTCTGCAGGTCACAGCAAGTTCATTTTAAGACTTTAATGCCCTTTTTTAAACTAAGAACACGAAAAGTAAAGAAATTGTGGAAAAGTGGTAATCTACCAAAAGTGAACGGCAAGCACAGAAATCCTGAACATGGTCGGAAGCTTTCAAAAGGCTGCAACTTGTCAACATAGCCGGACAAGTTGCAACGCTTAACCAAAAACTGCTTTGATGGCAGCTCTCTGCAGACCTGACAGAGATGGAGAAAGATACTCATACAGCCAATTATTGATCAGACCCTTGAACACAGGTTTATGCTGCGTTTACTAATTTCCCCTTCCTGATCGGGGGAAATGAGTGTGAGAAAACGGGTGTGCAAAATCTGATTAAAAGACAAGAAAAAAAAAGAACCCCTTAGAGGCACTACAAGTTCCTCCATGGTTTAATTTCCTACTGCCTGAGGGCTGCACAGGGAGTCCAGCGAGGCAGGAATACAGAATGAGACACTCAAACAGGCACAAAGGAAGCTACTGTTGAACTTGTGTAGCAGTGGACTGGACTGGACAGAACGAGGCCTAACCCAGCTACACTTTCAACTGGGCTTGGCTTGAAAAGTTCCCCAGTGATTGAGAGGGAAACCAGGACGAAGGAATCAGATGGGGGGGGGGGGGGGTGTGTGTGTGTGTGTGTGTGTGTGTGTGTGTGTGTGTGTGTGTGTGTGTGTGTGTGTGTGTGTGTGTGTGTGTGTGTGTGTGTGTGTGTGTGTGTGTGATATTTTACTACACGATATTTTTAATATTACTATTTGGCCGATACACACCTATATCAACCTACCTACCTATTTCTTATGCAGGCTTTATTAAAACATTATTTTAAAAAACACACCAGTGTACATAACAGACCTGTGAGATAGATCCAATGGAACATCTGAGATCTACATGAACCCTGGCGTCCTTAGGGAGAATTTTCATATTTTATTTCTCTTTTTTTTTTTACTCAAAAATAGGGAAAATAGCCAAGCTCACAGAGCAACGGAATGTGACACATTGAAGATCAACTATTTTTACTATTTGTCACACAATAAAATATATAGGGCTTAAGTGGTTAAGAAAGGGGTGGCTGCATTTGAGGAGGTTCCTGTTTATTTTTATAATAATAATAATTTATCTTATTTTTTCATCCAAGATCCTCTTATTACCTGGCCGATCAATGGTTATGCTCAGTAGCATGTTTATCAAGGTGACAAGCTGTTCCATTGCCCTTGAGAGGATGGGTCATTCTGTGTGTGTGAGCGTGCGTGTGTGTCTGCAAATGAACAATGGGGTGCAACAGAGTCACACAACCTCTCCTTGCCATTAAACTGAACATATTGATTGAGAAACAGAATTAATTAATGAAGTGGGTCTTGTCATGGCTGTGAGCGTGCCATGTTCTCCAGGGAACACACCAAACTACTGGTTTGGTCAAACAATAAACAGGAGCCTGAGCCTCAGTCAGCTTTTCACAGCAAATTGAGAGCTATTACGCGTAGCCCTGAGGGGAGAGACTACTTTGAACTAAACAAAATGCATGCACACAGAAACAGACACACACACAGTCCTGTGAGACAAAAAGGAATCTTACACATGCACAAAAGCACACACCAGCCTTGACATACAGAAAAGGAGCAGAGACATAATTATAGACCAGAGGTGACAGACACACAGACACACACACACACACACACACACACACACACACACACACACACACACACACACACACACACACACACACACACACACACACACACACACACACACACACACACACACAGTAGGCCAGTTGGCTCAGTTCAAGCCCTTTGAATGTAGGTTAGCACAGTAATCTTTTAGTCCAGGGTGAAGATGTCATTAGGCTATAAGGCAACCTGCTCTCACTGACATATTCATCTGCTGTGTATAACAACACAGAAAATATAGAGTATGGTGGCAACATTTGGACACATTTTAACCACACTAGAACATGAATTACTGTTCCAAGCTTAACCCAACAAGGACTTTAATGGAAATAAATAATAACCCTTTGCTTTTTGTGACCCTGACTCCTTTATTTTCATGCACGGGCTATATTGACAAACAGTCAATTAATAAAAATGCTTCCAAAGATACACAATTATTGTCTATCTTTGGAAGCATTTTAATTAATTGACAAATAAATTTAAAAAAAAAGGGGCGTACTTTGATAGACATTAAACAAAGTGGCTTCAGGCTATCTTTTGGTTAAGTGTTTAATGGCTGGTGTAGTATGTAAATATGTTATTTGTAGAGAGGTTTGGGTGTTTTGCAGTGCTGTCCTAATGTATGCAGCACTAATCTAATAGTAAAACAGGGACCTCCTTTTAAAAGCTTCTGCCGATTATAGGGGGAAAAAACGAAGCTGGTGGTACCGACTAGAGAGAAACGCGACATATCCGTCCAAAATCCAACACAAAGGCTATTTTGGAAGCCAACCCACTCTCTCCGACGGTAAATCCGTGTTTTTTGGCTATTAATCAAGGAATCCCATTCATAAGAACCACGAAGATGAATGTCCTTAATACCCCGAATACAAGAACGCTCGCCCCAAAACACAGTCGCCCCGGGTCAAACCCGGCGACCTCGGAACGGTCGCCACCACCAGGTATTCCTAAACAACGTAACCTCAGCAAAACTATGCCTAAAGCCTAACCTTATTCCTAAACGTAACCTCAGTAAAACTATGCGTAACCCTGAACTTCATTCTATCCTCAGTAAAACAAATACAAGAGTACAAGAATGGCTGGGAGCGAGCGGTCCCAGGGAAAAATGGGGGCGAGCGAGTTTTGGGGCGAGCGTTCCGGTTACCGTAATACCCCCCTCTTTTTTACCTTCTTTCTGGAGCCCGGTGGAGACTGTCCCCGCCGACGAGCCTTTTTCTATTATCTCCAACAGATCGGCTCGGTCTGGGTGTAAATCCACAATGGCTCGGTACATTAAGTTTGTTGTCCAGTCCTCTCTGAAGTCTCCTGTCTGTTTGTGTTGAAGACCAGAACCAGAACCAGCTCAGCTCCGTCCAGCAGGGTCCATAAACCCGGGGGATCAGTCAGCAGCACAGTGCGAGCTGCCGTGGCTTCTTTGGCTACAATGCAGCTACAATGTGGAAACTGTTGGACCGAGGGGTCGCTATGATTCACACAATGAAACACAGTGACGTGTGGTACTTTATTGCCGCACCACCAGAGTCTGAAAGGACCATTTTAAGATCATTTTAAACCTTAAAGCAATTCTCTTCCAAAAAAATAATAAAAAATACCACAATACAATAAATAAAATCCACAGTGAAATAAATAAAATACACAATGATATAAATAAATCTCTTTATTTATTGCATTATGTTTTTTTTCTCATTGCGTTTTATATTTATTTCATTGTGGATTTTATAGATTTTATTGATTGATTGATTTAATACTTTATTTAGAAAAGACATGGAAACAGTACATGGAAGTACAATTTACAATACAAGGTCCTCTAAACTGGATCACTCAAAAAAGCACAATTTAATTGTGGTATTTATTATTATTATTTTTGTACCTATGGACTTCCATAATTCTCTCTGTAACTTTCAAATAATATAATAAAATATTGTAATTATAATATGTTACATTAGCGTAGCTTATATTAATAACAATTAAAAATGTATAATTATAATTTTAGATATTCAGCTAGGGCCCATGAAATCTGATGTCAGAAATAATATTATCAACTTATGTTAATTTTTTAATTTTAGGCATAAGTAATGTAGTACATTATGATTACAAATTCAAGGAAATGCAGCCAGGCACATTCATATAAAGGCTAAAAAGTACCCAATGCACAGAGGTGCGCTCCAGCTCCACCGCTGCTTCCAAAGATAGTGAATAGAAAGTAGATACACAGCGCCATCTGCAGATGATTTGGTGAAATTACATTGTATCATGCAAGGATTTTTTCCCCCTGCTAGGGTTGATTATAATTGTGCCAGTGGTGAAAAAGTACTCAAATTTTTTACTCAAGTATAAAAGTATCAATACTGTAATGTAGAAATACTCTGTTAGAAATAAAAGTCCGGAATTCAAAATGTACATGAGTAAAAGTTATTGCTATCAAAATGTACTTAAAGTACAAAAAGTTCAGAAAGTACTCATTATGCAGAATGTCCCATTTCACAACTTTTGAAATGTAGGGCCTATAGAATGTATAATAATCTTTTGAAAATAGCCGATCTACAATCTCACAATGCGTCGCTTGAGCTTGTAGATCAGCTATTTTCAGATGGCCAAAATATATATAGGGCTGTATGTTTTGTAATAATAATCAAAATCTACAAAGTAACTAGTAATAAGTTTTCTAATAATTGTTGTGGAGTAAAAGTATAATATTTGCCTCTGAGATGAAGTGGAGTAGAAGTAAAAGTATTGAAAATTGGAAATTCTCAAGTAAAGTACAAATACCTCAAACTTGTACTTAAAGGGATATTTCACTTTCAAAAAAACTTTTGGTCATTTTATCGTCTACTCAGGCTTTTGTGAGCCCCCCAGACCTTTTTTAAGTTGCTTGATTCAGTATTTAGATATTTGATATTCATTTTATCAGACACGCCCCCTTCCTATACAAACCCTATACTAACTTCAAACTCCATTTTTAACATGTTAGATTCATCAAAAACACCCGTCCTTGGTTCTGGTGACTCACCCTGCCCTCCTAATACGCGAGGGGGCCGTGTTTTTCCGATAACTTCTTTCATTTATTTTTTTTTAAATGAAAAAAAAAAATACAATAAAAAATATATATAAAATAAATGAAAAAATTAATCAAAAAAACACGGCCCCCTCACGTATTAGGAGGGCAGGGTGAGTCAGCAGAACCAAGGACGGGTGTTTTTGATGAATCTAACTGGTTAAAAATGGAGTTTGAAGTTATAATGGGTTTGTATAGGAAGGGGGCGTGTCTGATAAAATGATTATCAAATATCTAAATACTAAATCAAGCTACTTAAAAACGGTCTGGGGGGCTCACAAAAGCCTGAGTAGACGATAAAATGACCCAAAGTTTTTTTGAAAGTGAAATATCCCTTTAAGTTCAGGCCACATTATCAATACCTGCCCATAAATTCTCAGGATTCTGGCTGCCTAAAACCTCTCAAAGCATGTTTAGATCATTTAATTACAATGTACAGTATAGCTCAAAACCTTTACAGCCCTTTAGAGTCCTTCTGATCAGAGCACTGCTTTTACTTGTAAATTAGCTTTTGTTTTGAACTAAAATATGAATAAATTGTCTTGAAACTCAATAATTCTTTACTTTTCTATATGATATTGGACTACACACAAGGGAAATTGTACTTAGTCATCACACATTTAAATAACACTGTGAAAAAAGTTGTGCCCTCCTTATTCATCTTTCCTCCAGTATGAATATGATAAATATCAAATAAATTTTTTTTTTTTTTATAAATATCTATTTACTATAACTTTAAAACATGCCTGGAGAGGATCTTTAAAGTAGTATTATTAAGTTCTTCTGTTGTTCTCAGTGACTGTCATCAGCTGCATGCTATGAATGATCATTAAAATAAATAAATCTATTTGATCTATATTTTGTCGTAGGGATCACAGTGCTGTTTAATGTAATGAGAATGAGCTCACTAACATAAATTACTGTAAGTACACAACTAAATAGAAATATATCATGAATGAAAACGTATTAATAGGTCTTAAAAAACTGACTGTTACACAAATGTAGCTTGTAATAATGAAGCAGTAATGGTTTTGAAAAAATACTTTATTATTAAATCACCTGAATATTTACAAGCGTCATCAAGTGTGACTATGGTGTAAAGCTCACTGAGGCAGGTATCTATTCCACATTATAACCGGACAAGCTCACACCAGTTTGTTGAAAGAAACTTCACTTAAAGCATAAATTAGCTCATGAAGTCTTATCGAAATCAACACAAATGATATTCATGAAAACAACTTCTCCAACTCCGTCAAACAGAAAAGATGGACTTGGCTTGAGAACAACAGAGTCAAACTACACAATAATCTTAACAGAGAATAATTACAAAGTCCCCCAAAACACAATGATTATGTATTCAATAAATGACCAACTGGTATCAAAGTGTTTCTCATGGAGACAGAATTCTAAGTGCCTCATCTTAAACAAATATGTGAAACGGATCACTTCTTTATCAAACTGTATTAGAGATGTCACACTGAATGTACAACCATAGAAGTTCAACAGTAAAATAATGTAGCGCACAATTTATAAAACGCAGCTATCCAATGATATTTAATATAATCATATTAAAAGGCTCGCACGCACGCCCGCACACACACGTTACTTTAGAAGTAGAACAACAGGCCACAGAGATGCATTGGACAGACTGAGTTTCACTGCAGGTGGAGTTGGATGATGGGTTGTTGTTCACTGTCTCTCCAAAGCCCTGCTCCTGACACATGGAGGACACACACACACACACACACACACACACACACACACACACACACACACACACACACACACACACACACACACACACACACACACACACACACACACACACACACACACACACACACACACACACACACACACACACACACACACACACACACACACACAGGGTCACCAGAACCAAGGACAGGTGTTTTTGCTGAATCTAATATGTTAAAAAAGGAGTTTGAAGTTATAATGGGTTTGTATAGGAAGGGGGCGTGTCTGATAAAATGAATATCAAATATCTAAATACTGAATCAAGCAACTTAAAAACTGTCCGGGGGGTTCACAAAAGCCTGAGTAGACGATAACATGACCAAAAGTTTTTTTGAAAGTGAAATATCCTTTTAAGTAAATAATGTGAGTACTTTTTCCACCACTGAAAGACATCACAAACAAACATGATGTTACAAACAATGACCAAGGACTGACTGGGGAACAAAACTAATATACCACCTATACTACCTTGAGAATTGGGACAAATCAGGTCCTACCAAAACATTTCAAATTATTATTTATTAACACACTAATTTAAAAAAAGTTGGGTGAAAATATGTTCTTAAAGGATTTATATGAAAGATTCATACAATGTTTTGGTCTGTTTTCCTTTATTTACATAAAACAAAAAACACACTTGTCTCAGACAAGGATTCACAACAAGTTTTAAAAAAAAATCTGTTAAAAGCATAGGTGTAAGAATGCGCTATTAATATCATCTTTGTTTAAAAATGATTTTTTTTTGTAGAAGTTTTTGCCCTTAAATTAATCAGGCATAAAATCCAAACTAAATAAAACATATGTTTTAAAATGTGTAATTCTATTAGCATTAATAGAACTCTAAGCAGTTTAGAAAAAAACTAATTCTACTCACTCACTAGTGCTGCGGAATAAAAAATATATTAACATTTTGTCAACTCGGTCAGACTCCGTCAGATGTGCCATCTTATTGACATCTTTAAAAAAAAGACTGTGGGAGGTTGGCCCATTACATGATTTAATAGTCTTTAATTTAAAACACTTTGATCTTTTAAAATATAATTTACCGGCATAATTGAAGAATATATACAAAAATAAATAAAAATAAAGGTTTTGTCCCAATTCTCAAGAATGAGTGCACATGAGAGGTGATTACAAATTAGATACAGCTGGGGAAGACAAGAACATAGAATTATGAAAACTAGAACGCAACCATAACACATAGTCATAGAAATACAAGACATAGAAGAAAGGTAATGTCTAACTGTGACAACATGTGTTTCATGTCTACCTTTATCAGCTGGTTTCTTCCGGTTGGTCCTGATCAGGTTTGGGTCCAGTCTGGTCTGGATGTCCTCTTTGAGCCCATAGAGCTGAACCACACAGTTGTAATGCTTCCAGTCTTCATGTTTGACTGAAGACACGTTCAGGTCAGCACTGATCTGGAAGGTTCCATCATGGTTGGGGAGAAGCTCTCCATGGTCCACGTTGTCACTGAGCTCCTCTCCATCTTTAGCCCAGAATATGATGACTCTGTCTGGGTAGAAACCTGTAGCGTGACACCTCACTGGAGAAGAGGGAGTCTTCTGGAGGAAAGATACAGAGGGGAGCTCTGAGAGAGAGAGAGAGCGAGAGAGAGACTCATAGTAATGTTACTATTTATCTAAGTACAAGTCCATAACATCATGTTGTACCTGTCCTTTGTTCTTCTCATGGTAATGATAGTAATATATTTGTACAACTTCTTGTACAACTTTTTGATGTCAAGGACCCTCCAATAAATATGTATTTGGCTGCGGATCCCCATGTGAAAATATCTTGTACAAGATTTGTGTGATTTTGTGTATATTTGTTCAACTTCCTAGAGTTTTTATTTAGTTTTGAATTTTCTCTTAGTTTTATTTGATTTATTAGTTTCAGTTTGGATTGTAATATGGGGTAATTATGGGCGAGCTTCAATAAGCTCCGAAAAATAGTGAAAATAGCAGATCTACAAGCTCACAACGTAGCACAGCTAAATATACTGAAAAATAATTTCGGTCAGGATTCAAGTATCCTGACCCAAAATATTAGTCTTCTGTATGACATATTGTTTAAGACTAAAACTAAGGATATTTTCCTTATGATTTTAGTTTGTTTTAGTTAGTTTTGTAAATACACAATACAGTTTCATTTAGTTATTGTTTTTTTTTGTAAACCCTTGTTTTTATTTTTATTTCAGTTATGTTTTGTTATTTCATTAGTTGTAGTTAACTAATAACCCTGACAACTCCATCACATCATGTTGTACCTGTTCTCTGTACAGTCTTGTTCCCATAGGTCACATACTTCTTCAGCCATTCAATGCAGAAACTGGTCACGCGGTACTTGAAATTTGCCATAAAAGCTGTGTTTTGTTCATATCTCAGTTTAGTGATGAAGGCCTGTGGTTTTGGAGCGACCCATGACTCTGTCTTCAGGTCATATGAGAGGAAGTCTTCTCCATCATGACCATACTGCCAAAAACCATCAGTGTCTCCAGTCTCATCATCCCACTCACAACCAGACATCCTCTGTTCGATGTGGACACCTGAGAGACAGACAGACAGACAGACAGACAGTGAATTAAACCACACCCCACTACAGTTCACAAAACACGCACACGCACACGCACACACACACACACACACACACACACACACACACACACACACACACACACAATAAGTGTCTACAAAGTCTACTCTATAGTTACAGTATACTAACATAAACTAGTCTACAGTCAGAATAGCATATTAACATACACTAGTCTAGACCAGTGGTTCTCAACCTTTTCAGGCCGGGACACCCCAAAATAATCATATTTGAACTGGGGACCCCCCACCCTGACAGGCTCTTGGAATTATAGGAGTTGAGGCATTGCATTTAGTTTGACTCTGTTCCACAGATAAATATTGCGAGGCGTTGTGAGCTTGTAGATAGTCTATTTTCAAAGAAAAATGCCTCATTTTTTTTAACATTATTTGACAATTTGGCCAATGTTTGACCAGTTTTTATGTAGTTTGTTGATTACTTCTGATGCAGTAATGGTCTTTTTTCATTTATTTTCTTAAATTGTCACTTTACTGTTATCTGGGATTATCGGGACCCCCCCAAAAAATCATGTGGGGACCCCTCCTATGGGTCCCGACTCCCGACCCACAGGTTTAGAACCACTGGTCTAGAGTAGACAGTACAATATATTAACATAATAGACCAGTGGTTCTCATACGTTTTGATGTCAAGGACCCTCAAATAAATATGTATTTGGCTGTGGACCCCCATGTGAAAATATGTTGTACAAGATTTGTGTGATTTTTTTTTAATAGCAGAGCTACAAGCTCACAACACACCGCATAGCGGTGCGTCGCATCACTGCATGTTGTTTGCTTGTAGATCGGCTATTTTCAAATAGGATTAACATACATTAAATCTATATACAGTACAGTAAATTAACATACACTAGTCTATAGACAGTACAATATATTATCATACACTAGTCTATAGACAGTACAATATATTATCATACACTAGTCTAGACAGTACAATATATTATCATACACTACTAGTAGTCTATAGACAGTAGTACAATATATTATCATACACTAGTCTATAGACAGTACAATATATTATCATACACTATAGTCTATAGACAGTACAATATTTTATCATACACTAGTCTATAGACAGTACAATGTATTAACATACACTAGTCTATAGACAGTACAATATTTTATCATACACTAGTCATATAGCAGTGTGTGTAGAGGGAGAGCAGCAATGAATACAGTAGAGCTTCAGGTTAGTGTTACCGCCTGATTGGTTGAACCGCTTCATGGCCTCCCTAAGATTGTTTTTGCCGGTATGTACACCTCTTCTAAGTGCATTTGTCTCAACCTCCTCATACTGTTGTCCCAGCTTCTCCATCCAGCTCTGTTTGTTCACATAGATGTTGATGTTGCTGTCAAAGTATCCCAACAGCTCATCATCCAGGAGGTTCACAACCACATGCTCAGGGACTTCACTCAAACCAGTGCTGGTAGTTTGAATGGTCTTAACCCATTTAGACCTGAGGCCGATTCTAAAAACACCTTCTAAAACCTAACTATAGTTTTCTGAAAACGTTCAAATTCTTACTAAAAATAAAAAATAAAAAATGATGTTACTATATTATAGCAACAACTAATGAGACACAGAGGTGGCATCCTGATTGAAAGGTATAACAACGTATAGGTAGCAACAGGTCAGGAATGAATCTCTGAAAAAGAGCAAAAATATTTGTAATTTGTTTAAAACATATATTGTTTATTTTCTTAGCCTATGATGATTTATTTGACAGAACATTTGTCCTATTATTATTTAGCCTGAGGTAACTTATTAAGGTATTATTGCACCTAATAGAGAAGTAAAATAATAATACCTAGCCTAAATAATAATGCGAGGATCACATCAGAAACAATATGATTTGTCACCGTCTGTCATATTCGTGTTGTGTGTGAGAATGTCACACATAACACATAGCATATAGCATAGGGGGATCATAGCATATCTCACAATCACACACATGTATTCATACCTACAGTCACAGACACAGTTCAAATCTCAGTCAGACAAAAGCCGCAACAAATGGCCTCAAACTAAACATATCAAGGCTTCCATGTGAGCTGTTGTAATAATAACCTGTTACAATAAGTTATTGAGTTAAACTCTTACCTGCAGATGTGGTGTAAAAACAGAGCAACAACACAGTGAAAGCCTTCATCTTGGGTTTAGTGTGTAATGTTAAAGTGCGCAGGTCGCATCTCGGGCACAACCAATAGAAACACAGTAAATGCTGTTACTAGGTGAACTTGAGTCACTGCAGGTTGTTAAATGAAAGTGAAACTTTAGATGTAGACTAGCCATGGTTCACATGACGCTTGTATACAAGCTGTGACAAATGCACATTATATTATTATATTTATCTGCTTGATCTATGGGTGTTATTATATACGAGGGATATGTAACATCTGATCTACTTGTGCATGTTATTATATACGAGTGATATGTAACATGTTGGACTCAGTGAGCAATATGGAGTGAAGTTCCAATTCACGTGAGGGTAATGGGTCTGGGTGCTCTGGGTGATTGAAACATTGGTGCCACACTCAACTTTACAAATAGAGGGTGCGGCACGGGGGGGGAGGGGAATCGAACAAACAACCTGTGCATCAGCGACAGGGGTAAGAGAGAGGAGATCTCCTAGGCGCCAGCAGTACTGTGTTTAAGTTATAAAAAACTCGGGAGCAAGCTGCAGCCAAGAATTAAGAACGGACGATTCTGTCGGAAGTTCCCAATGGGCGGTAATGACGCGCCGCATCTGGTGAAACCCGGAATTACACTCAATGTAAACGGGAAGTAAATGAGGGTGAAAAAATGGCGTTCGGCCAAAGACGGGATTAAAACACTTCTTTATTGAAAGATATGGATTATTACATTGCACTAGAACTCCGGACAGTTAGTTAACATTTGGGGCTTGGGGGTAAGCACCTTTATTTTTGGATTTGTACATGTTTGGAGCCCCGGACAGGCTAGCATCTGAAAGTTCCAGTGACAATGGGGAGGAGTGTCTACAACTCTCGTAGATTGAAAACGTCAGAATCATAAATACGTCTACGAGAGTTGTATTCTACTAACATCGCGTCACCAGTCTTTCCACCTCGTAGGAAAAGTATTCTACAGCTAGGTGCGGAAAACCGTTTGCGTTTCGCTTTGGATTAAAGGACATAATAGACACTCTCGGGACCGCGGAGTCAAGAAGCCGTTCGGAGGACCGTTCGGACCCGAGCCACGGATGTTACAAGGCGACCCGGACCTAGCCTGGTAAACCCTCCCTCCGGAAATCTCAATTCCATTTCATTTCAGGAGTGAGTCTGGCCTGATAGCCCATTCTGCAATATTGGCTGTGGGCTGGAGTTGGGCGGGAGTAATAACGTTGACTGACAACCCCTTCAGCCAATGATAATTTTTCCCCTTCAGCCAATCAGCAGTTCACCAGTCTAGTGACGTCAACGGGACTTTTGAAACGGCGATGCCCAAAATGAGTTGCCTTATTCGGATAAACGGGTGTCACTACCCGCCCCTACCGGTTCTCTAAATTTTTATTTTTAAATAGGCTTTGTCATGATTAATTGACCACATATATGAAGTTAAACAACTAAATTCTATCCAAACGATTTATTATAAGTAAATTCCGTGCCTCAAAATAGAAGTTAGAGTGCTTTTTGAAGTCAAAAAATAGCGGAGATTTTAGCGCACAAGAAAAAGATGGCTGCCGTTCGTGTTTTGGGCTCACTCGAACTCGCCACCTGATTGGCCAACGTAAGCTGTCAATCACAGAACAATGAGCGACGACGCTGATAGGCGCGGCCGTTTGGCATACAGAGCCAATATTGCAGAAAGGCGGATCATGCCAGACTCACTCCTGAAATTAAATGGAATTGAGATTTCCGGAGGGAGGGTTTACCAGGCTAACCCGGACCGCGATAAGTATCCGAATCTCCCGTATTGTTCAATAAAAAGCATTTTAATCCCATCGCCGGCCATTTTCTTTTTTTGTAATGTATCAGAGTGCAATACACCTCCCAACCATTAGTGTCGCATGGTTGAAAGCATCGGAGAAAATTTTGAGAAAATGGCCGGCGATCGGATTAAAATGCTTGGGCTTGTTTCCATTGTGGTCCTGTGTATTCAATTCATCGAATATAAATATAAAAAGTGCTCTTTTATGGTGGTTTTGAAGGAGGGTAAGAAGTCACACTTTTTGAAAAGTGAATCCTGTGATATATCGTGATATTGAAACGTGACGATACGTATCGTTTTGATGTCATACCGTATCGAGATATTAAAAAAAAGAGTGTCACCTTTAATTTTCTATCACATCACAATCTAATAATGTATTAAAACGTATTGATCATAGCCATTACATTAAGTGAAATATTTACTGTCATAAGTAATAAATACATGCAATGCATTTTTTCCTTAGTTTACTTTTAATTTAATGAGTTAAATAGTTGAAATAGTGCCCCATTCATCGTGCATGTAATACAGCAATATGACATTGAATCATAATACAATAACTGTAAGATTCTAGAAAAATGGTTTACGTGGTAATTTATATAGCTTGAGGAGACGGTTTTCATTTGTTACTTTCAATGGTGTGACGTCACATTCTCTTTCTGTTATAGTATAAATGAGTAACACATTTAGCACTTAAAAACTATTCGTTGAAGTTTTAAAAGAAGAAAACAAAAGGGCTGGGATGTCTCCAAAAGACGAGTCCTACTCCTAATGGAAACTTCTGTTGAAAGGAGCAGTATAAATATCCATGATATTTTTACGTGTCTATCCAACTCCCTGACAACATACAGCTGTTTGATTTAATCCTCCCAGTGAAGTTATTTATACTGGACATTTCTTCCCTTGGTGTGAATGCACTGATGTCTTTTCAGAGCACTTAACTGACTGAAACTCTTCTCACACTGTTAACATTGTGACAAGAGTTTTATCCAGTATGAACACGCTGGTGTTTCTTCAGGTCAGATGACTGAATGAAACTCTTTTCACTAGGTTTTTTCTCCAGTGTGGATACGCACAATATTTTCAATGGAGAGGTTTCTCTTCAGTGTGGATACGCTGGTGTGTCTTCAGGTTACCCGCCTGATTAAAACTCTTGTTACAGCGTGAACAGTGGAAAGGTTTTTCTCCAGTGTGGATACGCTGGTGTTTCTTCAGGTCACATGACTGACTGAAACTCTTGTCACAATGTTTACAGTGGAAAGGTTTTTCTCCAGTGTGGATACGCTGGTGTATCTTCAGGGAAGTTGACCCACGGAAACACTTGGTACAATGTTTACAGTGGAAAGGTTTTTCTCTAGTGTGAACATGCTGGTGCATCTTCAGGTCACATGACTGACTGAAACTCTTGTCACAATGTTTACAGTGGAAAGGTTTTTCTCCAGTGTGGATACGCTGGTGTTTCTTCAGGGAAGTTGACCCAATGAAACACTTGGTACAATGTTTACACTGGAAAGGTTTTTCTCCAGTGTGGATACGATGGTGTGTCTTCAGGTTACTCGAAGAATTAAAACTCTTGTCACAATGTTTACAGTGGAAAGTTTTTTCTCCAGTGTGGACATACTGGTGTATCTTGAGGCCATATGAACGGCTGAAACTCTTGTTACACAGTTTACACTGGAAAGGTTTTTCTCCAGAGTGGACACCTCCACTTGTCTCCCCCAAATCATCACTGTCTTCAGTGACTTCAGTGTCAGATTCAAGCTCAACTTCAACTTCAGAGCAGTGTGAAGAGATGTGTTCATCATCAACTTCACTTTTCACTGCTAGTAATGTCAACATTGACCCAACAGGCTCCTCTGGTCTTTGAAGTAGCTCCTCCTGTTCCTTTTTAATGTGTGGAGGCTCTGGTTCCTCCTGGATTAGACTGGCGCTCCTCTCCTGTTCAGGAGAATCCTCCTCTTTACACACAACCATGTGCAGGATGTCTAGGAGCAGAAAAATAACATGATAGTCAACACTGGATTCATAAAATGTAAATCTATTTCTCTATCTTCCATGTTCCATGTACAAAGCTATTGCCTACTAAAACTGACTAAACAGTTACTAAATAGGAACAAAAACGGTTTTCAATTAAGTACTGCTTAACTCCCAAATGGGTTGGACTGCAGACTGACTGATTGATTGATTGATTGATTGAATATTTGTTTGGACACAAATGTAAAAACAGAGTACAGTCAAACACTTTGTCTAAAAGGATAGTCTCGCGTAGCCAGACAACTATGCCACAATCTCCGAATGCTATATAGAGTCTGGAACTACACCTCCCGAAATCCGAGAGAGGAAACTGGCACTTCCGTTCATGAAAATATATTTTAAAATATCTTTGCATTAAATGTTTTTATTTCCAATTCTGCCAAGCAGCAAGCTATATATACTTAGATGATTTTGATTTATATAAGGATACATTTGTGCAACTGTAAAGACGAAACGGAAGTGGGGAGGAGGCTTCACATCCGGTTTATATTTTAATCATGATCAGAGCTTCCGAGTACCAGACTGTATGACCGGAAACATTTGAAAATTGTGGGAGGCAACAGTCTGACCACGCGAGACTACTAAAAGGATAACACGGTCTTGTTTCCATTGGGGTCCTGGGTATTCAATTCATCAACATATAAAAAATAGCACCAAACATCAGAAATATAAAACACTATATGTACAGAGTAGGAAAATAAAGGGGGGGAGGGGAATGGGGGTAAAGATGGGGGGGGGGGGGGGTCGGCTGTCTAAGGGAGAAGTGATAACTACCTCCCCCCTTGGCCTCCTGAAATGTGCATTTTCAGGGTTGTTTGAAAGGAAGCCAGTGAAATACTTTTTTTGAGGGATGTGGTCAGGGCATTCCACACTTGGGTGGCAGTGCTGTAGAAGTAGAATTTACCCATGTTTGTTCTATAGGTGGGTGTTACCAGATCGTTGTTTACGCTCCCTCTAGTATTGTGGCTGTCGCACATTTTTTGGAGGTATTTAGTCAGATATGCGGGTATTGAGGTCAAAGTCGCATTGACTATTTTGAAAGCCAAACCCATTTTTTATTGTTTAACCCTGTCCTCTACCCCGAGCCATCCTAGGCTAGGAAAATGTGTGGAGAAAAAGGCAGGTCATGGGACCCAGGCCGAGAAGTAGTCAAATCAGTTTGTTTTGGGAGGTTTGAAGCTTAGTCTTTAGTGACATTGAGATGTTGGAGTACCAGGAGGTGCAAGGATAGTCAAAGAGGGGCTGAATGAGGGCTCCGGAAAGAGTCCTAAGAGCACTTCTATAGACAAAAGAGGACATTCTGCCCAACAATCTTCTTTGATTTACTCTTTTGATCACCTTTGTTGCCAAGCTTTCACCTGTCAGGTATTCGTCAAGAATACAGCCAAAATAGGCTTGCAAAGAAAAGGAATCCAAGGCACTCCGTCTTTGATGAAAAAATATATATTAAGGATTTATTAATTATTATTAGCAAGACAACAATATGATCAACACATATTGACCTATAAAAGGTCTTCATCAGGGTCTGTTTTTGGGGCTAATTTCACAAACCACTGTACCGATTAGCACCAAATTTCAATTTGTGCATGCTGCCAGTAGGCCAAGCAAGTATTTTTTTTATCTAATATGTGCTGCAAGTCATGGTCATGTTTCAGTTTCTTACAGATTATTAAAGTGCAGCCTGTAAGCTTTCTAGTGAAGTGACATGCACTGAAATCTGGAAATGGTTGGAGAAGATATACTTATTTGAATGTTATTAAGCACTTAAAGACCAGATGAAATGGCTTTTTGCAACCATATTTTAACCTAATTCCCAGTAAAACAGAGGCTGGGTGGCTCTGAGCCAATCACAGCTGAGTTTTCTAGCTCAGTGTTTACAACAGTCACACAGCATATGTGTTTTAAAGTATGTGATCTAAACTCGTTGCGTTGTACACTGCAACAAGGCGAATCAAGTGTATGTTACTGCATTGGCTATTTCTCACCTCAAATGTTTTTGGAAACATTTAATGTATCGTTTATAACATAAGTAATAATGCACCATTCGGCCATCCTCTTCGTCCAGATTCAACAGAGTAGCACTGCCCCCTAGTATCTAGCATAGGCTAATGAATCATAGCTGTTTGAAAGACTACTAGACAAGTGCTATTATAACATATTGAAATTGGTTGGAGTGTCCGCCCTGATATTGGGAGGTCCAAGTTTAATCCCCCGGCCGGGTCATACCAAATTCTATAAAAATGGGACCCATTGTCTCCCTGCTTTAGCCTGCATGTCGGTCTGCAGAAGACACATGATTATGTGAATTCACGCGACCAGGATGGTTTACCAGGCTCAAGGGTTGGACAGGGATAAGTCCCTGTGACGTACTAGCGTCTTGTCCAGGTGTTGTACTTGTACATCATGGCTGGGGGATAATTCTCGTACATCAAGTCGCCTCACGCCACAGAAACAGGAGATAAGGTCCTGGCCTATGGGCCACATGGCTCGGAAATAATTGGTTCTCAAGGCTACCTACTTACCTGCCGATGTAATCTTATATTATGTTTGTCATTATTCTGTGGGTTGATGAAAGTTGGGGCAAACACTCACGCCTATCGGTACATAACTCGGACAGAGCTGTGTCGGCTGAAGCGAACTTCGCAACTTTCAGCACGGCAACTCGCTTGCTCGGTGGCGTCTCTCGTGGCTCCAGTTCGCTTGAGACGGCGCACCTCCGTTGCGGTCCAAAACTATACTTTATACAAAACACCTACTGAGCCTCGTGGGAAGGTCAGTATCTCACCTACTTAGAATAATCAATAGTCTGATTAAACGTGATAATGTCCCATTCAGTGCATTGACAGCATCCGAAATGGGTGACAGGGTCGACTCTATACTTGGTCCTCTCTTTTTTCCCTCTAAACCAAGTCTTTTGTGATGCATTGTGAGCTTGTAGATCAGCTATTAGCAGAACCATAGCATAGAGATGCTAGGGTTAAAGTGGTTAAACTTCAAATCAAGAAGCTAATAAAAAGCCTGTTTAATATCTGTGTTATCTCACACAGATCAGACTCACAGACCCATTTCTAGACCTCTCACCTCCTACAGAGGGCACACCATAAAATCAGTTTTCATAGTTTTCAACTACTACCATACTTTAACCTGTGGCTTTCATGGCTGGAGTGGAGGTGCTTCTGTTTCATGATGTCATTCACTTGGCGGCTTGCGCTGTGAGCTGTGGTGCAGTTTCTCTTTTGTATAGCATATTTAATGATGCCTATGCATATTGATTGAGTGAGTGATTGATTGAATACTTTATAAGTCAAAACATGTAAATAGCACAGAGGTGGAGTAAAACATTTAGACACAAAAGGTCCTGGGGACATAATATCTTATAATATCCTATAATAGCCGGATATTATCATTGTCATGATATTCTTTTGCCAAGATTATCGTATAGTTAAAAAACGTACTGAGGTGTGGGTGGTCTTCAGGATCCTCCTGTTTAATAGAAATGTCCCTGGCTGAGTCTGGAGAGTTCATCTTCACCTGCAGTCTGGACTCCACACACTGGTCTGAAATGAATCAAGTGAATAAGGACTTTAATATCTGGAGACCCGGTGGTGTCAAGAATAAGTTGCCAAAGTTGGCACTGTGTGCAATGTGTAGTGGAAAAGCCCATGTGATCAGAAACAATCATCCAGACTATGGATTTGCATAAATTGTAACAATCTGCCTTTTTACCTGAAAGGATAATTACTACCAAAAAGGAAAAACAACGAGATCGGTGGGTGTTTTAACTGATAAGATTTTTTATATAGTAGCCAGGAATTAATTGACAGGTCAAACTGTATTTAAAACAAATAATAACACTTCCAAAGTTTACTTCTGTCCCTCTCCCTGATAAATAAAATAAACAAGCAAACAAACAAATAAATCAAAAACAAACAATAATTACTTTAACTGCCCCTCCCACCCAAACAAATCCCACTGTCCTTTGTAACCCCGCGGGTAATCTCTCAAGAACAGATTCTGCACTGCGTTGGAATCTGTCGGGGAGGTTCGTCATAACGTGTGCGCATTCAGATCAGGAAGCAAGCCGCGCTTTACCCAATCAAATGTAGTGGGCGGGATTCACATGTCCGTCGATCTTTCCCCCTCGAAACAAACCCAAACTAATTTAACAATAGCGTCCGCGGAGCAGACAAAACCACGGAAAGATATTCACATTTTAACTTACTCTTTCATCATAGAAACAAGTGGGCTTATAACCAAAACGATCCATGTTCTCTGGGAGAAGTGGTGTTAGTGTTCCGTGTAGAAATATTGTTAGTGGGAATGAAAACATAGTGGCACCCACCGGAAGTGAAAGCTGAAGGCAGACCTAAACCCCGGTTTCCTTGCGCACTGGTGTTACGTTTTCTTCCGCCCAGAGCCAACAGACATAGAACAAACAGCAGAGGTCGCTGTTTTTCATTTTCAGTTGGATATGGGTTCCCAGATTGCCCCGCGGGTCACAATGCAAGATACAAACAATAAACAAATGCACACGGCGTTTAAGAGTCTGTCATGCACGCACGCTGCTTAAATAAATAAATAAATAGATAAATAGTCCCGCGACCGTTCTCTTCGGATCGCGCTCCCGCAAACGGCTCCTTTTAATCCTGAAATCCTTTTAGTCCAAACGAAAATAAAAGTCTTCTCCGCCCGATGCGGTCCAAATAATAGCTAAATGTCGGGGTACCCCCTCTAATTTGTATTCCAAAAAGAACAGGACGCTCGGCTCGGGTTGATCTCACCGGCCTCGGATCCTCTCGACTCCCCTCCCAACCGGCGTCTCGATCACAACACCACAGCTCGACTCCCACGGCACGGCAGAAACGCTCCGCTGGGCTTGAAAGTCCTCTAACCTCGGCTGCAGTTTACTGTTTATACTTTGTTTCAAAACTCTCTAAACTGGCGCTTCGAAGTCTCTGCTTCCTCCTCCGTTCAACATGGCACAAACGGTTTGGTTCAACCTGGCTCCACGGTTTGGTTCAACCCCTCTGTTGTGTACCACACCCTCTATTAGTAACCTCGGGTGGCATCACTGATTCCATTATCCCCCCAATCAGACCCATTACAGCTCAAGTGAATAGGACAAGTTCATATTTTCTCATGGCTTCAAACATGTTGCATACAGTATATTTTACAAATATAATAACATGCACAGGTCGAGTGGAATACTAATAATAATAATGTGCAATTGTCACAAAATGACCAATTCTAAATAAAACAGTGTACTGATCTTGATTTTTTTCTACATGTATTTGTATTCTTCTTCTTATTTGTTCAATCACTATTTCCTTTCTATCCTATTGATTTTTTTTCTACATGTATTTGTATTCTTCTTCTTATTTGTTCAATCACTATTTCCTTTCTATCCTATTTAATTTCTATGTTATCTTACTCCACACTGGTGAAGCACACTGATTTCACTGCCAATGGTGCAGCTGCCAATAGTATTGTATGTGTATGTGACAATAAACACCTTGAAGCTAGAAAAAAGGGAAGAAAGAAAGAGACAGACTGAGAGTGAAACGTACTGAGGTCTGGCTGGTCTTCAGGATCCTCCTGTTTCACTGAAATGGGTCTGGCTGGGTCTGGAGAGTTCATCTGCACCTGCAGTCTGGACACCACAGAGTCTGGAATGAAACAATTAAAATCCCAGAGTTCAGATTTCATTACAAAGACTTTAAGAGAGACGTCGCTTACACTTAACTTCAACAATAACAGACAATAAGAAAGGACTAACATGGTAATCACTTGTCAACTGGGCGAGTAACTTTTTCACAGAAAATGTCCTGAATAATATATAATAATATGTATATAATTAATAATATAATATAATTAATATCTTCATGTAATCCTCTCTCTGATAGAAAATGTTCCCTCTTTAAGGCAAGTAGAACGATTTTTTTTTTTTTAGGTAAATAATTCTAAATTATTTAGTCATGATTTGTGCAAATTAAATACTAATAATATTAATAATACAAACATTGTTTTTTTTTTTCTTTTCAGGTAAACACTATTAAGGTTCACTGCCATAATAGTGAAATGCCCCTTTTCCTTCAGGTCAATTGATTGATTGAATGTTTTATTAACAGTTTGCGGGAAAAAAAACAAAAAAAACATAGAAAGTACAGTTCAAAAGGATTAAAACCCAAGAAAGCGGGTTTGTAGAAAGAATGGCTTGTTTCCATCGGGGTCCTGTGTATTCAATTAATCTAAACATGTTATGACAGAAAGATATACAAGACTGTGCAAAAACATCATATGAAGGAGTAATAATCAAAAAGTAAAGTAATCATAATAAAGACAACAGTTCCCGGGGGGGGGGGGGGGATTACACACTTATTTTAAACAACAACAACTAAAAAACATACCTTCCTCAATAATGTGTCCTGGTGGAAAACACACTTGAACACCTCTAATGTGGAGTGTACT
This sequence comes from Gymnoscopelus braueri, assembly GCF_963280865.1. Taxonomy (NCBI): domain Eukaryota; kingdom Metazoa; phylum Chordata; class Actinopteri; order Myctophiformes; family Myctophidae; genus Gymnoscopelus; species Gymnoscopelus braueri. Next base: position 30,912,842 of record NC_137626.1, read on the forward strand.
TGAAGCTAGCTTAGCATTAGCACTAGCGCATCACAACAACAAAGAAAAGTCTTTGAACGTCGTGTGTAAATTCCTCTCGTTTGTTTCACAACGTGCCAGCCTGTCACTCTTTACGCAGACTGTCGCACAAAGACACACTCAGACAGAAGTTACACAAAGGTTTGTTCACTGCAAACTTATATTATAACACAGACTTTCTCTGTATCACGTTCGTTCACTCTCTGCTCTGTTTATTTGGCTCTAATGGATGTGTTTCAACCCGGATGAGAGAGAGGGACGGACACGGTCCCCGGCCGTGCCTCTCTCTCGTCCGGGTTGAAACACACACTATTCTGAGTGAGTTCCTGCAGAAGCCTCATTAATGCCCAATGAATTAATAATGTACCGTGAATTTCAAAGTGTATTCTTAAACAAAAATACGTTTTAAAGGTTTTACAAATAGATGAAACACAACGTGAATTACTTCATCTTCTGCTGTGTTTCAGTGGTTGAGCTGCTAACAAACGTCCTCCTGCTGCTTAACGACGACAGTTTACAAACGACTTGTTTTAGTTGTCTTTGTATTTTAAAGTGTCAGTCAACACGCCAGAGTCTGTCTAGACGCCCCCCCCCCCACGGTTGGTCTTGGGTACTGTCCATTGTTTATATAGCCTACAGTAACAGTATGTGACCTTCCAGACCTGTAGAGACCAGAACATCCATCTAGGAGTGCAACAGTTAATCCAACTAAATCAATTTAAATTATATATTTTTTTATTTTGGGCATGTCATTACAGGCAAACATATTGAAAGTAGCAGATCTACAAGCTCACATCACGTCACGGTGCGATGCGTTTTGAGCTTGTAGATCAGATATTATATCTCCTGAAGGGACAATGTGGCATCTTTCCACCAGTGTTGCTGCTTGGAGCATACACAAACTCAACAAAGTTGCAGGACCCATGCTCAGGTGCCAGGCACACACCTGTGACTGGCACACACCTGTGACTGGCACACACCTGTGACTGGTACACAGCTGTCACTGGCACACACCTGTGACTGGCACACACCTGTGACTGGTACACACCTGTGACTGGTACACAGCTGTGACTGGCACACACCTGTGACTGGCACACAGCTGTGACTGGCACACACCTGTGACTGGTACATACCTGTGACTGGTACACACCTGTGACTGGCACACACCTGTGACTGGTACACAGCTGTGACTGGCACACACCTGTGACTGGCACACACCTGTGACTGGTACACACCTGTGACTGGCACACACCTGTGACTGGCACACACCTGTGACTGGTACACACCTGTGACTGGCACTCCAGACTTTAATATTATTCCACAAATGTATTAATGTTAAGTCCTCAAGGCTTATGTTTCACCTTCCTGATAATCAATTAGATTTATAGCATAATGTGTGTGTGTGTGTGTGTGTGTGTGCGCGCCCATTAGGTGTAATAATTACCGTAAATCATAAAAAAATATTTATGAGGAACATAAATAATACGCACCATTGCCAACTCTCACATGTACATAAACGTTCAAATTTCAAATATAGTGCTTACCCCCGAGCCACGGATGTTACAAGGCGACCCGGACCGCGATAAGTACCCGTATCTCCCGTATTGTTCAATAAAAAGCATTTTAATCCCATCGCCGGCCATTTTCTTTTTTTGTAATATAGAGTGCAATACACCTCCCAACCATTAGTGTCGCATGGTTGAAAGCATCGGAGAAAATTTGGAGAAAATGGCCGGCGATCGGATTAAAATGCTTGGGCTTGTTTCCATTGTGGTCCTGTGTATTCAATTCATCGAATATAAAAAGTGCTCTTTTATGGTGGTTTTGAAGGAGGGTAAGAAGTCACACTTTTTGAAAAGTGAATCCTGTGATATATCGTGATATTGAAACGTGACGATAGGTATCGTTTTGATGTCATACCATATCGAGATATTAAAAAAAAAAAGAGTGTCACCTTTAATTTTCACAATCTAATAATGTATTAAAACTTAATGATCATAGCCATTACATTAAGTGAAATATTTACTGTCATAAGTAATAAATATATGCAATGCATTTTTTCCTTTCCTCCTCCAACTTTTAATTTAATGAGTTAAATAGTTGAAATAGTGCCCCATTCATCGTGCATGTAATACAGCAATATGACATTGAATCATAATATAATAACTGTAAGATTCTAGAAAAATGGTTTACGTGGTAATTTATATAGCTTGAGGAGACGTACAATGGAGTTCAATGGACACGTGGAAACAAATTGGGAGGTTTTCATTTGTTACTTTCAATGGTGTGACGTCACATTCTCTTTCTGTTATAGTATAAATGAGTAACACATTTAGCACTTAAAAACTATTCGTTGAAGTTTTAAAAGAAGAAAACAAAAGGGCTGGGATATGTCTCCAAAAGACGAGTCCTACTCCTAATGGAAACTTCTGTTGAAAGGAGCAGTATAAATATCCATGATATTTTTACGTGTCTATCCAACTCCCTGACAACATACAGCTGTTTGATTTAATCCTCCCAGTGAAGTTATTTATACTGGACATTTCTTCCCTTGGTGTGAATGCACTGATGTCTTTTCAGAGCACTTAACTGACTGAAACTCTTCTCACACTGTTAACATTGACAAGAGTTTTATCCAGTGTGAACACGCTGGTGTTTCTTCAGGGCAGATGACTGAATGAAACTCTTTTCAATAGGTTTTTCCTCCAGTGAGGATACGCACAATATTTTCAATGGAGAGGTTTCTCTTCAGTGTGGATACGCTGGTGTGTCTTCAGGTTACCCGCCTGATTAAAACTCTTGTTACAGTGTGAACAGTGGAAAGGTTTTTCTCCAGTGTGGATACGCTGGTGTATCTTCAGGTCAGATGACTTACAAAAACTCTTGTCACAATGTTCACAGTGGAAAGGTTTTTCTCCAGTGTGGATACGCTGGTGTTTCTTCAGGTCAGATGACTTACAAAAACTCTTGTCACAATGTTCACAGTGGAAAGGTTTCTCTTCAGTGTGGATACGCTGGTGTGTCTTCAGGTGACCCGACTGATTAAAAGTCTTGTTACAGTTTGTACAGTGGAAAGGTCTTTCTCCAGTGTGAACACGCTGGTGTTTCTTCAGGTTACTCAAACAATTAAAAGTATTGTTACAGTGTGTACAATGGAAAGGTTTTTCTCCAGTGTGAACACGCTGGTGTTTCTTCAGGTAACTCGAAGAATTAAAACTCTTGTCACAATGTTTACAGTGGAAAGGTTTTTCTCCAGTGTGAACACGCTGGTGTTTCTTCAGGTTACTCGAAGAATTAAAACTCTTATCACAATGTTTACAGAGGAAAGGTTTTTCTCCAGTGTGAACACGCTGGTGTTTCTTCAGGTCACATGACTGACCGAAACTCTTGTCACAATGTTTACAGTGGAAAGGTTTTTCTCCAGTGTGGATACGCTGGTGTATCTTAAGGGAAGTTGACCCACTGAAACACTTGGTACAATGTTTACACTGGAAAGGTTTTTCTCCAGTGTGGATACGATGGTGTCTCTTCAGGTTACCCGAAGAATTAAAACTCTTGTCACAATGTTTACAGTGGAAAGGTTTTTCTCCAGTGTGAACACGCTGGTGTTTCATCAGGTCACATGACTGACTGAAACTCTTGTCACAATGTTTACAGTGGAAAGGTTTTTCTCCAGTGTGGAAACGCTGGTGTATCTTCAGGGAAGTTGACCCACTGAAACACTTGGTACAATGTTTACACTGGAAAGGTTTTTCTCCAGTGTGGATACGATGGTGTCTCTTCAGGTCACATGACTGACTGAAACTCTTGTCACAATGTTTACAGTGGAAAGGTTTTTCTCCAGAGTGGACACCTCCACTTGTCTCCCCCCAATCATCACTGTCTTCAGTGACTTCAGTGTCAGATTCAAGCACAACTTCAACTTCAGAGCAGTGTGAAGAGATGTGTTCATCATCAACTTCACTTTTCACTGCTAGTAATGTCAACATTGACCCAACAGGCTCCTCTGGTCTTTGAAGTAGCTCCTCCTGTTCCTCTTTAATGTGTGGAGGCTCTGGTTCCTCCTGGAGCAGACTGGCGCTCCTCTCCTGTTCAGGAGAATCCTCCTCTTTACACACAACCATGTGCAGGATTTCTAGGAGCAGAAAAATAACACGATAGTCAACACTGGATTCATAAAATGTAAATCTATTTCTCTATCTTCCATGTTCCATGTACAAAGCTATTGCCTACTAAAACTGACTAAACAGTTACTAAATAGGAACAAAAACGGTTTTCAATTAAGTACTGCTTAACTCATTCACTGCCACAATTATTGCTGGCCGCGTTTACCCACTGCCAGAGATTTTTCATCGAAAAAAAAAAGTACTCAGGAGCCGAGACACAGAATTTTTAAGTTTTAGTGGATGGGAGTCTAGATCTTCGAAAAATTACATCCGGTTTATATTTTAATCAGGATCAGAGCTTCTGAGTACCAGACTGTATGACCGGAAAAATTTGAAAATTGTGGGAGGCAACAGTCAGTGACCACGCGAGACTACTAAAAGGATAACACGGTCTTGTTTCCATTGGGGTCCTGGGTATTCAATTCATCAACATATAAAAAATAGCACCAAACATTCAACATCATCAGAAATATAAAACACTATATGTACAGAGTAGGAAAATAAAGGGGGGGAGGGGAATGGGGGTAAAGATGGGGGGTCGGCTGTCTAAGGGAGAAGCGATAACTACCTCCCCCTTGGCCTCCTGAAATGTGCATTTTCAGGGTTGTTTGAAAGGAAGCCAGTGAAATACTTTTTTTGAGGGATGTGGTCAGGGCATTCCACACTTGGGTGGCAGTGCTGTAGAAGTAGAATTTACCCATGTTTGTTCTATAGGTGGGTGTTACCAGATCGTTGTTTACGCTCCCTCTAGTATTGTGGCTGTCGCACATTTTTTGGAGGTATTTAGTCAGATATGCGGGTATTGAGGTCATTGAGGTCAAAGTCGCATTGACTATTTTGAAAGCCAAACCCATTTTTTATTGTTTAACCCTGTCCTCTACCCCGAGCCATCCTAGGCTAGGAAAATGTGTGGAGAAAAAGGCAGGTCATGGGACCCAGGCCGAGAAGTAGTCAAATCAGTTTGTTTTGGGAGGTTTGAAGCTTAGTCTTTAGTGACATTGAGATGTTGGAGTACCAGGAGGTGCAAGGATAGTCAAAGAGGGGCTGAATGAGGGCTCCGGAAAGAGTCCTAAGAGCACTTCTATAGACAAAAGAGGACATTCTGCCCAACAATCTTCTTTGATTTACTCTTTTGATCACCTTTGTTGCCAAGCTTTCACCTGTCAGGTATTCGTCAAGAATACAGCCAAAATAGGCTTGCAAAGAAAAGGAATCCAAGGCACTCCGTCTTTGATGAAAAAAATATATATTAAGGATTTATTAATTATTATTAGCAAGACAACAATATGATCAACACATATTGACCTATAAAAGGTCTTCATCAGGGTCTGTTTTCGGGGCTAATTTCACAAACCACTGTACCGATTAGCGCCAAATTTCAATTTGTGCATGCTGCCAGTAGGCCAACCAAGTATTTTTTAAATCTAATATGTGCTGCAAGTCATGGTCATGTTTCAGTTTCTTACAGATTATTAAAGTGCAGCCTGTAAGCTAGGCATGCACTGAAATCTGGAAATGGTTGAAGAAGATGCACTTAAAGACCAGATGAAATGGCTTTTTGCAACCATATTTTAACCTAATTCCCAGTAAAACAGAGGCTGGGTGGCTCTGAGCCAATCACAGCTGAGTTTTCTAGCTCAGTGTTTACAACAGTCACACAGCATGTGTTTTAAAGTATGTGATCTAAACTTGTTGCGTTGTACACTGCAACAAGGCGAATCAAGTGTATGTTACTGCATTGGCTATTTCTCACCTCAAATGTTTTTGGAAACATTTAATGTATTGTTTATAACATAAGTAATAATGCACCATTCGGCCATCCTCTTCGTCCAGATTCAACAGAGTAGCACTGCCCCCTAATATCTAGCATAGTCTAATGAATCATAGCTGTTTGAAAGACTACTTGACAAGTGCTAATATAACATATTGAAATTGGTTGGAGTGTCCGCCCTGAGATTGGGAGGTCCAAGTTTAATCCCCCGGCCGGGTCATACCAAATTCTATAAAAATGGGACCCATTGTCTCCCTGCATGTCGGTCTGCAGAAGACACATGATTATGTGAATTCACGCGACCAGGATGGTTTACCAGGCTATCCCTACTTGGCACTCAGACTCAAGGGTTGGACAGGGATAAGTCCCTGTGACGTACTAGCGTCTTGTCCAGGTGTTGTACTTGTACATCATGGCTGGGGGATAATACTCGTACATCAAGCCGCCTCACGCCACAGAAACAGGAGATAAGCTCCTGGCCTATGGGCCACATGGCTCGGAAATAATTGGTTCTACCTAGGGTAGAACCAATTACCAAGGCTACCTACTTACCTGCCGATGTAATCTCATATTATGTTTGTCATTATTCTGTGGGTTGATGAAAGTTGGGGCAAACACTCACCCCAAAACATGATTTACGATCCTGTGCCTATCGGTACATAACTCGGACAGCGCTGTGTCGGCTCAAGCGAACTTCGCAACTTTCGGCACGGCAACTCGCTCGCTTTAGCTCGCTCGGTGGTGTCTCTCGTGGCTCCAGTTCGCTTGAGACGGCGCACCTCCGTTGCAGTCCAAAACTATACTTTATACAAAACACCTACTGAGCCTTGTGGGTAGGTCAGTATCTCACCTACTTAGAATAATCAATAGTCTGATTAAACGTGATAATGTCCCATTCAATGCATTGACAGCATCCGAAATGGGTGACAGGGTCGACTCTATACTTGGTCCTCTCTTTTTTCCCCCTAAACCAAGTCTTTTGTGATGCATTGTGAGCTTGTAGATCAGCTATTAGCAGAACCATAGCATAGAGATGCTAGGGTTAAAGTGGTTAAACTTCAAATCAAGAAGCTAATAAAAAGCCTGTTTAATATCTGTGTTATCTCACACAGATCAGACTCACAGACCCATTTCTAGACCTCTCACCTCCTACAGAGGGCACACCATAAAATCAGTTTTCATAGTTTTCAACTACTACCATACTTTAACCTGTGGCTTTCATGGCTGGAGTGGAGGTGCTTCTGTTTCATGATGTCATTCACTTGGCGGCTTGCGCTGTGAGCTGTGGTGCAGTTTCTCTTTTGTATAGCATATTTAATGATGCCTATGCATATTGATTGAGTGAGTGATTGATTGAATACTTTATAAGTCAAAACATGTAAATAGCACAGAGGTGGAGTAAAACATTTAGACACAAAAAGTCCTGGGGACACATAATATCTTATAATATCCTATAATAGCCGGATATTATCATTGTCATGATATTCTTTTGCCAAGATTATCGTATAGTTAAAATACGTACTGAGGTGTGGGTGGTCTTCAGGATCCTCCTGTTTAATAGAAATGTCCCTGGCTGAGTCTGGAGAGTTCATCTTCACCTGCAGTCTGGACTCCACACACTGGTCTGAAATGAATCAAGTGAATAAGGACTTTAATATCTGGAGACCCGGTGGTGTCAAGAATAAGTTGCCAAAGTTGGCAATGTGTGCAATGTATAGTGGAAAAGCCCATGTGATCAGAAACAATCATCCAGACTATGGATTTGCATAAATTGTAACAATCTGCCTTTTTACCTGAAAGGATAATTACTACCAAAAAGGAAAAACAACGAGATCGGTGGGTGTTTTAACTCTTAAGATTTTTTTATATAGTAGCCAGGAATTAATTGACAGGTCAAACTGTATTTAAAACAAATAATAACACTTCCAAAGTTTACTTCTGTCCCTCTCCCTGATAAATAAAATAAACAAGCAAACAAACAAATAAATCAAAAACAAACAATAATTACTTTAACTGCCCCTCCCACCCAAACAAATCCCACTGTCCTTTGTAACCCCGCGGGTCACAATGCAAGATACAAACAATAAACAAATGCACACGGCGTTTAAGAGTCTGTCATGCACGCACGCTGCGAACGCAAACGGCTCCTTTTAATCCTTTTAGTCCAAACGAAAATAAAAGTCTTCTCCGCCCGATGCGGCCCAAATAATAGCTAAATGTCGGGGTACCCCTCTAATTTGTATTCCAAAAAGAACAGGACGCTCGGCTCGGGTTGATCTCACCGGCCTCGGATCCTCTCGAGTCTCGACTCCCCTCCCGACCGGCGTCTCGATCACAACACCACAGCTCGACTCCGACGGCACGGCAGAAACGCTCCGCTGGGCTTGAAAGTCCTCTAACCTCGGCTGCAGTTTACTGTTTATACTTTGTTTCAAAACTCTCTAAACTGGCGCTTCGAAGTCTCTGCTTCCTCCTCCGTTCAACCTGGCACAAACGGTTTGGTTCAACCTGGCTCCACGGTTTGGTTCAACCCCTCTGTTGTGTACCACACCCTCTATCAGTAACCTCGGGTGGCATCACTGATTCCATTATCCCCCCAATCAGACCCATTACAGCTCAAGTGAATAGGACAAGTTCATATTTTCTCATGGCTTCAAACTAAACATGTTGCATACAGTATATTTTACAAATATAATAACATGCGCAGGTCGAGTGGAATACTAATAATAATAATGTGCAATTGTCACAAAATGACCAATTCTAAATAAAACAGTGTACTGATCTTGATTTTTTTCTACATGTATTTGTATTCTTCTTCTTATTTGTTCAATCACTATTTCCTTTCTATCCTATTGAATTTTTTCTACATGTATTAGTATTCTTCTTCTTATTTGTTCAATCACTATTTCCTTTCTATCCTATTGAATTTCTATGTTATCTTACTCCACACTGGTGAAGCACACTGATTTCACTGCCAATGGTGCAGCTGCCAATAGTATTGTATGTGTATGTGACAATAAACACCTTGAAGCTAGAAAAAAGGGAAGAAAGAAAGACACAGACTGAGAGTGAAACGTACTGAGGTCTGGCTGGTCTTCAGGTTCCTCCTGTTTCACTGAAACGGGTCTGGCTGGGTCTGGAGAGTTCATCTGCACCTGCAGTCTGGACTCCACAGAGTCTGGAATGAAACAATTGAAATCCCAGAGTTCAGATTTCATTACAAAGACTTTAAGAGCTTACACTTAACTTCAACAATAACAGACAATAAGAAAGGACTAACATGGTAATCACTTGTCAATTGGGCGAGTAACTTTTTCACAGAAAATTTCCTGAATAATATATAATATGTATATAATTAATAATATAATATAATTAATATCTTCATGTAATCCTCTCTCTGATAGAAAATGTTCCCTCTTTAAGGCAAGTAGAACGATTTATTTTCTTTTTAGGTAAATAATTCTAAATTATTTAGTCATGATTTGTGCAAATTAAATACTAATAATATTAATATTAATAATACAAACATTGTTTTCTTTTTTTTTCAGGTAAACACTATAAGGTTCACTGCCATAATAGTGAAATGCCCCTTTTCCTTCAGGTCAATTGATTGATTGAATGTTTTATTAACAGTTTGCGAAAAAAACAACAACATAGAAAGTACAGTTCAATACAAGGTCTGCTAAAAGGATTAAAACCCAAGAAAGAGCTATGGCTTGTTTCCATCGGGGTCCTGTGTATTCAATTAATCTAAACGTGTTATGACAGAAAGATATACAAGACTGTGCAAAAATATCATATGAAGGAGTAGTAATCAAAAAGTAAAGTAATTATAATAAAGACAACAGTTCCCGGGGGGGGGGGGGGGGGATTACACTCTTATTTTAAACAACAACAACTAAAAAACATACCTTCCTCAATAATGTATCCTGGTAGAAAACACACTTGAACACCTCTAATGTGGAGTGTACTGGAAGCTAGCTTAGCATTAGCATTAGCCCATCACAAGAACAAAGCAAAGTCTTTGAACGTCGTGTGTAAATTCCTCTCGTTTGTTTCACAACGTGCCAGCCTGTCACTCTTTACGCAGACTGTCGCACAAAGACACACTCAGACAGAAGTTACACAAAGGTTTGTTCACTGCAAACTTATATTATAACACAGACTTTCTCTATATCACGTTCGTTCACTCTCTGCTCTGTTTATTTGGCTCTATTGGCATAGAGGTATAATATAACTAGAGGGCGGATTGCCCCGCCCCCAGCTATCATTTCAATGAATGTGCTCAGTGGCGTTTTGAAGCACCCGGAAACCTGCCGGAAGTAGAATTATTGGTTCGATTTTGTATCCCCATAGAGTTATGAGCATGCGCACTAGTGTCCTTTTTGCGTTCTACGGCAGCCCGTGTGTCAAGGATTGAACGCGAGATATTTATTAAATACACTCGAGATGCATATTTATATGTAAATGCATATGTATGTATGTATAATATGTTTACATATTTATATGTATAAATATAAATATCTGTCAGTATGTTTTGCGCGTGCATGTATTTCTCCCTGCCTGCAGTTCCAGCTTTGGCCACTGGGGTGGCAGCTTCAATGTTTCTCAGCAACTCTGGGGGCTTGTCTATTGGATGTGTTTCAACCCGGATGAGAGAGAGGGACGGACACGGTCCCCGGCCGTGCCTCTCTCTCGTCCGGGTTGAAACACACACTATTCTGAGTGAGTTCCTGCAGAAGCCTCATTAATGCCCAATGAATTAATAATGTACAGTGAATTTCAAAGTGTATTCTTAAACAAAAATAAGTTTTAAAGGTTTTACAAATAGATGAAACACAACGTGAATTACTTCATCTTCTGCTGTGTTTCAGTGGTTGAGCTGCTAACAAACGTCCTCCTGCTGCTTAACGACGACACTGTTTACAAACGACTTGTTTTAGTTGTCTTTGTATTTTAAAGTGTCAGTCAACACGCCAGAGTCTGTCTAGACGACCCCCCCCCCCCCCACGGTTGGTCTTGGGTACTGTCCATTGTTTATATAGCCTACAGTAACAGTATGTGACCTTCCAGACCTGTAGAGACTGATTGATTGATTGATTGATTGATTGACTGTTCCTGATATATGTGAATGACATGTCATCGGCCTGCGACTGCAAGCTGTTCCTGTTCGCAGATGACTCGGCCCTGCTAGTCTCGGACAGGGACAGGCTGCAGGTTGAGAAAACTCTCAGCTCCGAACTCAACAAGATCTGCATCTGGCTCTCTGACAACAAACTTTCATTACACCTGGGTAAAACTGAATCCATCCTCTTTGGGTCCAGTCCTAACCTTAGCAAGGCAGAGAGTTTCACGATCAAAGTGGGTGATGATGTCATCAAAAGAAAGGATGAAATTACCTACCTGGGCTCCATCTTGGAGGCAAACCTCTCTGGTAACAAAAACGCCGAAAAAGTGATCAAAAATGTCAACCGAACAACACGCTATTTGTGGAGGATTGATCGCCTAGTCAGTAAGAATACTCTGAAGATTCTTGCAGGGGCCCTCATTCAAGGTCATTATGATTATGCATGCACTTCATGGTATCACAACACCTCCAAGGCCTTAAAAACAAGGCTCCAAACATCCCAAAACAAACTTGTAAGGCTACTCCTTGGCCTCAATCACAGAACCCATCTAACCCCTGCTCATTTTGCTAGGATTGGATGGCTTAGGGTTGAGGACAGAGTACAGCAACTTGCTATGGGCCTGGTCTTCAAGATACACCACAACATTGGGATCCCCCTGTATTTGTCAAAATACTTCAAAAATGTTAATGAAGTCCATGATCATAACACCAGAGGCAGCTCCACTGATCATGTTCAACCCAGATTTGGCTCAACTAAGGGTATGAACTCGTTCTCATGCTATTCATCAAAAATGTGGAATGCCCTACCAAAAGGAGTAAAGGAGTGTAAAACCCTACTCACTTTCAAAACTGCCCTAAAGATACACCTTCAGGAGGCTGCAATTCGAAAATGGCCCCTGTCTAAGTCTTAACCTACCCCTCCCTACCCCCCCCCCCCCTCCTTCATTTTCCTCTTTTGTATATATAATATATATATATATTTTATTTTTTTTCTCTCGTCATACCAGTAACCTGAAAGCTGATTGTATGACATTCTGTATAGTAGTGTGTATATCTGCCTGCCTCTTATATTTCATCATGATTTGTGTGCATGGGGTTCTCATCTTAAACAAGCGTAATGCTTAATGAGGGTTTCCAGTTTAGTAGACCTTGTATTGTGAATTTGTACTTCCATGTACTGTTATGTACTGTCATGTACTATTCTCATGTCTTTCTAAATAAACTACATCAATCAATCAATCAATCAATCAATCGATTGAACATTTTATTAGGCAAAAGAATGTAAAACAACAGAGTTACATTTATAATGCTTTTGTCTAAAAGGTCCGGCCAAAAAAGTCCTTGCGGACTTGTTTCCGTTGGGGTCCTTGAATTAATTTCATAGACATATATAGTAGCAACCAAACAGTTCAAAAATCAACATGAAAATACAGATAATACAGAAAAAATACCACTATGTACAAAAAAAAGCATGAAAAAAAATAAATGTAAAAAAAAAAGGGAATGAGGAAATACAAAATATGTACAAAAAAGAGGAGGGGGGGGGGGTCGTCTGTCTACAGGGAAACTGGTACTAGCTCCTCTTTCGGCCTCCAGAAAGATTAGTTTTTAGGGCTGTTTTGAATGAGCCCAGCGAACTGCATTTTTTTGAGGGATGGGGTTAGACTATTCCATTCCTTGGTGGCTGTGCTATAGAAGGAGAATTTGCCCATGTTTGTTTTATGGGTGGGTGGTACCAGATTGTTGTTTACGCTCCCTCTAGTTTCGTGGCTGTGGGTGTCACTAACTTTTTCGAGGTATTTATACAGATATGCGGGTATAGGGGGCATTTCGGGCAAATCTGCATTTACAATTTTGAAGACCAGACCCATTTTTAGTTGTTTAACCCTGTCTTCCACCCTGAGCCAGCCTAGGCTGGCAAAGTGAGTGGGAGAGAGGTGGGTCATGGGCCCCAGACCAGAACATCCATCTAGGAGTGCAACAGTTAATCCAACTAAATCAATTTAAATGATTATTTTTTAAATTTTGGGCATGTCATTACAGGCAAACATATTGAAAATAGCAGATATTATATCTCCTGAAGGGACAATGTGGCATCTTTCCACCAGTGTTGCTGCTTGGAGCATACACAAACTCAACAAAGTTGCAGGACCCATGCTCAGGTGCCAGGCACACACCTGTGACTGGCACACACCTGTGACTGGTACACACCTGTGACTCGCTACCGAGCGGCACCGCAGCACATTATAGCTTACACTATTACCAATACAACCAATAAACGTAGCCTCACGGCAGTGCACGTAGCTAGCAGTTAACGGCCTACCCTTACACACGATGGTAGAAACGCATAAGAATAATGCACAAATCATAAATCTATGAGACTGCTGATTTATAATAAAGCCCCAATAGTTTGACAACAAGCTGTCGGAGCCACTTAGAAGAAGAACTACAACAGAACCATGTGACCGGCAACTACTTCAGGGTTAGATGGTTCGCTGTGATCAACATGAGGTGAGGTCTATGGGTCCTGCTGACATCTAGTGGTGACTAGCGACAAGGTACATAATAAACTGCTATTACTGTGTAGTGTCTGTGTACTGTAGAGTAGAGCAGGGGTCTTCAACGTTTTTCAAGCCAAGGACCCCTCGGCTGAGAGAGAGAGATGAAGCAGGCAGGGACCCCATACTACATGTTATGAAATAGGGTTGCAGATTAAACCTTTTCATAGATTTCATAGATGGTTTCATAGACTAGAAAAGGGATTCTGGGGTTCAAGTGGTTAATGTAAAAAAAAATAATCCTATCACAGAAAGATTTGGCGGCCCCCCTGTAGTAACTCTGAAGACCTCCTAGGGGTCCCCCCTGTTGAAGACCTCTGGTGTAGAGGCATGGAAATAGTCAAATTGAATTGTGACTGTGCAAAATACAGTGTCAAATCTAAAGACATTTACCATTTCTATACACACCAATGATATCCTAAAACACATGTGGATATTCATTTGCAGTACATTACACAAAAGTTGGAAAAAGGTGGAAGTATTTTTACTCACTTTAACAGCTGTAAATTATTTCTACTCACTTTAACAACTGTAGAGTATTTTTACTCATTTTAACAGCTGTAAAGTATTTTACTCACTTTAGCTGCTGTAAAGTATTTCTACTCATTTTAACAGCTGTAGAGTATTTTTACTCATTTTAACAGCTGTAAAGTATATCTACTCACTTTAACGGCTGTAAAGTATTTCTACTCACTTTAATGGCTGTAAAGTATTTCTACTCACTTTAACAGCTGTAAAGTATTTCTACTCACTTTAACAGCTGTAAAGTATTTTTACTCACTTTGATTACTTTTTACCCACTAGTTACTTTTTAGTGACTTAAAGTACTTTCACTCAAATTGTAGATCGGTCGATTTTAGTTTAGTAACTAGTAGTAACTAAACTAAGTAAAGGTATAATCTTTGCCTCTAAGGTGTAGTGGAGTAGAAGTAAAAGTACTGAAAATTGGAAATACTCCAGTAAAGGAAAAAAAATACCTCAAAATTGTACTTAAGTACGGTACTTAAGTAGATGTATTTAGTTTTGTTTAATGATGTGCGCGCTGTCAGGAGAGAGTGTTGCACGCGTGGATCACGTGACACGCACGCAAGCAGCTGGCGGAAAGCCCGTCAACCAATCAAAAGGCCGCAGGTCTGTGGACGTTAACGCGCTACGTCACAGGCAGTGCGTGCAGCCCGCGAGGTATAAAAGCTTTGGGTCCCAACGGTTGACGGTTCAGAAGACGCACCTCACCTCCACAGCTGCTACCTACCGGAGCCACGGACCAAGGAGACGGCCGTTGCTGAACTTTTTTACGGAGGATATATTCAAACTGCGGTTCTCCATACTCGTTTAGCCGGTTGAGGTTACCCAGCTCCAAGCTGGGTAACTTTATGGAGGATATTATATCCAAACTTCGTAGGAGGATGAACGACTCCTTCAGCCGGCAGACGACGCTCAACGCTGGGTAAGTGCGAGGGCTAGTGAGTGAGTGAGTGGAAGGTGTACATTTGGTTACACCATTTCAGGTTAATTACAGTATGATTAAGTTTGGGCATGTTTTTTTTGTGGAAACAGTTTTTATTTTATTTATCTTGGTGTCATTTGTAGCTGTCGTTGTAGCCATGGGTCACACGATGGTCGTCGTGTGTGTGTGTCACAGTCATGTCAGTGCTAACTGTCGTTGCTAAAGTTAGCAAGCTTCGGGAAAAGTGTGCGTGAGAGATTGTCAGTTGGCACGCTCAGTGCGCCCCTGGCATTTTTTTAAATTCACGACGTTAGAAGGCCTGTCAACGGTGTTGCCATGTCGGCTTATTATAAGCGACGTTGGGCTTGTTTTTCCATAAAGTTGCTTGTAAAAATTGCGGGTTGCGGTTTTTTCAAGTGTTAAGTGTTATGTTTTTTTAAATCTTGATAAAATGTGTAGCTGTCGTTGTAGCCATGGCGCACACGACGGTCGTGTGTCACAGTCATGTCAGTGCTACTGCTAACTGTCGTTGCTAAAGTTAGCAAGCTTCGGTAAAAGTGTAGCTTTAGTTTACTGTAATACAGTAAACGTTGTGATGTTGACCAGCCTATTTTCAAACGAAAACAAACCACTGAAACCTTGAAATCAAACGATAACAAACATTTATTTAAACCTATTACTTGATAACGCCTGTCAGTTGCAATTATTTACGTGAGAGATTGTCGGTTGGCACTTGGCACCGTGGTAGCCTGGGACCAGAAGAATCTGCGAGTGCAAAAAAAAATTGCACTCTGGGATTTGGGTCTGGCACCGCTCCATAGAGAATCCATTTCCTGCTCCAGAAGACGTGGGTAACCAATCAGGGCCCAGTATTCGAATATGGGAGACTGTAATTGGTAGTTGGTTTGTAGGTCTAACCAATTGCGTCGAGAGTCATTGTTTTGATCCCGCCCACTTGGAAAAAAAACTTCCTCATAGAAGCACCAGACTCATATCCACGCAGTGATATAGTCTGTCTACGCCAGGCTAGCACCGTGGGCCGTGGTTGGCACGCTCAGTGCGCCTGGCATTTTTGAAATTCATAACGTTAGAAGGCCCGTCAACGGTGTTGCCATGTCGCCTTATTATAAGCGACGTTGGGCTTGTTTTTCCGTGAAGTTGCTTGTACAAATTGCGGATTGCGGTTTTTTTGGGCTTGTTTCTGAAGTGTACTTGCTTATGTAGGCTTGCTTCCTACATTTTAAATTATTATTTAAACCGGAGGTTCTCAAATATTTTCATGAAAATGTTTTGCTCCCACTGCCAGGGAGCATTTGTTTTGTTAGAACGCTTTTTTTTTTTTTTTTTGCAGAAAATAGCAGATCTACAAGCTCACAACACTGTGAGCTTGTAGATCTGCTATTTTCAATTAGCCGACGCTTATAGGTTTAAACTTTAAAGTGCTCATGTGGCCTATAACTTAAAAAGTTGCTTCTTTTGGGTTTGTTTTCCTATACCTGGTTGCTTATTTCTCTCACAACATATGGCAACACTGCCTGTCAACAGGTTGGAACGACGTCACGGTTAGTCTAACGTCAAACACGTTGGCGGTTCAGCAGTGTTGGAAAAAGTACTAATGTTTTACTTAAGTAAAAGTATCAATGCTGCAATTTATATCTGCAAAAGTAACTAGTTACTAAAGTTTTCAAATAATTGTAGTGGAGTAAAAGTACAATATTTGCCTTGAGATGTGGAGTAGAAGTAAAAGTATTGAAAATTGGAAATACTCGATGTGGAGTAGAAGTAAAAGTATTGAAAATTGGAAATACTCCAGTCAAGTAAAAATACCTCAATTGTACAAGTACAGTACTTGAGTAAATGTACTTAGTTACTTTCCACCACCACTGCTTATTGATTTTATACCGAGAATAATCAAGACTAGAGACTGTGCTAAAAAACCTAGAAGGACATTAAGTGTTTTCCCAGCAGAGGGCGTTCAAAGCCTGGCCATTTTAGAACGAATCAAGTTATTGGGGAAACTTTTGGTTACGGTATGGACATAACCGCTTATTTGTAAATATTGGTGGTTGCGTTTTTGGGCTTGTTTACTAATGTTGTTTAAACCAGTGGTTCTCAACCATTTTCACGTCAGGGACCCCCAGATGAATATTTGTTTGTCTACGGACCCCCATCTGAAAATATTTTGTGCCAGGGAGTTGGAGACAAGATGTGTGTTAATTTTTTTTCTCGAAAATACTTTTTTCCCCCCACGATTTATTTTGTTGAAAATATAGCATTTTTGTTGTTGTTGAAAATAGAAGATCTACAAGCTCAATGCGACGCATTGTGAACTTGTAGATCTGCTATTTTCAAATAGCCGTAGCCTAGTCGTTGCTTCTTTTGGACTTGTTTTCATAGACCTGATTGCTTGTTTCTCTCGCAAGAGCTGGCAACACTGAGTGTAGCTCTGGTCAAGAGCTACTCATAATGTAAAGGATGGTGTACTAACTGTTTTGCATTTAAACAATAAAAAAAAACACTGTAACCCCACCGATTTGTTTAATTGTAATGCATGAGGCAAAATGCGGGCCCAAGGGGTGGGTGTGGGTGTGTGTGTGTGTGTGGGTGGGTGGGTGTGTGGGTGGGTGGGTGGGTGGGTGGGTGAACTCTTTGTGTAGGCTTGTTGTATGCTCTTGAGCTGTGGGGTCAGGACCCACAGGATTTTTGAGGGGTCCCCAAATGACAATTTATGGACTTTTAAGACCTTTTTAATACCTTAAAAAAAGTGAAAAAAATTACTGAATAAAAGTAATCAACAAACTATACTATAAAAACTGCTCAAACATTGGCCAAATTGTCAAATAATGTAAGAAAGACGATTTCTTTGTTGAAAAAAGGCGATCTACAAGCATGTATCTGTGGAACCGAGTCAAACTAAATGTAATGCTTCAACTCCTACAATTCTAAGTGCTTGTCAGGGTGGGGGGTCCCCAGTTCAAATATTATTATTTTGGGGGGTCCCCAGTTCAAATATTATTTTGGGGGTCACGGTTTGAAAAGGTTGAGAACCAATGGGCTACATGTAGGCTATGTGTGGTAACTTGTAAAAGAAAATAAATGGTTGAAAGTAGGCCTATGTTCAGAAATGTGTATTTGGTAGATAATTTCACTGTTGTGCTTCTTGGCAATAACCTTTTATACAGTTGGAAAGCCTTTTTATTTACCTTTTTTAAATGGTGTACCAGGCCATTTGTAAGGAACATGATTTTGTGGGATGAGCAGCAGCTGAAATTACTGTATGCACCCATGAAAATTTTGACAAATGGGACAACATTTAAAAGGGACATAAACAGACTTTCCAATGGTATTAGAGTTAATGCCAAGAACTTAAAATTGTTACAAATAGAGAAATAGTCAACCAAACACACATTTCTGAACTATGTTTATGGCTCTGGCCAGGACCCAAACTTAAAAAAAAATCTCACAGCGTGTCACGACGTATTATGAGCTTGTAGATCTGCTATTTTCACAATTTCTTAGGTATATTTATTTGAAAAAGCTTTTGTATTGTAAAAGATCTTTGACAATCCTTTGAAATAATGTTTTTTTCCCCTGCTCCCAGCAGGGCAGGAAAGTACTGGCGAGGGCTGTATGGAGGATGGAGATGACTGGAGACGCCACTGGAGGGCTTGCCCGTGGACGGACTAGAGAGAGGTGGGCATCTCTATGCATGGGTTTCAAAGTTTGACCCTGACCATCGCTTACACAACTGATGAAGTCAAGTAGAAGACGACTCAAGGTAGGAACCTTTTTTTCTTTGCTGCTGCTGCTGCTTGTGTTGTATGCTGTGTACTTTTGTGATTCAAGCTGTTGCTCTATTACTGGCATATTGAGACCCAATGACTGGGTGGTTCAGTGGCTTTTTCTGGCTGTGGAATTGAAGACTGTGAATCTACAGTGTGTGCCGTGTTGTTTCCACTGTTGAAGGTAGTGAGTTGTGGTTCTTGGTCACTTAAATTAGTTTTCTATTTCCTTTAAAGTTCAAGCTAGAGGTTGTGGGCTCTGACATAACAGCCCTCAATTTCAAATATTGGCTGCTGTTGAAGGTAGTGAGTTGTTACAGGGTGAATGTATTGTTTCATACTAGAAAAAACATCACCCATAGGGCGTTTGGCCTAAGGTTGGGCGATTGGACGAATATATCGTCAGTCGGCGATTGGATGATGATTCAACAATCGTTGAATGTTTTTATTAGGCAATTGTTTTGGACGATATTTGTCCTTTTATTTTGTAAAGCTGTCCTGGGCATGACATTAAACTGCATCCGACAGTGGGGGACCTACAAGAGGGGACAAAATGAGTGTACCCGAAACCACTGTTGTGGTACGGCGTCTCAAATCAGCCTCCTAGTAAGGCTGCGAAGATGAAGAGGGACAAAAGGGAAACAAGGAGATGAAGATGAAGAGAAGTAGTTTAAGATGAAGAGAAGAAGATGATGTATGACGTCTCAAATCGCCCTCTGAGAAAAGTGGCGATATGGCGTCTCAAATCGGCTTTTGAGTCAGGTAGCGGTGTGGCTTCTCCAATCGATTTCTGAGTCAGGTTGCGGTATGGCGTCTGAAATCAGCCTCCTAGTAAGGCTGCGAAGATGAAGAGGGACAAACTGAAGAGAATACAAAGATGAAGGGGCGGCAGTGGCTCTGGGGTAGAGTGGCCGGTAGAGCGGCCAGTTCGATCCCGGGCTCCCCCAGAGTTAGTGTCGAAGTGTCCTTGAGCAAGACGCTGAACCCCTAATTGCTCCTGATGAGCATGTTGGTGCCTTGCATGGTTTCCTCCGCCACCGTTGTGTGAATGTGTGTGTGTGAACATTCACCCAATCTTTGTAAAGCGCTTTGGATAAAAGCGCTTTATAAATGTACCGTTTACCATGAAGAGGAGGTTGTATAGGTGCTTGTTTTTTACGTAAGTATAAACTGAGTAAGTATGAAAACATTTCCCCTTTCCTTACAGATCCTGGTATCATCACTGATGATCCTTCCCAGTGCACCCAGGAGCTGTTTCCTACATGATATTGTAAATGTTCATTTATTTTGTATGGTTTTTAATCTGTATCATAGTTTGTTTGCTTTACTGTATATATCTGTATTGTAAATGTATTTTTTTTAAATATGTTTTAACTGTATCATATTGGTTTTTTACTGGTATTATCTGTATTATAACTGTTGTAAATGAGGAAACGAGATGAAAATGAAGAAGAGCAGAGGAAACAAGGAGTTGAAGATGAAGAGAAGAAGAAGATGTATGACGTCTCAAATCGGCCTCCGAGGCAGGTGGCGATATGGCGTCTCAAATCGGCTTATGAGTCAGGTGGCGGTGTGGCTTCTCAAATCGATTTCTGAGTCAGGTTGCGGAATGGCGTCTGAAATCAGCCTCCTAGTAAGGCTGCGAAGATGAAGAGGGACAAACTGAAGAGAATACAAAGATGAAGGGGCGGCAGTGGCTCTGGGGTAGAGTGGCCGGTAGAGCGGCCAGTTCGATCCCGGGCTCCCCCAGAGTTAGTGTCGAAGTGTCCTTGAGCAAGACGCTGAACCCCTAATTGCTCCCGATGAGCATGTTGGTGCCTTGCATGGTTTCCTCCGCCATCGTTGTGTGAATGTGTGTGTGAACATTCACCCAACCTTTGTAAAGCGCTTTGGATAAAAGCGCTATATAAATGTACTGTTTACCATGAAGAGGAGGTTGTATGCGTGCTTGTTTTTTACGTAAGTATAAACTTGGTAGTGGGTAAGTATGAAAACATTTCCCCTTTCCTTACAGGTCCTGTACTATCACCGATGATCCTTCCCAGTGCATCCAGGAGCTGTTTCCTACATAATATTGTAAATGTTCATTTATGTTGTATGGTTTTTAATCTGTATCGTAGTTTGTTTGCTTTACTGTATGTATCTGTATTGTAAATGTAATTTTTTTAATATGTCTTAACTGTATCATATTGTTGTTTTACTGTTTTAATCCTTGTTGTTAATTTTCATTATTTCTTTTATCTGTGTTTAATCTGTATCATATTGGTGTATTACTGGTATTATCTGTATTATAACTGTTGTAAATGAGGAAACGAGATGAAAATGAAGAAGAGCAGAGGAAACAAGGAGTTGAAGATGAAGAGAAGAAGATGATGTATGACGTCTCAAATCGGCCTCCGAGGCAGGTGGCGATATGGCGTCTCAAATCGGCTTATGAGTCAGGTGGCGGTGTGGCTTCTCAAATCGATTTCTGAGTCAGGTTGCGGTATGG
Source organism: Gymnoscopelus braueri (assembly GCF_963280865.1). NCBI lineage: Eukaryota > Metazoa > Chordata > Actinopteri > Myctophiformes > Myctophidae > Gymnoscopelus > Gymnoscopelus braueri. The sequence continues at coordinate 30,934,203 of NC_137626.1, forward strand.
CGTCTGAAATCAGCCTCCTAGTAAGGCTGCGATGATGAAGAGGGACAAACTGAAGAGAATACAAAGATGAAGGGGCGGCAGTGGCTCTGGGGTAGAGTGGCCGGTAGAGCGGCCAGTTCGATCCCGGGCTCCCCCAGAGTTAGTTTGGAAGTGTCCTTGAGTAAGACGCTGAACCCCTAATTACTCCCGATGAGCATGTTGGTGCCTTGCATGGTTTCCTCCGCCATCGTTGTGTGAATGTGTGTGTGAACATTCACCCAATCTTTGTAAAGCGCTTTGGATAAAAGCGCTTTATAAATGTACCGTTTACCATGAAGAGGAGGTTGTATAGGTGCTTGTTTTTTACGTAAGTATAAACTTGGTTGTGGGTAAGTATGAAAACATTTCCCCTTTCCTTACAGGTCCTGTATCATAAATGATGATCCTTCCCAGTGCATCCAGGAGCTGTTTCCTACATAATATTGTAAATGTTCATTTATTTTGTATGGTTTTTAATCCGTATCATAGTTTGTTTGCTTTACTGAATATATCTGTGTTGTAAATGTTCATTTATTTTCCTTGTCTTATTTTTTATATCTTAATTGTGTTTTTTTTACTGATTTAATCCGTATTGTAAAGCTGTCCTGGGCATGACATTAAACTGCATCCGACAGTGGGGGACCTACAAGAGGGGAAAAAATGAGTGTACCCGAAACCACTGTTATGGTATGGCGTCTCAAATCAGCCTCCTAGTAAGGCTGCGAAGATGAAGAGGGACAAAAAGGAAACAAGGAGATGAAGATGAAGAGAAGTAGTTGAAGAAGATGTATGACGTCTCAAATCGGCCTCTGAGTCAAGTGGCGATATGGCGTCTCAAATCGGCTTTTGAGTCAGGTAGCGGTGTGGCTTCTCCAATCGATTTCTGAGTCAGGTTGCGGTATGGCGTCTGAAATCAGCCTCCTAGTAAGGCTGCGAAGATGAAGAGGGACAAACTGAAGAGAATACAAAGATGAAGGGGCGGCAGTGGCTCTGGGGTAGAGTGGCCGGTAGAGCAGCCAGTTCGATCCCGGGCTCCCTCAGAGTTAGTGTCGAAGTGTCCTTGAGCAAGACGCTGAACCCCTAATTGCTCCCGATGAGCATGTTGGTGCCTTGCATGGTTTCCTCCGCCATCGTTGTGTGAATGTGTGTGTGAACATTCACCCAATCTTTGTAAAGCGCTTTGGATAAAAGCGCTATATAAATGTACCGTTTACCATGAAGAGGAGGTTGTATGCGTGCTTGTTTTTTACGTAAGTATAAACTGAGTAAGTATGAAAACATTTCCCCTTTCCTTACAGATCCTGGTATCATCACTGATGATCCTTCCCAGTGCACCCAGGAGCTGTTTCCTACATGATATTGTAAATGTTCATTTATTTTGTATGGTTTTTAATCTGTATCATAGTTTGTTTGCTTTACTGTATATATCTGTATTGTGAATGTATTTTTTTTAAATATGTTTAATCTGTATCATATTGGTGTATTACTGGTATTATCTGTATTATAACTGTTGTAAATGAGGAAACGAGATGAAAATGAAGAAGAGCAGAGGAAACAAGGAGTTGAAGATGAAGAGAAGAAGAAGATGTATGACGTCTCAAATCGGCCTCCGAGGCAGGTGGCGATATGGCGTCTCAAATCGGCTTATGAGTCAGGTGGCGGTGTGGCTTCTCAAATCGATTTCTGAGTCAGGTTGCGGTATGGCGTCTGAAATCAGCCTCCTAGTAAGGCTGCGAAGATGAAGAGGGACAAACTGAAGAGAATACAAAGATGAAGGGGCGGCAGTGGCTCTGGGGTAGAGTGGCCGGTAGAGCGGCCAGTTCGATCCCGGGCTCCCCCAGAGTTAGTTTCGAAGTGTCCTTGAGCAAGACGCTGAACCCCTAATTACTCCCGATGAGCATGTTGGTGCCTTGCATGGTTTCCTCCGCCATCGTTGTGTGAATGTGTGTGTGTGAACATTCACCCAACCTTTGTAAAGCGCTTTGGATAAAAGCACTATATAAATGTACTGTTTACCATGAAGAGGAGGTTGTATGCGTGCTTGTTTTTTACGTAAGTATAAACTTGGTAGTGGGTAAGTATGAAAACATTTCCCCTTTCCTTACAGGTCCTGTACTATCACCGATGATCCTTCCCAGTGCATCCAGGAGCTGTTTCCTACATAATATTGTAAATGTTCATTTATGTTGTATGGTTTTTAATCTGTATCGTAGTTTGTTTGCTTTACTGTATGTATCTGTATTGTAAATGTAATTTTTTTAATATGTCTTAACTGTATCATATTGTTGTTTTACTGTTTTAATCCTTGTTGTTAATTTTCATTATTTCTTTTATCTGTGTTTAATCTGTATCATATTGGTGTATTACTGGTATTATCTGTATTATAACTGTTGTAAATGAGGAAACGAGATGAAAATGAAGAAGAGCAGAGGAAACAAGGAGTTGAAGATGAAGAGAAGAAGAAGATGTATGACGTCTCAAATCGGCCTCCGAGGCAGGTGGCGATATGGCGTCTCAAATCGGCTTATGAGTCAGGTGGCGGTGTGGCTTCTCAAATCGATTTCTGAGTCAGGTTGCGGTATGGCGTCTGAAATCAGCCTCCTAGTAAGGCTGCGAAGATGAAGAGGGACAAACTGAAGAGAATACAAAGATGAAGGGGCGGCAGTGGCTCTGGGGTAGAGTGGCCGGTAGAGCGGCCAGTTCGATCCCGGGCTCCCCCAGAGTTAGTTTCGAAGTGTCCTTGAGCAAGACGCTGAACCCCTAATTACTCCCGATGAGCATGTTGGTGCCTTGCATGGTTTCCTCCGCCATCGTTGTGTGAATGTGTGTGTGAACATTCACCCAATCTTTGTAAAGCGCTTTGGATAAAAGCGCTATATAAATGTACTGTTTACCATGAAGAGGAGGTTGTATGCGTGCTTGTTTTTTACGTAAGTATAAACTTGGTAGTGGGTAAGTATGAAAACATTTCCCCTTTCCTTACAGGTCCTGTATCATCACTGATGATCCTTCCCAGTGCATCCAGGAGCTGTTTCCTACATCATATTGTGAATGTTCATTTATTTTGTATGGTTTTTAATCTGTATCGTAGTTGTTTGCTTTACTGTATGCATCTGTATTGTAAATGTAATTTTTTTTAATATGTCTTAATTTTATCATATTGTTGTTTTACTGGTTTAATCCTTATTGTTAATTTTCATTATTTCTTTTATCTGTGTTTAATCTGTATCATATTGGTGTTTTACTGGTATTATCTGTATTATAACTGTTGTAAATGAGGAAACGAGATGAAAATGAAGAAGAGCAGAGGAAACAAGGAATTGAAGATGAAGAGAAGAAGATGTATGACGTCTCAAATCGGCCTCCGAGGCAGGTGGCGATATGGCGTGTCAAATCGGCTTTTGAGTCAGGTGGCGATGTGGCTTCTCAAATCGATTTCTGAGTCAGGTTGCGGTATGGCGTCTCAAATCAGCCTCCTAGTAAGGCTGCGAAGATGAAGAGGGACAAACTGAAGAGAATACAAAGATGAAGGGGCGGCAGTGGCTCTGGGGTAGAGTGGCCGGTAGAGCGGCCAGTTCGATCCCGGGCTCCCCCAGAGTTAGTGTCGAAGTGTCCTTGAGCAAGACGCTGAACCCCTAATTGCTCCCGATGAGCATGTTGGTGCCTTGCATGGTTTCCTCCGCCATCGTTGTGTGAATGTGTGTGTGAACATTCACCCAATCTTTGTAAAGCGCTTTGGATAAAAGCGCTATATAAATGTACCGTTTACCATGAAGAGGAGCTTGTAGATCTGCTATTTTCACAATTACTTAGGTTTATTTTTTTGAAAAAGCTTTTGTATTGTAAAAGATCTTTGACAATCGTATAAAATAATGTTTTTTTCCCCTGCTCCCAGCAGGGCAGGAAGTACTGGCGAGGGCTGTATGGAGGATGGAGATGACTGGAGACGCGGCTTGGTGACTGGGTGGTTCAGTGGCTGTTTCTGGCTATGGAATTGAAGACTGATGTGAATCTACAGTGTGTGCCGTGTTGTTTCCACTGTTGAAGGTAGTGAGTTGTCGGTAGTGAGTTGTCGAATATATCGTCAGTCGGCGATTGGATGATGATTCAACAATCGTTGAATGTTTTTATTAGGCAATTGTTTTGGACGATATTTGTCCTTTTATTTAGTAAAGCTGTCCTGGGCATGACATTAAACTGCATCCGACAGTGGGGGACCTACAAGAGGGGAAAAAATGAGTGTACCCGAAACCACTGTTATGGTATGGCGTCTCAAATCAGCCTCCTAGTAAGGCTGCGAAGATGAAGAGGGACAAAAAGGAAACAAGGAGATGAAGATGAAGAGAAGTAGTTGAAGAAGATGTATGACGTCTCAAATCGGCCTCTGAGTCAAGTGGCGATATGGCGTCTCAAATCGGCTTTTGAGTCAGGTAGCGGTGTGGCTTCTCCAATCGATTTCTGAGTCAGGTTGCGGTATGGCGTCTGAAATCAGCCTCCTAGTAAGGCTGCGAAGATGAAGAGGGACAAACTGAAGAGAATACAAAGATGAAGGGGCGGCAGTGGCTCTGGGGTAGAGTGGCCGGTAGAGCAGCCAGTTCGATCCCGGGCTCCCTCAGAGTTAGTGTCGAAGTGTCCTTGAGCAAGACGCTGAACCCCTAATTGCTCCCGATGAGCATGTTGGTGCCTTGCATGGTTTCCTCCGCCATCGTTGTGTGAATGTGTGTGTGAACATTCACCCAATCTTTGTAAAGCGCTTTGGATAAAAGCGCTATATAAATGTACCGTTTACCATGAAGAGGAGGTTGTATGCGTGCTTGTTTTTTACGTAAGTATAAACTGAGTAAGTATGAAAACATTTCCCCTTTCCTTACAGATCCTGGTATCATCACTGATGATCCTTCCCAGTGCACCCAGGAGCTGTTTCCTACATGATATTGTAAATGTTCATTTATTTTGTATGGTTTTTAATCTGTATCATAGTTTGTTTGCTTTACTGTATATATCTGTATTGTAAATGTATTTTTTTTAAATATGTTTAATCTGTATCATATTGGTGTATTACTGGTATTATCTGTATTATAACTGTTGTAAATGAGGAAACGAGATGAAAATGAAGAAGAGCAGAGGAAACAAGGAGTTGAAGATGAAGAGAAGAAGAAGATGTATGACGTCTCAAATCGGCCTCCGAGGCAGGTGGCGATATGGCGTCTCAAATCGGCTTATGAGTCAGGTGGCGGTGTGGCTTCTCAAATCGATTTCTGAGTCAGGTTGCGGTATGGCGTCTGAAATCAGCCTCCTAGTAAGGCTGCGAAGATGAAGAGGGACAAACTGAAGAGAATACAAAGATGAAGGGGCGGCAGTGGCTCTGGGGTAGAGTGGCCGGTAGAGCGGCCAGTTCGATCCCGGGCTCCCCCAGAGTTAGTTTCGAAGTGTCCTTGAGCAAGACGCTGAACCCCTAATTACTCCCGATGAGCATGTTGGTGCCTTGCATGGTTTCCTCCGCCATCGTTGTGTGAATGTGTGTGTGTGAACATTCACCCAACCTTTGTAAAGCGCTTTGGATAAAAGCACTATATAAATGTACTGTTTACCATGAAGAGGAGGTTGTATGCGTGCTTGTTTTTTACGTAAGTATAAACTTGGTAGTGGGTAAGTATGAAAACATTTCCCCTTTCCTTACAGGTCCTGTACTATCACCGATGATCCTTCCCAGTGCATCCAGGAGCTGTTTCCTACATAATATTGTAAATGTTCATTTATGTTGTATGGTTTTTAATCTGTATCGTAGTTTGTTTGCTTTACTGTATGTATCTGTATTGTAAATGTAATTTTTTTAATATGTCTTAACTGTATCATATTGTTGTTTTACTGTTTTAATCCTTGTTGTTAATTTTCATTATTTCTTTTATCTGTGTTTAATCTGTATCATATTGGTGTATTACTGGTATTATCTGTATTATAACTGTTGTAAATGAGGAAACGAGATGAAAATGAAGAAGAGCAGAGGAAACAAGGAGTTGAAGATGAAGAGAAGAAGAAGATGTATGACGTCTCAAATCGGCCTCCGAGGCAGGTGGCGATATGGCGTCTCAAATCGGCTTATGAGTCAGGTGGCGGTGTGGCTTCTCAAATCGATTTCTGAGTCAGGTTGCGGTATGGCGTCTGAAATCAGCCTCCTAGTAAGGCTGCGAAGATGAAGAGGGACAAACTGAAGAGAATACAAAGATGAAGGGGCGGCAGTGGCTCTGGGGTAGAGTGGCCGGTAGAGCGGCCAGTTCGATCCCGGGCTCCCCCAGAGTTAGTTTCGAAGTGTCCTTGAGCAAGACGCTGAACCCCTAATTACTCCCGATGAGCATGTTGGTGCCTTGCATGGTTTCCTCCGCCATCGTTGTGTGAATGTGTGTGTGAACATTCACCCAATCTTTGTAAAGCGCTTTGGATAAAAGCGCTATATAAATGTACTGTTTACCATGAAGAGGAGGTTGTATGCGTGCTTGTTTTTTACGTAAGTATAAACTTGGTAGTGGGTAAGTATGAAAACATTTCCCCTTTCCTTACAGGTCCTGTATCATCACTGATGATCCTTCCCAGTGCATCCAGGAGCTGTTTCCTACATCATATTGTGAATGTTCATTTATTTTGTATGGTTTTTAATCTGTATCGTAGTTGTTTGCTTTACTGTATGCATCTGTATTGTAAATGTAATTTTTTTTAATATGTCTTAATTTTATCATATTGTTGTTTTACTGGTTTAATCCTTATTGTTAATTTTCATTATTTCTTTTATCTGTGTTTAATCTGTATCATATTGGTGTTTTACTGGTATTATCTGTATTATAACTGTTGTAAATGAGGAAACGAGATGAAAATGAAGAAGAGCAGAGGAAACAAGGAATTGAAGATGAAGAGAAGAAGATGTATGACGTCTCAAATCGGCCTCCGAGGCAGGTGGCGATATGGCGTGTCAAATCGGCTTTTGAGTCAGGTGGCGATGTGGCTTCTCAAATCGATTTCTGAGTCAGGTTGCGGTATGGCGTCTGAAATCAGCCTCCTAGTAAGGCTGCGAAGATGAAGAGGGACAAACTGAAGAGAATACAAAGATGAAGGGGCGGCAGTGGCTCTGGGGTAGAGTGGCCGGTAGAGCGGCCAGTTCGATCCCGGGCTCCCCCAGAGTTAGTGTCGAAGTGTCCTTGAGCAAGACGCTGAACCCCTAATTGCTCCCGATGAGCATGTTGGTGCCTTGCATGGTTTCCTCCGCCATCGTTGTGTGAATGTGTGTGTGAACATTCACCCAATCTTTGTAAAGCGCTTTGGATAAAAGCGCTATATAAATGTACCGTTTACCATGAAGAGGAGCTTGTAGATCTGCTATTTTCACAATTACTTAGGTTTATTTTTTTGAAAAAGCTTTTGTATTGTAAAAGATCTTTGACAATCGTATAAAATAATGTTTTTTTCCCCTGCTCCCAGCAGGGCAGGAAGTACTGGCGAGGGCTGTATGGAGGATGGAGATGACTGGAGACGCGGCTTGGTGACTGGGTGGTTCAGTGGCTGTTTCTGGCTATGGAATTGAAGACTGATGTGAATCTACAGTGTGTGCCGTGTTGTTTCCACTGTTGAAGGTAGTGAGTTGTCGGTAGTGAGTTGTCGAATATATCGTCAGTCGGCGATTGGATGATGATTCAACAATCGTTGAATGTTTTTATTAGGCAATTGTTTTGGACGATATTTGTCCTTTTATTTAGTAAAGCTGTCCTGGGCATGTCATTAAACTGCATCCGACAGTGGGGGACCTACAAGAGGGGACAAAATGAGTGTACCCGAAACCACTGTTGTGGTACGGCGTCTCAAATCAGCCTCCTAATAAGGCTGCGAAGATGAAGAGGGACAAAAGGGAAACAAGGAGATGAAGATGAAGAGAAGTAGTTTAAGATGAAGAGAAGAAGAAGATGTATGACGTCTCAAATCGGCCTCTGAGTCAAGTGGCGATATGGCGTCTCAAATCGGCTTTTGAGTCAGGTAGCGGTGTGGCTTCTCCAATCGATTTCTGAGTCAGGTTGCGGTATGGCGTCTGAAATCAGCCTCCTAGTAAGGCTGCGAAGATGAAGAGGGACAAACTGAAGAGAATACAAAGATGAAGGGGTGGCAGTGGCTCTGGGGTAGAGTGGCCGGTAGAGCGGCCAGTTCGATCCCGGGCTCCCCCAGAGTTAGTGTCGAAGTGTCCTTGAGCAAGACGCTGAACCCCTAATTGCTCCTAATGAGCATGTTGGTGCCTTGCATGGTTTCCTCCGCCATCGTTGTGTGAATGTGTGTGTGAACATTCACCCAATCTTTGTAAAGCGCTTTGGATAAAAGCGCTTTATAAATGTACCGTTTACCATGAAGAGGAGGTTGTATAGGTGCTTGTTTTTTACGTAAGTATAAACTTGGTAGTGGGTAAGTATGAAAACATTTCCCCTTTCCTTACAGGTCCTGTATCATCACTGATGATCCTTCCCAGTGCATCCAGGAGCTGTTTCCTACATAATATTGTAAATGTTCATTTATTTTGTATGGTTTTTAATCCGTATCATAGTTTGTTTGCTTTACTGAATATGTCTGTGTTGTAAATGTTCATTTATTTTCCTTGTCTTATTTTTTATATCTTAATTGTGTTTTTTTTACTGATTTAATCCGTATTGTAAAGCTGTCCTGGGCATGACATTAAACTGCATCCGACAGTGGGGGACCTACAAGAGGGGACAAAATGAGTGTACCCGAAACCACTGTTATGGTATGGCGTCTCAAATCAGCCTCCTAGTAAGGCTGCAAAGATGAAGAGGGACAAAAAGGAAACAAGGAGATGAAGATGAAGAGAAGTAGTTGAAGATGAAGAGAAGAAGAAGATGTATGACGTCTCAAATCGGCCTCTGAGTCAAGTGGCGATATGGCGTGTCAAATCGGCTTTTGAGTCAGGTAGCGGTGTGGCTTCTCCAATCGATTTCTGAGTCAGGTTGCGGTATGGCGTCTGAAATCAGCCTCCTAGTAAGGCTGCGAAGATGAAGAGGGACAAACTGAAGAGAATACAAAGATGAAGGGGCGGCAGTGGCTCTGGGGTAGAGTGGCCGGTAGAGCGGCCAGTTCGATCCCGGGCTCCCCCAGAGTTAGTTTCGAAGTGTCCTTGAGCAAGACGCTGAACCCCTAATTGCTCCCGATGAGCATGTTGGTGCCTTGCATGGTTTCCTCCGCCATCGTTGTGTGAATGTGTGTGTGAACATTCACCCAATCTTTGTAAAGCGCTTTGGATAAAAGCGCTATATAAATGTACTGTTTACCATTAAGAGGAGCTTGTAGATCTGCTATTTTCACAATTACTTAGGTTTATTTTTTTGAAAAAGCTTTTGTATTGTAAAAGATCTTTGACAATCGTATAAAATAATGTTTTTTTCCCCTGCTCCCAGCAGGGCAGGAAAGTACTGGCGAGGGCTGTATGGAGGATGGAGATGACTGGAGACGCGGCTTGCCCGTGGACGGACTAGAGAGAGGTGGGAATCTCTATGCATGGGTTTCAAAGTTTGACCTTGACCATCACTTACACAACTGATGAAGTCAAGTAGAAGACGACTCAAGGTAGGAACCTTTTTTTCTTTGCTGCTGCTGCTGCTTGTGTTGTATGCTGTGTACTTATGTGATTCAAGCTGTTGCTCTATTACTGGCATATTGAGACCCAATGACTGGGTGGTTCAGTGGCTGTTTCTGGCTATGGAATTGAAGACTGATGTGAATCTACAGTGTGTGCCGTGTTGTTTCCACTGTTGAAGGTAGTGAGTTGTGGTTCTTGGTCACTTAAATTAGTTTTCTATTTCCTTTAAAGTTCAAGCTAGAGGTTGTGGGCTCTGACATAACAGCCCTCAATTTCAAATATTGGCTGCTGTTGAAGGTAGTGAGTTGTTACAGGGTGAATGTATTGTTTCATACTAGAAAAAACATCACCCATAGGGCGTTTGGCCTAAGGTTGGGCGATTGGACGAATATATCGTCAGTCGGCGATTGGATGATGATTCAACAATCGTTGAATGTTTTTATTAGGCAATTGTTTTGGACGATATTTGTCCTTTTATTTTGTAAAGCTGTCCTGGGCATGTCATTAAACTGCATCCGACAGTGGGGGACCTACAAGAGGGGACAAAATGAGTGTACCCGAAACCACTGTTGTGGTACGGCGTCTCAAATCAGCCTCCTAATAAGGCTGCGAAGATGAAGAGGGACAAAAGGGAAACAAGGAGATGAAGATGAAGAGAAGTAGTTTAAGATGAAGAGAAGAAGAAGATGTATGACGTCTCAAATCGGCCTCCGAGTCAAGTGGCGATATGGCGTCTCAAATCGGCTTTTGAGTCAGGTAGCGGTGTGGCTTCTCCAATCGATTTCTGAGTCAGGTTGCGGTATGGCGTCTGAAATCAGCCTCCTAGTAAGGCTGCGAAGATGAAGAGGGACAAACTGAAGAGAATACAAAGATGAAGGGGCGGCAGTGGCTCTGGGGTAGAGTGGCCGGTAGAGCGGCCAGTTCGATCCCGGGCTCCCCCAGAGTTAGTGTCGAAGTGTCCTTGAGCAAGACGCTGAACCCCTAATTGCTCCTAATGAGCATGTTGGTGCCTTGCATGGTTTCCTCCGCCATCGTTGTGTGAATGTGTGTGTGAACATTCACCCAATCTTTGTAAAGCGCTTTGGATAAAAGCGCTTTATAAATGTACCGTTTACCATGAAGAGGAGGTTGTATAGGTGCTTGTTTTTTACGTAAGTATAAACTTGGTAGTGGGTAAGTATGAAAACATTTCCCCTTTCCTTACAGGTCCTGTATCATCACTGATGATCCTTCCCAGTGCATCCAGGAGCTGTTTCCTACATAATATTGTAAATGTTCATTTATTTTGTATGGTTTTTAATCCGTATCATAGTTTGTTTGCTTTACTGAATATGTCTGTGTTGTAAATGTTCATTTATTTTCCTTGTCTTATTTTTTATATCTTAATTGTGTTTTTTTTACTGATTTAATCCGTATTGTAAAGCTGTCCTGGGCATGACATTAAACTGCATCCGACAGTGGGGGACCTACAAGAGGGGACAAAATGAGTGTACCCGAAACCACTGTTATGGTATGGCGTCTCAAATCAGCCTCCTAGTAAGGCTGCAAAGATGAAGAGGGACAAAAAGGAAACAAGGAGATGAAGATGAAGAGAAGTAGTTGAAGATGAAGAGAAGAAGAAGATGTATGACGTCTCAAATCGGCCTCTGAGTCAAGTGGCGATATGGCGTGTCAAATCGGCTTTTGAGTCAGGTAGCGGTGTGGCTTCTCCAATCGATTTCTGAGTCAGGTTGCGGTATGGCGTCTGAAATCAGCCTCCTAGTAAGGCTGCGAAGATGAAGAGGGACAAACTGAAGAGAATACAAAGATGAAGGGGCGGCAGTGGCTCTGGGGTAGAGTGGCCGGTAGAGCGGCCAGTTCGATCCCGGGCTCCCCCAGAGTTAGTTTCGAAGTGTCCTTGAGCAAGACGCTGAACCCCTAATTGCTCCCGATGAGCATGTTGGTGCCTTGCATGGTTTCCTCCGCCATCGTTGTGTGAATGTGTGTGTGAACATTCACCCAATCTTTGTAAAGCGCTTTGGATAAAAGCGCTATATAAATGTACTGTTTACCATGAAGAGGAGGTTGTGTGCGTGCTTGTTTTTTACGTAAGTATAAACTTGGTAGTGGGTAAGTATGAAAACATTTCCCCTTTCCTTACAGGTCCTGTATCATCACTGATGATCCTTCCCAGTGCATCCAGGAGCTGTTTCCTACATAATATTGTAAATGTTCATTTATTTTGTATGGTTTTTAATCTGTATCGTAGTTGTTTGCTTTACTGTATGTATCTGTATTGTAAATGTATTTTTTTTTAATATGTCTTAATTTTATCATATTGTTGTTTTACTGGTTTAATCCTTGTTGTTAATTTTCATTATTTATTTTATCTATGTTTAATCTGTATCATATTGGTGTTTTACTGGTATTATCTGTATTATAACTGTTGTAAATGAGGAAACGAGATGAAAATGAAGAAGAGCAGAGGAAACAAGGAGTTGAAGATGAAGAGAAGAAGAAGATGTATGACGTCTCAAATCGGCCTCCGAGGCAGGTGGCGATATGGCTTCTCAAATCGGCTTTTGAGTCAGGTGGCGATGTGGCTTCTCAAATCGATTTCTAGTCAGGTTGCGGTATGGCGTCTCAAATCAGCCTCCTAGTAAGGCTGCGAAGATGAAGCGGGACAAACTGAAGAGAATACAAAGATGAAGGGGCGGCAGTGGCTCTGGGGTAGAGTGGCCGGTAGAGCGGCCAGTTCGATCCCGGGCTCCCCCAGAGTTAGTGTCGAAGTGTCCTTGAGCAAGACACTGAACCCCTAATTGCTCCCGATGAGCATGTTGGTGCCTTGCATGGTTTCCTCCGCCATCGTTGTGTGAATGTGTGTGTGAACATTCACCCAATCTTTGTAAAGCGCTTTCCTGTTTACCATGAAGAGGAGGTTGTATGCGTGCTTGTTTTTTACGTAAGTATAAACTTGGTAGTGGGTAAGTATGAAAACATTTCCCCTTTCCTTACAGGTCCTGTATCATCACTGATGATCCTTCCCAGTGCATCCAGGAGCTGTTTCCTACATCATATTGTAAATGTTCATTTATTTTGTATGGTTTTTAATCTGTATCGTAGTTGTTTGCTTTACTGTATGCATCTGTATTGTAAATGTAATTTTTTTTAATGTCTTAATTTTATCATATTGTTGTTTTACTGGTTTAATCCTTATTGTTAATTTTCATTATTTCTTTTATCTGTGTTTAATCTGTATCATATTGGTGTTTTACTGGTATTATCTGTATTATAACTGTTGTAAATGAGGAAACGAGATGAAAATGAAGAAGAGCAGAGGAAACAAGGAATTGAAGATGAAGAGAAGAAGAAGATGTATGACGTCTCAAATCGGCCTCCGAGGCAGGTGGCGATATGGCGTGTCAAATCGGCTTTTGAGTCAGGTGGCGATGTGGCTTCTCAAATCGATTTCTGAGTCAGGTTGCGGTATGGCGTCTCAAATCAGCCTCCTAGTAAGGCTGCGAAGATGAAGAGGGACAAACTGAAGAGAATACAAAGATGAAGGGGCGGCAGTGGCTCTGGGGTAGAGTGGCCGGTAGAGCGGCCAGTTCGATCCCGGGCTCCCCCAGAGTTAGTGTCGAAGTGTCCTTGAGCAAGACGCTGAACCCCTAATTGCTCCCGATGAGCATGTTGGTGCCTTGCATGGTTTCCTCCGCCATCGTTGTGTGAATGTGTGTGTGAACATTCACCCAATCTTTGTAAAGCGCTTTGGATAAAAGCGCTATATAAATGTACCGTTTACCATGAAGAGGAGCTTGTAGATCTGCTATTTTCACAATTACTTAGGTTTGTTTTTTTGAAAAAGCTTTTGTATTGTAAAAGATCTTTGACAATCGTATAAAATAATGTTTTTTTCCCCTGCTCCCAGCAGGGCAGGAAAGTACTGGCGAGGGCTGTATGGAGGATGGAGATGACTGGAGACGCGGCTTGCCCGTGGACGGACTAGAGAGAGGTGGGAATCTCTATGCATGGGTTTCAAAGTTTGACCTTGACCATCACTTACACAACTGATGAAGTCAAGTAGAAGACGACTCAAGGTAGGAACCTTTTTTTCTTTGCTGCTGCTTGTGTTGTATGCTGTGTACTTATGTGATTCAAGCTGTTGCTCTATTACTGGCATATTGAGACCCAATGACTGGGTGGTTCAGTGGCTGTTTCTGGCTATGGAATTGAAGACTGATGTGAATCTACAGTGTGTGCCGTGTTGTTTCCACTGTTGAAGGTAGTGAGTTGTGGTTCTTGGTCACTTAAATTAGTTTTCTATTTCCTTTAAAGTTCAAGCTAGAGGTTGTGGGCTCTGACATAACAGCCCTCAATTTCAAATATTGGCTGCTGTTGAAGGTAGTGAGTTGTTACAGGGTGAATGTATTGTTTCATACTAGAAAAAACATCACCCATAGGGCGTTTGGCCTAAGGTTGGGCGATTGGACGAATATATCGTCAGTCGGCGATTGGATGATGATTCAACAATCGTTGAATGTTTTTATTAGGCAATTGTTTTGGACGATATTTGTCCTTTTATTTTGTAAAGCTGTCCTGGGCATGTCATTAAACTGCATCCGACAGTGGGGGACCTACAAGAGGGGACAAAATGAGTGTACCCGAAACCACTGTTGTGGTACGGCGTCTCAAATCAGCCTCCTAATAAGGCTGCGAAGATGAAGAGGGACAAAAGGGAAACAAGGAGATGAAGATGAAGAGAAGTAGTTTAAGATGAAGAGAAGAAGAAGATGTATGACGTCTCAAATCGGCCTCTGAGTCAAGTGGCGATATGGCGTCTCAAATCGGCTTTTGAGTCAGGTAGCGGTGTGGCTTCTCCAATCGATTTCTGAGTCAGGTTGCGGTATGGCGTCTGAAATCAGCCTCCTAGTAAGGCTGCGAAGATGAAGAGGGACAAACTGAAGAGAATACAAAGATGAAGGGGCGGCAGTGGCTCTGGGGTAGAGTGGCCGGTAGAGCGGCCAGTTCGATCCCGGGCTCCCCCAGAGTTAGTGTCGAAGTGTCCTTGAGCAAGACGCTGAACCCCTAATTGCTCCTAATGAGCATGTTGGTGCCTTGCATGGTTTCCTCCGCCATCGTTGTGTGAATGTGTGTGTGAACATTCACCCAATCTTTGTAAAGCGCTTTGGATAAAAGCGCTTTATAAATGTACCGTTTACCATGAAGAGGAGGTTGTATAGGTGCTTGTTTTTTACGTAAGTATAAACTTGGTAGTGGGTAAGTATGAAAACATTTCCCCTTTCCTTACAGGTCCTGTATCATCACTGATGATCCTTCCCAGTGCATCCAGGAGCTGTTTCCTACATAATATTGTAAATGTTCATTTATTTTGTATGGTTTTTAATCCGTATCATAGTTTGTTTGCTTTACTGAATATGTCTGTGTTGTAAATGTTCATTTATTTTCCTTGTCTTATTTTTTATATCTTAATTGTGTTTTTTTTACTGATTTAATCCGTATTGTAAAGCTGTCCTGGGCATGACATTAAACTGCATCCGACAGTGGGGGACCTACAAGAGGGGACAAAATGAGTGTACCCGAAACCACTGTTATGGTATCGCGTCTCAAATCAGCCTCCTAGTAAGGCTGCAAAGATGTAGAGGGACAAAAAGGAAACAAGGAGATGAAGATGAAGAGAAGTAGTTGAAGATGAAGAGAAGAAGAAGATGTATGACGTCTCAAATCGGCCTCTGAGTCAAGTGGCGATATGGCGTGTCAAATCGGCTTTTGAGTCAGGTAGCGGTGTGGCTTCTCCAATCGATTTCTGAGTCAGGTTGCGGTATGGCGTCTGAAATCAGCCTCCTAGTAAGGCTGCGAAGATGAAGAGGGACAAACTGAAGAGAATACAAAGATGAAGGGGCGGCAGTGGCTCTGGGGTAGAGTGGCCGGTAGAGCGGCCAGTTCGATCCCGGGCTCCCCCAGAGTTAGTTTCGAAGTGTCCTTGAGCAAGACGCTGAACCCCTAATTGCTCCCGATGAGCATGTTGGTGCCTTGCATGGTTTCCTCCGCCATCGTTGTGTGAATGTGTGTGTGAACATTCACCCAATCTTTGTAAAGCGCTTTGGATAAAAGCGCTATATAAATGTACTGTTTACCATGAAGAGGAGGTTGTATGCGTGCTTGTTTTTTACGTAAGTATAAACTTGGTAGTGGGTAAGTATGAAAACATTTCCCCTTTCCTTACAGGTCCTGTATCATCACTGATGATCCTTCCCAGTGCATCCAGGAGCTGTTTCCTACATCATATTGTAAATGTTCATTTATTTTGTATGGTTTTTAATCTGTATCGTAGTTGTTTGCTTTACTGTATGCATCTGTATTGTAAATGTAAATTTTTTTAATGTCTTAATTTTATCATATTGTTGTTTTACTGGTTTAATCCTTATTGTTAATTTTCATTATTTCTTTTATCTGTGTTTAATCTGTATCATATTGGTGTTTTACTGGTATTATCTGTATTATAACTGTTGTAAATGAGGAAACGAGATGAAAATGAAGAAGAGCAGAGGAAACAAGGAATTGAAGATGAAGAGAAGAAGAAGATGTATGACGTCTCAAATCGGCCTCCGAGGCAGGTGGCGATATGGCGTGTCAAATCGGCTTTTGAGTCAGGTGGCGATGTGGCTTCTCAAATCGATTTCTGAGTCAGGTTGCGGTATGGCGTCTCAAATCAGCCTCCTAGTAAGGCTGCGAAGATGAAGAGGGACAAACTGAAGAGAATACAAAGATGAAGGGGCGGCAGTGGCTCTGGGGTAGAGTGGCCGGTAGAGCGGCCAGTTCGATCCCGGGCTCCCCCAGAGTTAGTGTCGAAGTGTCCTTGAGCAAGACGCTGAACCCCTAATTGCTCCCGATGAGCATGTTGGTGCCTTGCATGGTTTCCTCCGCCATCGTTGTGTGAATGTGTGTGTGAACATTCACCCAATCTTTGTAAAGCGCTTTGGATAAAAGCGCTATATAAATGTACCGTTTACCATGAAGAGGAGCTTGTAGATCTGCTATTTTCACAATTACTTAGGTTTATTTTTTTTAAAAAGCTTTTGTATTGTAAAAGATCTTTGACAATCGTATAAAATAATGTTTTTTTCCCCTGCTCCCAGCAGGGCAGGAAAGTACTGGCGAGGGCTGTATGGAGGATGGAGATGACTGGAGACGCGGCTTGCCCGTGGACGGACTAGAGAGAGGTGGGCATCTCTATGCATGGGTTTCAAAGTTTGACCTTGACCATCACTTACACAACTGATGAAGTCAAGTAGAAGACGACTCAAGGTAGGAACCTTTTTTTCTTTGCTGCTGCTGCTGCTTGTGTTGTATGCTGTGTACTTATGTGATTCAAGCTGTTGCTCTATTACTGGCATATTGAGACCCAATGACTGGGTGGTTCAGTGGCTGTTTCTGGCTATGGAATTGAAGACTGATGTGAATCTACAGTGTGTGCCGTGTTGTTTCCACTGTTGAAGGTAGTGAGTTGTGGTTCTTGGTCACTTAAATTAGTTTTCTATTTCCTTTAAAGTTCAAGCTAGAGGTTGTGGGCTCTGACATAACAGCCCTCAATTTCAAATATTGGCTGCTGTTGAAGGTAGTGAGTTGTTACAGGGTGAATGTATTGTTTCATACTAGAAAAAACATCACCCATAGGGCGTTTGGCCTAAGGTTGGGCGATTGGACGAATATATCGTCAGTCGGCGATTGGATGATGATTCAACAATCGTTGAATGTTTTTATTAGGCAATTGTTTTGGACGATATTTGTCCTTTTATTTTGTAAAGCTGTCCTGGGCATGTCATTAAACTGCATCCGACAGTGGGGGACCTACAAGAGGGGACAAAATGAGTGTACCCGAAACCACTGTTGTGGTACGGCGTCTCAAATCAGCCTCCTAATAAGGCTGCGAAGGTGAAGAGGGACAAAAGGGAAACAAGGAGATGAAGATGAAGAGAAGTAGTTTAAGATGAAGAGAAGAAGAAGATGTATGACGTCTCAAATCGGCCTCTGAGTCAAGTGGCGATATGGCGTCTCAAATCGGCTTTTCAGTCAGGTAGCGGTGTGGCTTCTCCAATCGATTTCTGAGTCAGGTTGCGGTATGGCGTCTGAAATCAGCCTCCTAGTAAGGCTGCGAAGATGAAGAGGGACAAACTGAAGAGAATACAAAGATGAAGGGGCGGCAGTGGCTCTGGGGTAGAGTGGCCGGTAGAGCGGCCAGTTCGATCCCGGGCTCCCCCAGAGTTAGTGTCGAAGTGTCCTTGAGCAAGACACTGAACCCCTAATTGCTCCTCATGAGCATGTTGGTGCCTTGCATGGTTTCCTCCGCCATCGTTGTGTGAATGTGTGTGTGAACATTCACCCAATCTTTGTAAAGCGCTTTGGATAAAAGCGCTTTATAAATGTACCGTTTACCATGAAGAGGAGGTTGTATAGGTGCTTGTTTTTTACGTAAGTATAAACTTGGTAGTGGGTAAGTATGAAAACATTTCCCCTTTCCTTACAGGTCCTGTATCATCACTGATTATCCTTCCCAGTGCATCCAGGAGCTGTTTCCTACATAATATTGTAAATGTTCATTTATTTTGTATGTTTTTTTTTTGCTTTACTGTATGTATCTGTATTGTAAATGTATTTTTTTTTAAATAATTAAATCATTTTACCAGTGCATCCAGGAGCTGTTTCCTACATAATTGTGTAAAACATCAAACATTTTGAATGTCATTTTACAGTTGGAAGCTGAAATGGATTAGAAGGGAAGATACATGGTAGAAGAGAGGCGGGAAGTGAAGTGTTGAAGAGAACATGAAGAGAACATGAGGTATTTGTTCGATCTGAAGGCATTGAGGTAATTTCACTCCATCAGAGGAGGTAAGCTGATGGACTGACATTTTCCCAAGGCCAACGATAATTTCAGACGAACATTATTTTTTTTGTCTCCTTATTGGTTCGATCTGAAGGCATTGAGATCACTTCACTCCATCAAAGGAGGTAAGATAAGAGCTGATGGACTGATGTGTTTCCAAGGCCAATGATAAATTCAGACGAACATTTTTATAATGCCTTTCATTACAGTACTACACATGCTTTATTTTTATGTAAGTATGATCTTGGTAAGGTATGAAAGAATTTCCACGTTAACTGTGTAGTTTTTAGTAGCATATATGATTGTGTTTTGCTCTTGCTGTTTTTAATGGGTATTCTTATAATCTTTTCATTTTCTGTGTCATTTTACAGCTAGAAGCTGAAATGGAGAAGAAGAGAAGATTCATGGTAGAAGAGAGGAGGAAGTGAAGTGGTGAAGAGAACATGAAGATGGAGAGAAGATGAGGTATTTGTTCAATCTGAAGGCATTGAGGTAATTTCACTCCATCAGAGGAGGTAAGATCAAAACTGATGGACTGACATTTTCTCAAGGCCAACGATAATTTCAGATGAATATTTTTGTTTCCAATGTGTTACCAAGGACAACAATTTATCAAACTAACATTTTGATAATGCTTCCCAGCTTGTTAACTGGTAATTATGAAAATGTTTCCTTTCATTACAGTACTACACATGGTTGATTTGTATGTGAGTATGATCTTGGTAAGGTATGAAAGTATTTCCACTTTAACTGTTGTTTCTAGTAGCATATATGATTGTGTTTTGCTCTTGCTGTTTTTAATGGGTATTCTTATAATCTTTTCATTTTCTGTTTCATTTTACAGGTAGAAGCTGAAATGGAGAAGAAGGGAAGACACATGGTAGAAGAGAGGAGGAAGTGAAGTGTTGAAGAGAACATGAAGATGGAGAGAAGATGAGGTATTTGTTCGATCTGAAGGCATTGAGGTAATTTCACTCCATCAGAGGAGGTAAGATCAAAGCTGATGGACTGACATTTTCCCAAGGCCAACGATAATTTCAGACGAACATTATTTTTTTTGCCTCCTTATTGGTTCGATCTGAAGGCATTGAGATCATTTCACTCCATCAGAGGAGGTAAGATAAAAGCTGATTGACTGATGTGCTTCCAAGGCCAATGATAAATTCAGACGAACATTTTTATAATGCCTTTCATTACAGTACTACACATGCTTGATTTGTATGTAAGTATGATCTTGGTAAGGTATGAAAGTATTTCCACTTTAACTGTGTTGTTTTTAGTAGCATATATGATTGTGTTTTGCTCTTGCTGTTTTTAATGGGTATTCTTATCATCTTTTCATTTTCTGTGTCATTTTACAGGTAGAAGCTGAAATGGAGAAGAAGGGAAGATACATGGTAGAAGAGAGGAGAAAGTGAAGTGGTGAAGAGAACATGAAGATGGAGAAAATATGAGGTATTGGTTCGATTTGAAGGCATTGAGATCATTTCACTCCATCAGAGGAGGTAAGATAAAAGCTGATGGACTGATGTGCTTCCAAGGCCAATGATAAATTCAGACGAACATTTTTATAATGCCTTTCATTAAAGTACTACACTTGTTTTATATTTATGTAAGTATGATCTTGGTAAGGTATGAAAGAATTTCCACTTTTACTGTGTTGTTTTTAGTACCATATATGATTGTGTTTAGCTCTTGCTGTTTTTAATGGGTATTCTTATAATCTTTTCATTTTCTGTGTCATTTTACAGCTAGAAGCTGAAATGGAGAAGAAGGGAAGATACATGGTAGAAGAGAGGATGAAGGGAAGTGTTGAAGAGAACATGAAGAGAAGATGAAGTATTTGTTCTATCTGAAGGCATTGAGGTAATTTCACTCCATCAGAGGAGGTAAGATCAAAGCTGATGGACTGACATTTTCTCAAGGCCAACGATAATTTCAGACGAACATTATTTTTTGTGTCTCCTTATTGGTTCGATCTGAAGGCATTGAGATCATTTCACTCCATCAGAGGAGGTAAGATAAAAGCTGATGGACTGATGTGCTTCCAAGGCCAATGATAAATTCAGACGAACATTCTTATGCCTTTCATTACAGTACTACACTTGCTTTATTTTTATGGAAGTATGATCTTGGTAAGGTATGAAATAATTTCCACTTTTACTGTGTTGTTTTTAGTACCATATATGATTGTGTTTTGATCTTGCTGTTTTTAATTGGTATTCTTATAATCTTTTTCATTTTCTGTGTCATTTTACAGCTAGGAGCTGAAATGGAGAAGAAGGGAAGATACATGGTAGAAGAGAGGAGGAAGTGAAGTGTTGAAGAGAACATGAAGATGAAGAGAAGATGAGGTATTTGTTCGATCTGAAGGCATTGAGGTAATTTCACTCCATCAAAGGATCAAAGCTGATGGACTGACATTTTTTCAAGGCCAACGATAATTTCAGACTAATATTTTTGTTTCCAATGTGTTACCAAGCACAACAATTTATGAAACTAACATTTGATAATGCTTCCCAGCTTGTTAACTGGTAATTATGAAAATGTTTCCTTTCATTACAGTACTACACATGCTTGATTTTCTATGTAAGTATGAACTAGGTACAGTATGAAACAATGTCCACTTAACAGTATTGTTTTTAGAAGTATATTTGATTGTGTTGTGTGTTTTTTGTTTGTAATGCTTATTCTTTAAATCATTTCATTTTCTGTGTCATTTTACAGCTAGAAGCTGAAATGGAGAGGAAGGGAAGATACATGGTAGAAGAGAGGAGGAAGTGAAGTGTTGAAGAGAACATGAAGATGGAGAGAAGATGAGGTATTTGTTCGATCTGAAGGCATTGAGGTAATTTCACTCCATCAGAGGAGGTAAGATCAAAGCTGATGGACTGACATTTTCCCAAGGCCAACGATAATTTCAGACGAACATTATTTTTTGTTTCTCCTTATTGGTTCGATCTGAAGGCATTGAGATCATTTCACTCCATCAGAGGAGGTAAGATAAAAGCTGATGGACTGATGTGCTTCCAAGGCCAATGCTAAATTCAGACGACATTTTTTATAATGCCTTTCATTACAGTACTACACTTGCTTTATTTTTATGTAAGTATGATCTTGGTAAGGTATGAAAGAATTTCCACTTTTACTGTGTTGTTTTTAGTACCATATATGATTGTTTTTTGCTCTTGCTGTTTTTAATGGGTATTATTATAATCTTTTCATTTTCTGTGTCATTTTACAGCTAGAAGCTGAAATGGAGAAGAAGGGAAGATACATGGTAGAAGAGAGGAGGAAGTGAAGTGTTGAAGAGAACATGAAGATGAAGAGAAGATGAGTTATTTGTTCGATCTGAAGGCATTGAGGTAATTTCACTCCATCAGAGGAGGTAAGATCAAAGCTGATGGACTGACATTTTCTCAAGGCCAACGATAATTTCAGACGAATATTTTTGTTTCCAATGTGTTACCAAGCACAACAATTTATGAAACTAACATTTTGATAATGCTTCCCAGCTTGTTAACTGGTAATTATGAAAATGTTTCCTTTCATTCCAGTACTACACATGCTTGATTTTCTATGTAAGTATGAACTAGGTAGGTATGAAACAATGTCCACTTAACAGTATTGTTTTTAGAAGCATATTTGATTGTGTTGTGTGCTTGCTGTTTGTAATGCTTATTCTTTAAATCATTTCATTTTCTGTGTCTATTTACAGCTAGAAGCTGAAATGGAGCTGAAATGGAGAAGAAGGGAAGATACATGGTAGAAGAGAGGAGGAAGTGAAGTGTTGAAGAGAACATGAAGATGGAGATAAGATGAGGTATTTGTTCGATCTGAAGGCATTGAGGTAATTTCACTCCATCAGAGGAGGTAAGATCAAAGCTGATGGACTGACATTTTCCCAAGGCCAACGATAATTTCAGACGAACATTTTTTTCTGTTTCTCCTTATTGGTTCGATCTGAAGGCATTGAGATCATTTCACTCCATCAGAGGAGGTAAGATAAAAGCTGATGGACTGATGTGCTTCCAAGGCCAATGATAAATTCAGACGAACATTTTTATAATGCCTTTCATTACAGTACTACACTTGCTTTATTTTTATGTAAGTATGATATTGGTAAGGTATGAAAGAATTTCCACTTTTACTGTGTTGTTTTTAGTACCATATATGATTGTGTTTTGCTCTTGCTGTTTTTAATGGGTATTCTTATAATCTTTTCATTTTCTGTGTCATTTTACAGCTAGAAGCTGAAATGGAGAAGAAGGGAAGATACATGGTAGAAGAGAGGAGGAAGTGAAGTGTTGAAGAGAACATGAAGATGAAGAGAAGATGAGGTATTTGTTCGATCTGAAGGCATTGAGGTAATTTCACTCCATCAGAGGAGGTAAGATCAAAGCTGATGGACTGACATTTTCTCAAGGCCAGCGATAATTTCAGACGAATATTTTTGTTTCCAATGTGTTACCAAGCACAACAATTTATGAAACTAACATTTTGATAATGCTTCCCAGCTTGTTAACTGGTAATTATGAAAATGTTTCCTTTCATTACAGTACTACACATGCTTGATTTTCTATGTAAGTATGAACTAGGTAAGGTATGAAACAATGTCCACTTAACAGTATTGTTTTTAGAAGTATATTTGATTGTGTTGTGTGCTTTTTGTTTGTAATGTTTATCCTTTAAATCATTTCATTTTCTGTGTCATTTTACAGATAGAAGCTGAAATGGAGAGGAAGGGAAGATACATGGTAGAAGAGAGGAGGAAGTGAAGTGTTGAAGAGAACATGAAGATGGAGAGAAGATGAGGTATTTGTTCGATCTGAAGGCATTGAGGTAATTTCACTCCATCAGAGGAGGTAAGATCAAAGCTGATGGACTGACAATTTCCCAAGGCCAACGATAATTTCAGACGAACATTATTTTTTGTGTCTCCTTATTGGTTCGATTTGAAGGCATTGAGATCATTTCACTCCATCAGAGGAGGTAAGATAAAAGCTGATGGACTGATGTGCTTCCAAGGCCAATGATAAATTCAGACGAACATTTTTATAATGCCTTTCATTACAGTACTACACTTGCTTTATTTTTATGTAAGTATGATCTTGGTAAGGTATGAAAGAATTTCCACTTTTACTGTGTTGTTTTTAGTACCATATATGATTGTTTTTTGCTCTTGCTGTTTTTAATGGGTATTCTTATAATCTTTTCATTTTCTGTGTCATTTTACAGCTAGAAGCTGAAATGGAGAATAAGGGAAGATACATGGTAGAAGAGAGGAAGAAGTGAAGTGTTGAAGAGAACATGAAGATGAAGAGAAGATGAGGTATTTGTTCGATCTGAAGGCATTGAGGTAATTTCACTCCATCAGAGGAGGTAAGATCAAAGCTGATGGACTGACATTTTCTCAAGGCCAACGATAATTTCAGACGAACATTTTTGTTTACAATGTGTTACCAAGCACAACAATTTATGAAACTAACATTTTGATAATTCTTCCCAGCTTGTTAACTGGTAATTATGAAAACACGAGAAAGTACCAATTTTTAAGCTTAATTTTTATAGTGTTCCAGTTCCAATTTTGCCTACTCATTTCTTAGTGTCATCACTTCCATTTCACTTGTTTAATGTATATCCTGATTGAGTTTGATTGATTGATGTAGTTTATTTAGAAAGACATGAGAATAGTACATGACAGTACATAACAGTACATGGAAGTAGAAATTCACAATACAAGGTCTACTAAACTGGAAACCCTCATTAAGCACTAAGCTTGTTTAAGATGAGAACCCCACTCACACAAATCATGATGAAATATAAGAGGCAGGCAGATATACACACTACTATACAGAATGTCATACAATCAGCTTTTAGGTTACTGGTATGACGAGAGAAATGACGAAGAGGGTAGGTTAAGACTTAGACAGGGGCCATTTTCGAATTGCAGCCTCCTGAAGGTGTATCTTTAGGGCAGTTTTGAAAGTGAGTAGGGTTTTACACTCCTTTACTCCTTTTGGTAGGGCATTCCACATTTTTGATGAATAGCATGAGAACGAGTTCATACCCTTAGTTGAGCCAAATCTGGGTTGAACATGATTTGTGGAGCTGCCTCTGGTGTTATGATCATGGACTGCATTAACATTTTGGAAGTATTTTGACAAATACAGGGGGATCCCAATGTTGTGGTGTATCTTGAAGACCAGGCCCATAGCAAGTTGCTGTACTCTGTCCTCAACCCTAAGCCATCCAATCCTAGCAAAATGAGCAGGGGCTAGATGGGTTCTGTGATTGAGGCCAAGAAGTAGCCTTACAAGTTTGTTTTGGGATGTTTGGAGCCTTGTTTTTAAGGCCTTGGAGGTGTTGTGATACCATGAAGTGCATGCATAATCATAATGACCTTGAATGAGGGCCCCTGCAAGAATCTTCAGAGTATTCTTACTGACTAGGCGATCAATCCTCCACAAATAGCGTGTTGTTTGGTTGACATTTTTGATCACTTTTTCTGCGTTTTTGTTACCAGAGGTTTGCCTCCAAGATGGAGCCCAGGCAGGTAATTTCATCCTTTCTTTTGATGACATCATCACCCACTTTGATCGTGAAACTCTCTGCCTTGCTAAGGTTAGGACTGGACCCAAAGAGGATGGATTCAGTTTTACCCAGGTGTAATGAAAGTTTGTTGTCAGAGAGCCAGATGCAGATCTTGTTGAGTTCGGAGCTGAGAGTTTTCTCAACCTGCAGCCTGTCCCTGTCCGAGACTAGCAGGGCCGAGTCATCTGCGAACAGGAACAGCTTGCAGTCGCAGGCCGATGACATGTCATTCACATATATCAGGAACAGTAAGGGTCCTAGTATACTTCCTTGTGGGACACCACAAGTCACAGGGAGGGGGGGGGGGACTGGGTGCCGTTTACTTCCATCAGTTCTCTATACTGATTGGATAACATTGGAAATGAAACTGAAACGAAAATGTATTTTCTGTTTTATAAAGAGCTGGAGAGACAAGGAGACTCCCTTTACTGAACAAACACTCTATAGCAATGAGTACTATCAGAATATAGAGCTGTTTAACACTTATTTTAACCAAAGAAAATCATTTACCCTACCTTTAATCTATAGTGTATTTATTATGGAGAGAATTACATTTAGAGCTTTAGAGGTCAAACTGAAGTCTTCATGGACAACTGGTTTAAATGGCTTACTCATGTCTCTACCTTAACTCATTGAGTGCCAATGACGTCGCAGACGTCACGTTTTTCATAAGCCCAGAGTGCCAATGACGTCTGAGACGTCATGGAAAAAAAAAAAAAAAAAAACTCAAAAAAAAATCTTTTTTTTTTTTTTTTTTTTTTTTTTGAAAAAAAAGGTTCAGAACCCAAGATATGATGATTTGAAGATTTGCTGCTCCATTCACTTCTTGTTTAACTTTTTAACTGAAAAGGCTGTATCTCGGCTCCAAAGCACTTTTTTTTTACAATGTATTTTTGGCCTTGGCACAGGGGTGATATAGCCAGAAATATTTTTGGCACTGAATGAGTTAAGACCAGATTATATTTGAATTCAGTTATTTTAATTACATTTCCTTTATTGTCTTTGATTGACCATATTGAATGAGGTGTATGTTGAATCTGTCCCATTAATGGACTTTTTGTTTACCGGTTTTGAAGATGTGACCAAGTGTATGGGTTATACATATGCATAGTAGTCAATAAGTGACCAAGTAGAGAGACAGTTTCCTCCCCTTATATGTTTGTATTTGTATGTTTTGTATGTTCGGTTTGTTTGTTAGTAATGTGCTAGTCTTTTCTTTTTTGTGTATGTTTGTTTTCATGTTCTGAAAAATTCAATAAAAAATAAATGGAAAAAAATAAATAAAACATATGTACTGTAAGCATGGGGGGGGGGTGGATTTCTGGTGTTAAAGGGGAATTTTGGACCACGGTTTTCTTACCTTTTCTATGATGGTTATGATATCTTAGGATGAGTGGTACAATTTCATAACTCCATCCCGGGTCCGCCACGGCTTAAAACGTGCGCCAATAGGCCTTGCGTTAGATCGTGTATTTTAATAGCAACAAAAAAAAACGGAAGTCTCGCTAGACGAGATTTCAATCTCGAGATTTCAATCTCGTCATTTCAATCTCGGGATGGAGTTATGATTTTTTTTTCTACTGTACCATTCATCCTAAGATATCATAACATCATAGAAAAGGTAAGAAAACAGTGGTCCAAAATTCCCCTTTAAGCTTAGACTTTACTAGGACCAGTTACAAATTGCAGGTGCTCTTTATAGGTGGTTTTGAAGGAGGGTAAGAAATCACACTTTTTGAAAAGTGAATCCTGTGATATATCGCGATATTGAATTGAAATTGATACGTATCGTTGTGACATCATACCGTATTCGTTATATTTGTTTAAAAAAACGTACATTTTCTATCACATCGCAATCTAATAATGTAATACAACTTATTAATGATCATAGCCATTAAATTAAGTGTACTAATTACTGTCATAAGTACTAAAACATACAGTTCATTCATTGTGCATGTAATAAAATACAGCAAAATTACATTGAATCATAATATAAAAACTGAGTTCAATGGACAGGTGGAGCCAAATTGGGCGGTTTTCATTTGTTACTTTCAATGGTGTGACGTCACATTCTCTTTCTATTATAGTATAAATGAATAACACCAAAAATAAATGTAAAATACCTCAAGGTAAAAACAATCTTTTTACATTTAACACTTAAACTATTCATTGAGGTTTTAAAAGAAGAAAACAAAAGAGCTGGGACATGTCTCCAAAAGACGAGTCCTAATGTAAACTTCTGTTGACAGGAGCAGTATAAATATCCATGATTTGTTTTGCTTGTCTATCCAACTCCCTGACAACATACAGCTGTTTAATTTGATCCTCCCAGTGAAGTAATTTATAGTGGACATTATTTCCCTTGGTGTGAATGCACTGATGTATTTTCAGAGCACTTAACTGACTGAAGCTCTTCTCTCACTGTTAACATTGTGGCAAGAGTTTTATCCAGTGTGAATAGGATGTTGTCTCTTCAGGTCAGATGACTGACTGAAACTCTTGTTACAATGTTTACAGTGGAAAGGTTTCTCTCCAGTGTGGACACGATGGTGTGTCTTCAGGGAACCTGACTGACTGACTGAAACTCTTGTCACAATGTTTACAGTGGAAAGGTTTTTCCCCAGTGTGGATAGGCTGGTGTTTCTTCAGGGAAGTTGACCGACTGAAACACTTGGTACAATGTTTACATTGGAAAGGTTTTTCTCCAGTGTGGATACGCTGGTGTCTCTTCAGGTCACATGACTGACTGAAACTCTTGTCACAATGTTTACAGTGGAAAGGTTTTTCCCCAGTGTGGATACGCTGGTGTTTCTTCAGGGAAGTTGACCCACTGAAACACTTGGTACAATGTTTACACTGGAAAGGTTTTTCTCCAGTGTGGATACGCTGGTGTCTATTCAGGTCCCATGACTGACTGAAACTCTTGTCACAATGTTTACAGTGGAAAGGTTTTTCTCCAGTGTGAATACGCTGGTGTTTCTTCAGGTCACATGACTGACTGAAACTCTTATCACAATGTTTACAGTGGAAAGGTTTTTCTCCAGTGTGGATACGCTGGTGTATCTTCAGGGAAGTTGACCCACTGAAACACTTGGTACAATGTTTACACTGGAAAGGTTTTTCTCCAGTGTGGATACGATGGTGTCTCTTCAGGTCACATGACTGACTGAAACTCTTGTCACAATGTTTACAGTGGAAAGGTTTTTCCCCAGTGTGGATACGCTGGTGTTTCTTCAGGGAACCTGACTCAATGAAACTCTTGTTACACAGTTTACACTGGAAAGGTTTTTCTCCAGAGTGGACACCTCCACTTGTCTCCCCCCAATCATCACTGTCTTCAGTGACTTCAGTGTCAGATTCAAGCTCAACTTCAACTTCAGAGCGGTGTGAAGAGATGTGTTCATCATCAACTTCACTTTTCACTGCTAGTAATGTCAACATTGACCCAACAGGCTCCTCTGGTCTTTGAAGTAGCTCCTCCTGTTCCTTTTTAATGTGTGGAGGCTCTGGTTCCTCCTGGAGCAGACTGGCGCTCCTCTGCTGTTCAGGAGAATCCTCCTCTTTACACACAACCATGTGCAGGATGTCTAGGAGCAGAAAAATAACACGATAGTCAACACTGGATTCATAAAATGTAAATCTATTTCTCTATCTTCCATGTTCCATGTACAAAGCCATTGCCTACTAAAACTGACTAAACAGTTACTAAATAGGAACAAAAAAGGTTTTCAATTAAGAACTGCTTAACTCCCAAATGGGTTGGACTGCAGACTGACTGATTGATTGATTGAATATTTTATTGGACAGAAATGTAAAAACAGAGTACAGTCAAACACTTTGTCTAAAAGGATAGTCTCGCGTAGCCAGACAACTATTCCACAATCTCCGAATGCTATATAGAGTCTGGAACTACACCTCCCGAAATCCGAGAGAGGAAACTGGCACTTCCGTTCATGAAAATATATTCTAAAATATCTTTGCATTTAATTGTTTTATTTCCATTTCTGCCAAGCAGCAAGCTATATATACTTAGATGATTTTGATTTATATAAGGATACATTTGTGCAACTGTAAAGACAAAACGGAAGTGGGGAGGAGGCTTCACATCCGGTTTATATTTTAATCATGATCAGAGCTTCCGAGTACCAGACTGTATGTATGACCTATAAAGGTCTTCATCAGGGTCTGTTTTTGGGGCTAATTTCACAAACCACTGTACCGATTAGCACCAAATTTCAATTTGTGCATGCTGCCAGTAGGCCAAGCAAGTATTTTTTAAATCTAATATGTGCTGCAAGTCATGGTCATGTTTCAGTTCACACAGGGTCATTTGAGAAATATATGAAAAAGGGACAAATCCAATGCATTGGTGGTTCATGTTTGCAACCCGTTCATGGGTGTGTTATCTATTAAGGTTTTGGTTTTAACTGTGATGATTAACTGTGGGTTTTGTTGACTGTGATTTAACCAAAGGTACTGTTTTATATTCCTTCTGTTGGTCTGGTATTGCTGATATGGATTCTGATAAAGGTGTTCAGAGTCAAAACGAGTCCGCCGTGGCGGTGACGCATATCAGAATCAGGGTTCAAGGGTTGAACTTGAATCCTCAGGTTGAACAGTCCGAGCCGACTGCTGAAAAGCAGTCACAGCCCGCAGCGGCTGAATAGCAGTCCGAGGTGGACACGGTTCAAATCACGCACAATGTTGAAGCAGGTTGTGTGAAGCAGGTTGTCACAATAGTCCGTGAGCCAGGGGGGTTGGTCACTACCATCTGAGGGGAATAATGCTCATAGTGATTTTTGTCAAGGTATGCATGTCTAGAGTTAGAAAATATGTCATAGCCTTGCACCAATGGTAGCTTTATGGGTGCTATCATGCATTTTATTTTATAACACTAGGCGAAAATGACATGGGTCAATTTATGAAAACATTCTATTAACCCCCCCAAAAAAATATACAAAAGGTTTTTCAATTGGTTCTGGTACGTCTAGGCATGCTTAAGAACATACAAAAAAATCGAAGAAATTATATTTCTCGTAAAGCCATCATTTTCAACATGGCGTCCAATATGACTGCCATGAGCTTAAATGGCTTTATGATACTGTTCAACCTAGAAAGGTGGTTTTGGTGTCTAACACTAGGTTTTAGGGTTCAAGAAATATGGCTGAATCAGTGAAATTACCATCAGTTAATTATTTATTGCCAAATCAAAGATAGTGTCCATCCCATGGTGATGTTCCATTGTACTAAATTATGTTAAAAACAACAAAATATTGCAGTTGTGTGAGGGAATCTGTGAACTTATGGTGATTCATATGGGGACCTGGGGCGGGGGGGGGGGGGGGCGTTCATAGGTGTAGAATCTATTTCTACTGTTATATTTTCACTTGCTGGTCAGTCTTTGGCCGATGTGCTAAAGGTCAGGTCAAGGTCTCTCTCGCACCTTATCGTCCAACCAGGTGTCCAAGCAGGCAGCAGATATGGTCACAGGTTGACATGTACAGTAGGCCCTATTCACCTCACAATTGACATGGAGCCGTTTGTTGACACCTTGCAGGTATGGAATCAGCCAGAAAAGCTCTATAATGTAATTGTGCATCCCGGTGGGATGCATGTTATACAGTCATTCTTCAGCTGCATTGCAAAACTGATGCAAGGTTCAGCACTGGAAGTGGAAAAGCATGTGGTTGCAGAACATGACAGGCAAGTTCAGTGGTCAGTCCTGAGTCAGCAGCACTCTTGAAGTGGTTTCTCTCAACTTGGCCAAAGACATTTGAACAGATACAGCAGTACGCTACCTGGACACTGCGCATTTCCATCCTACTGGCTGACAGTGGGTAGACAACTTCTTCCTACACTTCACATCCACCAGTTTGAATGTGCAGGGAGACACATTAACATTAACTTCACCTTTTCTCTCATGAAGCACATGACTGAAGCACTTCTTCCGTGCTGACCATGTGCAGTGTGCTTGATATCTAACCCAGTGCCTGCCGAAGATGCATGTGCTTCATGCCATAGAGGCTAAGCTAGACCTTGTCTGTCAGCACCATGATGGATTCTGGATCACTGTCTCTGCTCACCAGTCTGGGGAGCAGACTGCCATAACGATCAGGAAAGATGCTGTCATGATGCATGTGAGTGGAGTGGACTGAAGCCTTTCCCAAAATGTGCAGAAACAGTAGAGGGAGAGTTGAAGCACTGGTGTGTCTTGGTCATAAAATATTGGGGATGTATCCTCACACACAGAAAGATCACCCACATGAGATGTCATCATGAAGAGTAAGAACATTAAGCCGAAGCCGTTGAGCATGTTGTACACCTTCAGTGCTGACGATAGATACTGCATTTAGTCATGATGAAGCAGACATCACCATGATTTCCTATATCCCTGATGCAGCCATCTCTGGAAAGGGTGTGATACACATGCTCAGTGATTAAACTGATGTTCTTGTCCTGTTGGTGTATTGGGGTGTATCAGGTGGACCTACAGTGCAAAGTACAGATGGAGCATTGTGATGGGACAGTCTTATATGTATGGCAAAGGCAAGATCAGAGCACACAACACTTTGCTGGCAGGGAACTTCCCAGGCTACCCTGATGTGCTGGGTGAGGTGGTTGCCACAAGTCAATGGCCCTTCCTCCAACACCGACCAACCTGTTGCACCACATGTGGGCTCATTTACAAGTGATGTTGTGGAAAGTGGCAGACCACCAAGCTCCACCTGACAAGTCGTTTGATGTCACACAATTTGGATGGGAGATCCAGGATATTCCTGTTCCTGTCATTGCTAAGGGTGACCCAGCACCGTCAGAGCTATGTGACATGGTGCAATATCAATGTAGGGCACAGAGAGTGAGAAGTACATCACTGATGTACTGTAACTGCTCTGGTGAAGATGGTTACTGATGATATGTTCATGCTACAGATGAGGAGTGATGTCAATAAGGAGGATAATTGTAAGGATGACGAAGAACAGGATGTGGGTTGGAGAATACAGATGTAGTTGCAAAAGATACATATTTGCCGTTAGATTATATCATTTTACATTCAGGTTATTATGAATACCAGTTCTTGTGACATGTTAATGACACTTTTCACAAAACAAATTTAATGAAAGTTCATCAAGTTGTTTCCATTTGTTGTTCTCCCAGAGGTCAAATTTAACCTTGACCTGACCTTTGACATGATTGACCTGATATAAAAAAAAAACAGGAATGGATTCTACACATATGAAAACCCTAAAAAAAAGAGGTATTACACAGAGGTATTCTAAGGATTACAAGTTAAAAATTGCCAGGCGTGTGTTTAGTGGCCATTTTGGATATTTTCTTACACACTTGCACTATATTCTGTTTATTGAATTTCATAATACATTTCCTTAGAATCTATGTATTTAAACATGGTTTTAAATCTTTAGGTAATTTACAAAGGAACCCTTTGTGTTCCATCTTTCATTAAAACCGAAGTACATCTTATGTCACATATAGTCACTATGTTGTCACTGCCTGTAATAGAAAAATATTAATTTTAACAACCTTTCTGAACAATATATAGTCTGAGCTTTATCCCAACCATTTTTCAGAGAGAGAGGGTCAATAATAAGAGAAAACCATCAGTTTGAAGTAGAATGCTTCATTCGGATTTTGAAAACTGTGTTTTGGCTTGTGGTTATAAAAGGAGTGATAACACACAGATAGCTACCACCGATGCAAGGCTATCACATTTTTCCTAGCTCTAGGGGTGTATACCTACCCAAAAATCACTATGAGAATTATTCCCCCCAGATGGTAGTGATGACCCCATATTTGGGGCTCACGGACTACAAAGCGCAAAAGCATATTAACACCAAAAGCCCTAATAGATAAGGTTTTTTTTTTTTTTATCCCGCGATTTTTGTAACCCATTTTTTTCACCCGGTGTCAATTTCTTAAGTGATCCTGGGCGCTACACCAGCCCTACACCAGCGCTACACCAGTCCCCCACAGCCAGGGAGGCCAGGGCCGAGCTCATGGTTCCTTCAATGCATGAGAGCCAACTGACCTTCTTGTCACCTGACAGGGGAGTTTCCCCGGTAGGACGTAGCGCGTGGAAGGAACACGTTATTCCAACCAGTTCCCTTCCCCTCCATCAGGCGCCCCGGCTGTCATGGGGGAGGCGGTATAGCGACCAGGATTACTACATGTTTTTGTGAGGGTATTAACTACCCTAGGAGACACGGGGAGAACATGCAAACTCCACGAAGAGTAGGCCCTTTCGCCAACCCCACCTAGGGTATGGGCGCTGATGACGCGGAGGAGAAGACACGCCCCCAGCGGGAATCGAACCCAGGACCTTCTAGCTGTGAGGCGACAGCGCTACCGACTGCGCCACCGTGCCCCTCCTAATAGATAAGCTTGACACATTACAAAAGGAGAGAACATCGAAATTAAACAAGGCAGTTAACTTGCAAAAAATGATTTTGGAGTTAATGCAAAGTGGATGCAAACAGGAGGTGCGATGCACATTTATGAAATATCTCTGCATATGCAAGGCAGCAGCAGAGGCTCAGGAGGCTCTGTTGCCAATAATGCCTCCTGAGGAAAAGGAAAAGCACGACATATGGTTCAAGGCCAAAATGATCAATGTCAATGAATGTATTGATGAAGTGAATGCATGGACAAAAAATACCAAAACTGTGGAAAGTGTTGCTGAGGAGGAGGAGGAGGTGGATGATGTGGAAAATCTAATTAATCCAAATGACAGCATTTCTAATGTGGAAAGTAAACCATCTGCTCACAAAAGTCACACAAGGTCTGGGACCAGCAGATCCAGCAGATCTTCTACCTTATCAGCTCGCATACAGGCAGAGGCAGAGAGAGCTGCACTTGTGATTCGCCCTGCAGCATTAAAGGAGAAGCACACTCTGGAGGAGCAGGAACAAGTGCTGAGAAAGAAAAGAGAACTGGAGGAGCAGGAACAAATGCTGAAAAAGAAGAAGGAAACGATGGAGCTTGACGCAGAACTGGCTGCTACAAATGCAAAAATATCAGTATTACAATCCCCTAGTCACCAAGCTCTTTCACTCCCACAGTCCGATGGAATAGAGTCATACTTTAGGAAAGGAACAAGGTTAAAGGAACCCTCAGTCAATCTTAATCCTCATGCCAAAGAATATAAATCATCCTCACAGCAACCACCACCACTACCACAGCAACCGTCTATGAAACCACCACAACCGCAGCAACCATCTACTCAACAGTCATATGTGCAACAACCATCACTATGGCAACCACCCTATATGCAACAGCAACAAACACCCATTCCACCACCCTGGCAAGTACAACCACCAGCACCCATTCAACAATTCCCGTGGTGGCAAAGACAACAATATATGCTGTTACAGCCACCACTCATTCAAACACAACCACCATCTTGGCAAGAACAACCACCACCATCTTTACAACGACGACAACACATATCCTGGAATGCAGCAAAGGACAACAGTCATAATACAACTCACCTGGACCCTCCTGTGCAGCAAACAAGACAAAATGACATTTCTCCTCAACGCAGTCATGAAACATCAGCTGTACGCAACCTACTGCAGAGGCAGAATGAAATAACGGCAATACTAGTACAGATACAGACCTCTCACTTACTGCCACCAAGAGAGATCCCATGTTTTGATGGGGATCCTCTGCAGTACAGAACCTTTGTGAGAGCCTTTGTACATTGTGTGGAGAAGAACGCACACCAGTGGTCAGCCACAAGCATTGGTGCGCAGTTGCCAACACATGGCTCCAGACAGAGGCTATGAAATGGCCAAATACCTACTTGAAGAACACTTCGGAGATGAATACAAAATTACAGTAGCATATATGGAGAAGGTGCTCAGTTGGCCGCAACTGAAGTCCGAGGATGTCATATCTCTTCAAGCCTATGCACTTTTCCTTCGAGAGTGTTGCAATGCGAGAACGTACAGTACATGGGAGAACTGAATATGTCTGCATTCTGCAAACATGAAGACATTGATTTTGAAGCTTCCATACAAGCTAAGAGAACGGTGGAGAGGCTCTGCTTTGGAGATCATGGAAAGACACCATCGCAGGCCACAGTTTATTGACATCGTCACATTCATTGAGCGACAAGTCAAAATAATCTCGGATCCAGTCTTTGGAGACATCCAAGAAACACCACTGACTACAGGAAGTAAACCTATGAACAGAATGAAATCACAAACCACACCCAGATTCAAAGGAGACAGTTTTGCAACCACTGTTACCATCGAAACCCCTACACTGGAAGACCAAACTACACAGAAAAGTAATACATCCACTCACTCACAACACCAACATTTGTGTATGCTGCTCACAACTTCACACACTGGACCAATGTCCTCAGTTGGAGGAAAAGACACAGGGAGAAGATTACTTTTATTAGGACAAAAGGAATCTGTTTTGGCTGCCTTCGCATTGGGCATATATGAGCAGGACTTGCGAGAAGCGCTTGACTTGCAAGCTGTGCAACCAAAACCACCCCAGTGTTCTTCACATTAACCAGGAGGACCAAGCAAACAACTCAGACTCTAACCAGCCAAGGAACGCATCTGTGAGTATTGAGTAATAGCCTCTACACACTGCCCGACATTTGAAATGGTCGGCGAGTGAACAGATCGTTAAGCATTTCACATTGCACGAGTTTCTCTCTTGAAATCGGGCTAAAAATATCGTTGTGATTCTCGCACGATTGATTGCTCGGCGACAGGGGTTCACTGACTTCAAGATATTTCACCACGATGTGATGTGATCCCGACCCAATACATACATTTGTTTTTATACCAAACGTCTCACGAAAACGTGAAAGGCTCCCGTGATATATGCGCGAGACCGAGACAGGACGCTAATGATTGACATTTAATAATTCTCAATTTCTCTGTATTTCTCTCTCTCTCCCTCTCTGAAACAAACGTTTCAAAAGTCAACCAGGGTGCAACTCAGATGTGTTGCCGTGTCCGCTTATTATAAGCGAGTTGCTTGTAAAAAATATTGGTGGTTGCGTTTCTTTTTAGCTTATTTCCAAAGTCAAAGTGTAGTTGCTTATTTGGCTTTATTTCTTAATGTTGTTGTTGTTGTTTTTTCTTTGAAAATAGCTGCGACGCGTTGTGAGCTTGTAGATCGGCTATTTTATTTGTATATAGGTTTAAAGTGCTCATGCAGCTGAGCCTATAGTCGCAATTGTTGGGCTTGTTTTCATAGACCTGGTTGCTTATTTCTCGCGCAAAACCTGGCAATACTGTTCAGAGATGCATACGTGTGTCACACACACACACACACACACACACACACACACACAGCTCTCTCTGTCTGCAAGCCCTATTCCTCTCTACTTCTTATTATATATATATAGCACTAGATCGGGGCCGATAGCCATAATTATCCAACAAGTTTGAAATCTAAAAATTATCGGGAACCCCTCGCCGACCGTACTTTATCGGGGTGTTTCTTCTCGGAGTACCTTACACACTACGCGATCAACACCTCGCCGAGGGATGCCCGATCTGGACTGAGATCGGTGGTTTTCTCGGCGATCACCAAAAAATATCCCCGAGAGAGAAATCGGGTCAAATGTCGGGCAGTGTGTAGAGGCTATAATGCACGTGTGTCTTTGTCTTTGCATACATGTGGTCAAACAGGGGCCGGTAACAGTGAGGGGATTCTGTCCATCTGGCCGGTACAGGTGAAGTCCATTAAGGGAGACAAAATAATTCAAACTTATGCATTTTTAGATCCAGGAAGCACTGACACATTTTGCTCAGAAAATCAAGGCTGAACGTGAAAGGAAGGAAAGCCCAAATCAGCTTGCTAACCATGGGCCCAAAGACATCACACTAGCATAGGGATGCTAGGGTTCAAGTGGTTAAACTTCAAATCAAGAAGCTAATAAAAAGCCTCTTTAACCCATTTAGACCTGAGGCCGATTCTAAAAACACCTTCTAAATCCTGACCAAAGTTTTCTGAAAATCCGTCCTGAAAGTTAAAGTTACAAATAGGGGTTCCCACCCAAAATGGGTTCATATCCGTGTTATCTCACACATATCAGACTCACAGACCTATTTCTAGACCGCTCACCTCCTACAGAGGCACACCATAAAAATCAGTTTTCATAGTTTTCAACTACTACCAGTGTTATTTTTTTCTGTATTTTTATGTTGGTATTTGAACTGTTTGGTTACTTGCTACTATATATGTCTATGAATTGAATACCAAGGACAACAATGGAAACAAGACCACAAGGACTTTTTTGGACGGACCTTTTAGACAAAGTATTATAAATGTAATTTTGCTGTTTACATTTTTTGCCTAGTAAAATATTCAATCAATCAATCAATCAATCAAACCAAACTTTAACCAGGCATTTCTGGCTTTCATGGCTGGAGGTGCTTCTGTTTCATGATGTCATTCACTTGGCGGCTTGAGCTGTGAGCTGTGTGTTGTTGTTTTTTTAAACATCTGTTTAATGTAGTTTTTTTCCCCTCTCACACAGGTATTTTTCAGAGATTAAAAACAGGATTTGCACAGATAAGAGCTGCGAGCTGTGTGACACACTGTTCTAGATGCTTTGGTCTACGGCCACTCGTGTACAATGTGGTGCAGTTTTTCTTTTGTATCGCATATTTAATGATGCCTATGCTTATTGATTGAGTGAGTGAGTGAGTGATTGATTGAATACTTTATTAGTCAAAAAATGTAAATAGCACAGAGGTAGAGTAAAACATTTAGGACAAAAGGATAACACAAAAAGTCCCGGGGACTTATATATTATAATAGCCTATAATAGCCAGATATTATCATTGTCATGATATTTTTTGCTAAGATTATCGTATAGTTAAAATACGTACTGAGGTGTGGGTGGTCTTCAGGATCCTCCTGTTTAATAGAAATGTCCCTGGCTGAGTCTGGAGAGTTCATCTTCACCTGCAGTCTGGACTCCACACACTGGTCTGAAATGAACAAATTGAATAATGACTTGAATTACTGGAGACCCAACGGTGGTGTCAAGAATAATGAATTGCAGAATGTAAAACCAAATCAGCCAAAGTCAACTTTCCAACATATGAATATTGGGTTCAAAGATTGTGAGATTTATATATTAGGGAAGAAATCACGCTTAATTTAAGATTACACAAGGAAATAAATGTATCAAAAGATGGACTCCTGCAATGCAAACAATGGTCTAAAGCATACGTGGGCAACTGGTGGCCCAGGGGCCACATGCGGCCCCCACCTTCACTTAATGCGGCCCGCAGGTTAATATCGGAATACTGATACATTAATTTCAGCTGTTACAATTCCAAACATGCAAACATGACCCGCATTAATTACTTCAGTCTATATTGGTAGATTAATGACTAGTATTAAAATTCTATTGTCTTTTTTATGTCCAATGTATTTGTATTTAAGTTCATAAGTATAACTAAATGCATTTGAAATTAAATACAAATAAAAATGTTACTTTTCAGGGTCCTAATTCAAAAACTGCAAAAATAAATCTGGATTACAATTCTAAAGTAACAAAAATAGCAGATCTACAAGCTCAAAACGCGTCGCATTTTGAGCTTGTAGATATTGCTACTTATTTTTGCTACTTGTGTGTGACAGAATGGCGAGGTATGGCATTAATTTACGAAAAAAGTCAAAATATGGAGATAAGGTGTCTACCCAACAGCATATGCAATGTGGCCCTCTGGAGTTTGTGTGGAAATATAGTGGCCCTGTCCATCATCAAAGTTGCATCACCCCTGGTCTAAAGTAAATAAGGTGAAAGTATCTCTATTGAATGTTTCTGCTGCCATGCATCCCATCCTTCTACACCACCACCAATTAGCAGCCCCAACCTTGTGTGAAAAGTAACTATTTTGTCATAACAGTGGAGCTAGGAGATGGTTATGAGAGAGGTTATGGTGACACTCGGTTAGGGTTCATCTTCCAGGGAACTAGGAGATGGTTATGAGAGAGGTCATGGTGACACTTGGTTAGGGTTCATCTGCCAGGGAACTAGGAGATGGTTATGAGAGAGGTCATGGTGACACTCGGTTAGGGTTCATCTTCCAGGGAACATGCATGAGCAAAGCAAGTTTCATAGCAATCTGTCCATTAGACTTTGAGACATCTTGTGTGTGAGTAGCCTAAAGGTGGAGCATTTGGGCACAAAAATCAGTAAGATTCATCCTTGCTGGGTGCATTAAAGGACTATTTACTGTAACTGTTGGAAGAAGCTGCATTCAGTGATAGTTGGCACTGTGTGCAGTGGAAAAGGGCCACATGACCAGAAACAATCATCCAGACTATGGATGTGCATAACTGACCAATAACATTCTACTGTTCTGGCAATTTTTCTTTGAATGTGTTTCAATATTTTATTTGTTATAACTACCTTTGCCGTTATATCCTATTCCATTTTTATTGTATCTAATTCCACACTGTTGAAGCAAAGATAATTCCACTTCCAAAGTATAGTGCAACTAGCAACTGTATTGATGTATGTGACAATAAACACCTTGAAGCTAGAAAAGGGGAAGAAAGAGACAGATAGTGAATGAAACGTACTGAGGTCTGGCTGGTCATCAGGTTCCTCCTGTTTCATTGAAACGGGTCTGGTATTAAGAAGAGAAACTCCTCTTATACTCAACTTCAACAATAATAGACAGCAAGGAAGGAGTTAGCCCTAGAATGTCTGTGATCTTACATACATTTCAAGTATTCCAAATACACAGTCATAGATCTCTCTCGGTCCCCCACTGTGTAGTGCCTATCTGCGCGGCCATAAAAGTGCTCTAAACTCCGTCTGTACTCACCCAATAATTAATTCCTAAGACGTGGAGTCATATTTTGTCCTCTAGTTTCATATCCATGTGAAAGTTCTGCCAGAAAACGTGTCTTTAGTCAAATATCTCCACTTATTCACGAGCTGCACACGGACGACTTCTGTACGACGCGAGGGGCCAGGAATGATTGCAGCACTGAATATACGTAACTTCCTTTAGGACGCACAAATGTTTGGGACGCACAATTGACAGGTGCTTGTGATTGGTGCGGGGTAATGAATCATCACCTGCCAATTGTGTGTCCCAAACATTTGTGCGTCCTAAAGGAAGTTACGTATATTCAGTGCTGCAATCATTCCTGGCCCCTCGCGTCGTACAGAAGTCTAGAGGACAAAATATGACTCCACGTCTTAGGAATTAATTATTGGGTGAGTACAGACGGAGTTTAGAGCACTTTTATGGCCGCGCAGATAGGCACTACACAGTGGGGGACCGAGAGAGATCTATGACTGTGTATTTGGAATACTTGAAATGTATGTAAGATCACAGACATTCTAGGGCTAGGAACTTCGGAAGGAGTAACTTCTTGTGTTCATAACTTGTCAACTGGGTAAGTTACTTTTTCATAGAACACTTCAATTATAATTCATAACCCTTTACACTTCAAGTTGCCCAGGATCAAAGTATTTGTTAATGTCTTGAAAATTGTGTGGAAAATGTAATTAATATCTTAAAGAGTCTACACCATGAAAATCACTTTTTTCTTGGTTTTTTGTATTTTTTGGGGTCCCCAGTGTCTCTTGTACCCCAAAAAAATTTTTCTTTTTAATTCAGTCATTCCTTCTCATTTCATGGATTTCCAGAATGGGCGTGTCTGAACAGGCGATCTCAGAATGGCAATGTTTATGAGGTCATAAACATTTTTGATGGCAAACCCAATGTTAAATGAAAAGTGCCCGAATCGCTCCGAAACTTTTTCTACCCCCCCTAAGTGGGGGTCTACGAACAAATACTTCGGGCTCGGATTTTGGCTCCGCCCCCCGGAAGTGGGTGAAACAGGCACCTCAAACACTTGGTGGAATTGTTCAAAAATGTTCAAAGTGTTTTCTTTTCGATTTTGTATTTTTCTTAGATGCTTCTTTTTATGCAGAATTTTTCCATTTCTTTTTTTTTTTTTTATATATTTTTTTATTAACAGAATTTTGTATTAACAGAATTGCTCAGTAGCCCCCCCCTGCCCAAGAGGACGTTTTGGTATTGCAGCTGAAAGTGCTGTATAAGCCAGAGACAATTGACTTGGGATGAGTATATCTGAGTGATGATTTAGGCTCAAACC
This sequence comes from Gymnoscopelus braueri, assembly GCF_963280865.1. Lineage (NCBI taxonomy): Eukaryota > Metazoa > Chordata > Actinopteri > Myctophiformes > Myctophidae > Gymnoscopelus > Gymnoscopelus braueri. Next base: position 30,975,464 of record NC_137626.1, read on the forward strand.
TTTTGAAAAAGGTTTGAGGGACATACACCATATGATATTAAATATCAAATATTTTTTTTAAATTCATGGTGTAGCTCCTTTAATGCAATCCTCTCTCTGATAGACAATTTAATCATATCTTAAAGGTGTGTGGTGTGTGTATGTGTGTGTGTATATATATATATATATATATATATATATATATATATATATATATATATATATATATATATATATATATATATATATATATATAAATGTTAACTAATGTTCAAGTTCTCTTTTTTCAGGAAAACACTGTTCAGGTTCATAACCATAATACTGAAATGCCCCTCTTCTTTCAGGTCAACACTAGTTACACAATATTCTTTTAGTATAAACAAAAATACACACACACACACACACACACACACACACACACACACACACACACACACACACACACCCCAAAAGCAGGCAAAAACATATATAAGTTGTAATAATATATATTTTAAACATCAACAACAACAAACATACCTTCCTCAATAATGTATCCTGGTAGAAAACACACTTGAACACCTGTGGAGTGTACTTGAAGCTAGCTTAGCATTAGCATTAGCCTACTACAACAACAAAGCAAAGTCTTTGAACGTCGTGTGTAAATTCCTCTCGTTTGTTTCACAACGTGCCAGCCTGTCACTCTTTACACAGACTGTCGCACAAAGACACACTCAGACAGAAGTTACACAAAGGTTTGTTCACTGCAAACTTATATTATAACACAGACTTTCTCTGTATCACGTTCGTTCACTCTCTGGTCTGTTTATTTGGCTCTAATGGATCATGTGTTTCAACCCGGACGAGAGAGAGGGACGGACACGGTCCTCGGCCATGCCTCTCTCTCGTCCGGGTTGAAACACACACTATTCCCGTAGCCGTAGCCATGGTTCACATGACATGACGCTCGTCTGTCCCAGGCGTCACGGAACCACTTGCTCCTGGTTTGTGATTTTTTTTTACATTTACAACTGCTACATCTACATAAACGTTCAAAGTTCAAATATAAAGTGCTGACCCCCATGCCACGGATCTAACCAGTTAAAGTGCACCGGTCTAAGTACCTGTATATTCCGTATTGTTCAATAAAAAGCTTTTTAATCCAATCGCCGGCCATTTTCTTGGAATTTTCACAGATGCTTTCAAAAACGCGACCCTATCGGTTGGGGGGTGTACTGCACTCTGATACAATACAACAAATTAAAAATAAAATAGAAAATGGCCGCTGATCGGATTAAAATGCTTTTTATTGAACAATACGGAAAATACGGGTACTTAGACCGGTGCTTACTGAAGGCCTATTCATACCATACTCGACGTAAGACCCTTAAGCTTAAGGAACGGAGGGGGAGACCAAAAAGGGGAGGGGGGATGGGGGGTTTGTCCGTCGATTATGTCATCCGTCTGACGTGCGTTCAAAAGTACGTTCAAAATAATGTTTTAGTTACTCCACTGCGCCCCTACAGATACGGTCAATGGAAATGTTTCTATTGACAAGATTTTTTCCATCCGGTGAATTATTTTACATTTTGGTCAAAAGGTGTATTTTAGACGTGAGGTGAGGAGCTCAGAGTGTTCCCACTAAGGAAAGTAGGCTTTCAACATCTTAAACTCGTCATTGTTTTGGTGAGTAGCGAAAGTGTATTTTTTATTTTTACTACAGACGAAAGGCTGCGCAGCCTACGCTACCGGGTGTGCGGGTAACGGCTAGAAAGTAACATAGCGTTAAGGAGAACTCCTTCTAACGCTATGGACCAGAGCCAGTAATTGCCAGCAACGGCTGTCCTGCTAATATTGTTAGTGTTGTTAGTACCGTTCATTTGATTAATAAAGTTTCATTTGATGCTGTGTGGTAATGTAAAATAAACAAAAAACTAAACGGAAATAAACGATGGCGCTGCTAAGAAAATAAGAGTGGCCATTACGGGGATCGAACCCGCGACCTTGGCGTTATTAGCACCACGCTCTAACCAACTGAGCTAAACGGCCCGACTGCTACACATTATAGCCGTTTAGGTTTATAAAGTTCAATGTTTTGAAACATAACATACACAACTAACTCAATGTTTTTATTTTTGTATTTCATTTCTACAGTTTATGGCTGATATAACCACATTATGTCTACCGTAGCTGTTGCGCTTTTTTCACAGCAAAAGACGAAAACGGGAGCAGTAGTTCTCAACCTGTGGGTCGGGACCCCCAGATCCCCCACATGATTGTGGGGGTCCCCAGATGACAGTGAAGTGACAATTTAAGGACTTTTAATACCTAATAAGTAATCAACAAACTATACTACAAAAACTGGTCAAACATTGGCCAAATTGTCAAATAATATAAGAAAGAGGCAAAAAAAATGAAAATAGCTGATCTTCAAGCTCACAACACCTTGCAACGTTGTGTGCTTACTGCTCGTAGATCAACTTTTTTCAAAATTTTTATCTGTGGAAAGAGTCAACTCCTACATTCCAGGTGCTTGTCAGGGTGGGGGGTCCCCAGTTCAAATATGATTATTTTATATATATATATATATATATATATATATATATATATATATATATATATATATATTTATATATATATATATATATTTATATACTCGCGGGGGGGGGGGGCGCGGCCTGAAAAGGTTGAGAACCACTGCGTTACGTTACAGACAACTGGTTCTCAAAGTGGGGTCCGTCCTTGGGGAGGTTCTCCAGGGGGTCCATGCAGTCCTCGGATCAAGACTATCATCGATGTATTTTATCGAGTCTGACTTTTACTTTCGTATCTAAGATATGCAAATGTCAGAATTGATCAAATACATACAGTCTTGATCCAAGGTTAACAGTGTATAATTTGCCCTAGGCTAGTGTCAATCATTGTATGCCCATATATGGAGATCTCTATCTCTGTCTATCTCTCTGTCTGTCTGTACAAAGCCCCACCTTTGTGATATCCTTTTAACAAATCATTGTAAACCGTACCTCTGTACAATTTGTAAACTGTTAATACATGTATTCAATCAATCAATCAATCAGTCTGTACATATGTGCCAAACGGTTGTTGTTCTGTTCATTGGATTGAAACATCACAGACTACTTCTTTATATAAAACAGATGACTTTATTAAACAAATCCTAATCTACAAGACAAAAGCTAAAGTACGTGAAAAGTACATAAATATGAATTAGAATTATTGTGAAGATGAAATAATTATCAATGAATATGTATTATTCAAATTCCTTAAAAAATCCTTTAACATGTTCAAACATTGGAACCAGATACAGTATATAACCTCTTTATAGATTCATTCAAAGATGGTTTATAAGGGCCAGATCCAATCAGTCTAAAAGGAGAGAGATGAATTAATAATAATAATAATAATAATATCTCATATATAGCGCTTTTCTAAGTACCAAAATACGTTTTATATGGGGGGGGGGGGAACAACAAAGAAAAACAACTTTATTAGGAGAAAAAAACACAAAGAAAGGGCTAAGACTAAGGAATAAAATCAATAAAAACAGTGGAGTGATGAGAAAGTGTGGAATTAGCTGGGGAAAGCCGTATTGAAGAGCTGGGTTTTGAGATCGGTTTGGAAGATTTGGAGGGTGGGGGCTTCTCTGAGAGTGTTGGGGAGTGCATTCCACAGGGTTGGGGCAGAAAAAGCTCTATCGCCCCAGGTACGGTACTTGGTCCTGGGGACCTAAAGGAGGTTGGCGTCACCAGACCTGAGGGAGTGGGAGGGGACATGACGTTTGAGGAGGTCGAAGAGGTAGGGGCGAGCCAGATTGTTCAGTGCCTTGCAGTGGTAGGAAAGGGTACTCACATTTTTTACTTCAGTAAAAGTATCAATACTGCAATATGGAAATACTCTGTTACAATTAAAAGTCCGGAATTCAAAATGTACTTGAGTAAAAGTAGAAAAGTATTGGCTTCAAAATGTACTTAAAGTACCAAAAGTAAAAGTACTCATTATGCAGAATGTCCCATTTAAAGTTTTCTAATGTATATATATCTTTTTTAAATAGCAGATCTACAAGCTCACAATGCGCTTGTAGATCGGCTATTTTCAAATGGTCGAAATACATAGGGCTGAAGTGGTTAATGTATGTTTTGTAATAATAATCAAAATCTACAAAGTAACTAGTAACTAAAGTTTTCAAATAAACCTAGTAGAGTAAAAGTACAATATTTGCCTCTGAGATGTAGTGGAGTAGAAGTAGAAGTACTGGAAATGGGAAATACTCAAGTAAAGTACAAATACCTAAAAATTGTACTTAAGTACAGTACTTAAGTAAATGTACTTAATTACTTTACACCACTGGTGCCGTGTAGGTGTAGAAATGTAGAAGGATACAATTAGAACAAAGAAAAGAGGTTATTAAAATGGACACCTTGATTGGTTTGTGAGCAAAGCTCCAAGTTATTATGAAGGACAAAGTTATATAACCCATGTGCTACAAGTGAGGAGTTCATAAGGTGGAGGGGGTGAGCAGCAGCGAATGCACAACTTCCAGTGTGATGGCTACAGTTGGGTGATAGTGAAAGAGTGTGACCTCTCTCTCTCTTTTGAAGGTTCAGACACACACTTTGGTAGCTTTGTAGCCATTAAGGGGGTTCTCCCCATTCCCCGCAAGGCCTAGTAGTTGGTGAAGGCCGTTCTCTGTTCATCCAATCTCTTCCCATGCCTGGCGGACAACATGGCAAGTGGTCATTGTGGTAGAAGCTCGTCGAGAGGCCAGTAAGAGAGTATACATCCATTTAAAGTTCAGCTGCCCAGGTCTAGTATCAGTTTACCTTGTTTAATTCTGGAAAAAGTTCTTGAATGACGATGTCCAACAGCACATAAGTCAGCTGACGAAAAATATACAGAGTTAAGGATGAAAAAGCCACCTAAGACATCATTAAATTGTATTGCGTGCGTGCGTGCGTGCGTGCGTGCGTGCGTGCGTGCGTGCGTGTCAGGGTACCTGTTTGTTAAGAACTGGCTGTTGTAGTCCATCGAAGAGCAAGCGCACTCCTTCATACTTGGCCTCTTCTCCAATACACTTTCCTAGGAGATCTGAGGAAAAACAAATTACGTATAGGTGCCTGACAGATTTAAAACCCTTAAATGTTTAAATAGTTTGACACACACTCTAAAGCAATGATTGTTATGGGAATATAGCTATTTAATAATGATTTTAACAAACCAACAAAACAATATCACTTACACAGCACCTTTAATGTTCAATTGAAAGAACTGGTAATGTTAACGAAAATCTACTCTAACCGTAAATTAATTGATATCAGGGGACTCTAAGAGTGTATTTCCAAACGCACCCTAACTTGGCTGATTTACAAGGTTTGTTTAAAAAATGTCCCATGTCTACTACAGACATTCATGACATCCTAGAAATATTATAAAAATATAAAAAACAACAACAACTGAATGAATACCTGGACTATAACTCAGCATCTCCTCAAATGTCTTTTCCGCCCTCTTTTGTATGTCCGCAGTTGACCTTGGTTGACTGCTTTCCCTGAACACAGCATCTGGTTGAGCAAAAAATACATGAGAAGAGATCAAAGTAGTTCCGGCATTTGGCTACAAAGATTCAGCAGCCACACTTCCTCAGGACGAGCAAAGAATACATAATATGTATCAAATCACATGATGTAAGAACCATTCCTTGTGTTGTTGCTGTCATACAACTGGGAATGCTCAGACTAAGCTATAACGGGTCACCTCATTAAAGCTGCAATCTGGAACTGATTTTAAACGCTTCAACCCTCTATACTTCGTAAACTTGAGAAAAAAAGAATAAAATCACACCCAGTGTGAAGTGGGCGGTGTGGTCACAGTGGTCATCACAGTGATGGAAGAAGTGATGGAAGAAACCATAACTTTAAAAAAATAGATTTATGTTTTTTTTAAAGTTATGGTTTCTTATATAGGGCTATGCACATGTGTCATGTTTCCCTAGCCAATCACAGCCCTGAATAGACTGTGATTGGCCAATCACGGTGCAGGGTTAGGGGGGTACATTTCTGGCCAATCACAGCGCAGGTTTGGTGTGCAAATATCCAAACCTCACATATAGGGGCGGTTTCACCGCCCAAAAAGAAAATAGACCTGTAGAGCTGCAATTTTCACTGGATGTTAGCCCCAGAATAGGAATGCTTGGGTTCACGTGGTTGATGAATAAAACATTGTTTTAACCAATCTGTATGGCAGAGTATTTTAATACAATATAACTAGCTCATCTACGTACGCCCTTCACTGGTTCTCAACATCAGGTTCGGGGACCACCAAGGGTCCAAATGGACCCTTACAGGTTTGCTTGATTCAGCAGCAAGTAAGTAATTAAAGTTGTATGGTCTATCTTGCTTTCTTTGGTGTGAACTGTGAAGAATGATCTATGAAATGTTATGTCCCCCCACAAAAGTATCCATTTATCTATAGGGATAGGATATTTTAATGATCCTTATATGAGCCTCATTCACCGCTTCATCCAACAAACACATCTCACTCCCAACTTGTCAGGCTGAGATTTTCATAGACTAACATAAATAACGTAAACTAATGTAACATAGTGTCATCTCCTCTCCTTTCATTATCAGTCAAAGGAGAGAGGTTCAATTCACTGGTGAATACCGCTGCGCGATGGTTGACGAGTTATGTTATTAAACCTATTCATTAAAAAAGTTAATTGCATGCTGGGGCCTGTCTGGCTTGCAGATATCTAAGCAGACTCATGTGTAAATCTTCTGGTACCTCGAAGGAGGGTGATGAGCGACACAAGGCGGTGCTCCTGGGCCACTCGGCCCAGTTTGGCCTGGAGGCAGTAGTCTGTGTACGCCTCTAACGTATTCTTGAACAGGATCCTCCCGCCCATCAGCAGGTGATGCAGCCAATCGGGGATGTGGAACACAACACGGCCTGCGAGAGGCAGGAGAAAGTGAACAGGCAGATCAGAAAGATGCAATGAGAGAGAAACAGAGATGTGAACATAGGTGGTGGTCAGACTGTGATCAAAGGACTATATTTGCTATATTTGACTGTGATCAAAGGACCATATTTGCATATCTGGGACATTATGAAACTGAAGTTTGTTTTATTATTATGAAACTGAAGTCAGTTTCATAATGATTATTAGAGAATGATGCAATTTAACATAACTCCAGTAGGCCTACAGAGCATTGTGTTCTTTTACTTGAAGAAATAATAGCAAACAAATAACAAACAATTAACAACACATTTGGCTACAATTTGGTATAGCATTAGTTTGCTTTTAACCAACACATATACATTGCTGCAAAACATTTTATATCTGGAATTAATTTGATTTCTGGTGGTAATGTGTTACAGCCCTTTTTGGAGAAAGCTGATGGTCCAAATGTATAGTTCTACATTGTGATATTTTACATTATGTTCTATTGTCAATTGATATATGTGGAAAGAGGCTCTGTGGCTAGACTGATTCAAATAAAGACCCCACTTACCGATATACATTAAGTAGTCATACACCCCCTCAACCGTGATCATTTCCATGAAGCAGTTCTGATTGTGTCTCTTCTCAGCCATCTCTGACCAGTTGGCATTGTTTTTGAAGAGCTCATTGAGCAACTGACAGAAGGAAAACAATAAAAATGTGTAAGGCCCAATTGACAGGCCGACAATAGCTATTGTCGGTCCGCGACACCATCCTACGATGAAGCATAGATTGGACATCGGGTGAAGAATTTGACAGTACAGAATATTTCAGGTACTTATTTAATATACAGGTATATAAGGATCTCCTCTACCATGATTACTAACCTTTTTGTCCATTTCTGAGGTGGGGCTCAGGATGGTAAGTTCAGGACTGTTCGGTTTGGGTTTGGGGGATTTGCAAGAATTGCGGAAGGACTTAATAAAAGGCTCCAGATGCTGTCCTTTCTAGGAGGGGGGAAGGCACAGCGCAGAGTATCAGTCTATGTTATTTGAGTTTTATTTTCTATACAAAATGTTATGCTCAAGGTAGTGGATATTCAGTCGCCAGGGGCAATCATCTGGTTATAGCTTGTAGCTGGATCAAGTTAGGCACTGTTAGCATGGTGGAGTTTAGGCATGGGTTTGATGTGATTAAAGCTGCAATCCGGGACTTATGTTAATGAATAAAATGTTATTTTAACCAATCTGTGTGATAGAGTATGTTAATACAATGTAACTAGCACATCAGTGGTTGGACACGCATGCACGCAAGCACACACACTCACACTCATTAAGAATGCTTTACTCACCTCTATTATCAGTTTGCTAGGCACAGACTTAAAGATTTTCCCTGTGAAACAAAGTTTATCGAGAGGTCATTGTTCTAGTCTGTCAGTTTAGGCCTTCTGTTGACATCCAATGATTTCAGCAGTCCTTTTTTTCATGGTAGCTCTAGGTTAGTATTGTCCAACAATTACAAAGAGTGACAAATTGTTTAGCTTGTTTTTTGTGCACCAAATCACTTTGAACTTTTAACAAAAACAGGCACAAATGTAAATGGTCAAAATTGTGAATATAGCATTGCAGTGCGTTGTGAGCTTGCTATTCATTGTTCGACGAATATAAAGGGCTTCAGTGATTAAGTCAAGGTTATCAGAAAACAAGCAAGATTTTTTTTTATTCTACTGTCACAAGCCCAAGGTCCCATTAGGCAACACGAGCCCGATAACTTACCAAGGTTGACATCAGGTAACATCTTGGTCCGGAACTTAGATTCCATATGAGGGGAAAGGAAGTCAGCCAGAAGCTGGCTGTTGCTCAGCTCGGAATGCTGCAGAAGTTTCTGCAATAAGAACAGACACGGTTATTTATATTGTTTGCTGACTAGGGTATCTATACTTACTGTATAGTTTCAAAGGCACAGGAAACTTAAACTGCATCCCAGATATGGAATAAATAATTATAAAGAAATGATGAGTACAATTTAAATACAGATGTATACCAGTTTTAAATTACTTTCACTTCCCTGCACAGTAGATGCACATTCCCCCCAAAAATGTCTTGTTCATTTACAAACACATTGACCTATGTGCAACATGCCTGTCAGATCCTATGAAGTGACAACTGAATGAAGTTTAGACTCAAGCAGATCTCTACCTGCAAGTACTCCTGGAACTCCTCCCGTTTCAATGTTAGGTACTCGTAATTTTTAGGTCCAATGATTCTCTTGGACGGCAACTGCGCATCTGGGAAAGGCCCTATGAAGGGTGTAACAAATACACAGAAGACTGTGTATATAGTACACTCAATATAGTACATACTATAGAAGTTCACTCAAAGTTACTGGGCTGCTATGGTCATAATGGGAATGGGAGTTCTGGGAAAGAAAGTGGGTTTATTTATAGACTACTGAAACTAATTGGAAGTGTATAATGACCATACAACATACAACATACTGAATAAATATTTGTGCAAAACTACCTACCATGGAACTCTGTGAGCTTGGATTCAAGGACATAGAACTCTGCGTATCTTCTGTACACAGACCAGTTCTCCGTCTCATGCCCCACTGCACACAGGCACAGAGCAGACATATCAGAAGAAGTGCTATGTATATCATCTATTTAAATCAAAAAGCATCTTTAGAAGAAAATGCTGAATGGCAACAACACATTTTAGCTTGTCATTCCATCATTGAATTCTATATGCATTCCATCCCTTTAGCTAGACACATAAAGACTGCTGCTTTGTTCTCTTGGGTATTTCATCCCTGTGTAAAAAAGGCATGGTAAATGGTGCTTGGTGACTGGTCACAGCGCACATGGCCTATTGCTGTCCGTCAGCGGTGGTGCTGAATCATTCACTGATTGAAGCATAGAGTGACATGTGCTGTCCTTAATCCATTGTATTTCAACTGGCAACCTTTTTCTTTGTTGTGTACTTCCCAATATGTTTGTCTTGCAGCTCATTAAAGTGTCAGTTTGTGTTTATGATATAGAATATCAGCTATTTTACAGTCCTGAATTAAAACATTTTTTTTTATCAGAAGGGCCCCTCTGTGCTGAAAGTCTAGCTCCATCCCTGGTAATGGCGATTGTTTTTTAAAATATTTTTTTTGTCATTAGCTTGTGGGCCCCTGGGGGTTGTGCTGGTCTCCCATTGGTGTTTCTTAACCCTGTCCCCTATGTGGGGCTTCTATTAGTGTAACTTATTGGCCAGTGATGGACATTTTGAACCGCTTGTTATTTGACAAAAGCCTCCAACCAATGACGAGAGAGAAAGCCATTCACTAGCAGGGATGTTAGAATCTTTGATTGTAATACTGTGAGAATGTTCAATATTAAAGGTAGTAAAATAAAGCTCTCTGCATTGCCTCGTCGTTCAGACACTACGAGGCAGAATGGCATGTTTCAGTAATTTAAGGGCTGTTCACACCAAATTGTCTTTGTTATCATAGTGGTGTGTACTCTGCCATCTACTTGAATTAGAAATATTTTTTAAACTTTAGCTTATTTTTATTGTATAGTAGTGCTTGGTGTGAATGGCCTTTTATACTTGGCAACACAACCCTCTCTACCAAAATGACATATTTTCAACTAAAACAAAGTGTCAGTGTAAGTATAATAAAGTATATAAATGAGCCTTAGGTCGGAACCAGTAAACTCAACCCCTAACCTGCTTTCCGGTCATTGCGCTCCACAATGATACAGAACACCGGAATCTGCTCGCCCTTCACGTCATCATCATCGTCACAGATGCAGGGGATGGTGATGGTCCAGGCAGACAGGTCACGAGAGGTACTGAGTACGCAGGCCTCTTCCACGGGGTCGGTGAAGTCATCATCCTCCAAGACCATCATGGCCTCTTCTGCCTTGGTGGGAGTGAGAGGGGTGAGAGAGAGAGAGAAAGAGAGAGAGAGAGAAAGAGTCATAGTTACCAGGACTGTAACGGTATACATACATATTCATATCGAACTATTTCGGTACAGGGCAGGTACAGGTGTATTGTATACCGAACGAGTAACATAACAAAAAAAGGTTTTTGTGTGCAGAACTTACAAGTTCCCACTCAGACATTAAGAGAGTACCGAGTTACAGCAGCTCATACTATACATACACTACAGTATATAGCTCAATGCAGGAGCTCCACCGTAATCCTTGTGTTGAATGGAGAACAGATCTATACGAGCCGTTTGGCATTCCATAAGTTGTGACTTGTGATGTTGGCGGTAGATCTCTAATTTATAGCAAGCTGCAATGTCAGTATTATGAGGTGTTGTTTTAGACTACCACACTACTGCTACTATTGGAAGTCGGAACATAATGATAGTCAACATGCCAGTGGAACAAATGAACAAAGTGTGTACTGGTCCCAGGTATTGTTGGGTATTTTCAATTTGGGTAGACCTGTGTAGACGGCCTGTAATTCAACCTGACAGCATGTCGCGAGTTCAAATCCCGATCCCAGCGACCTTTGCTGCGTGTCACTCCCGTCTCTCTCTCCCCATTTAGTCTATAAATAATAACTACTATCAATAAAAAAGGCAGAAAAAGCCAAAAGAAAAGACCTGTGAAGACCTCTACTGCACAGTCCTGTAATGGTGTCATGTACGTGCCTAATTCATAGAAAACATTATATCTGTGTACTTTTATTCACACAGTAGATGTGTGAAGAAAAGTACTATGCAAGGTTCTTATGTTAGTGCTCACTCTAGAGGCCTATATTATGAATAATAAATGTAATTGTTGTCAGTAATAAATTACGGACAATAAAGCGTGAGAATTGGTGATACTCAGCTACCTCTGTGTGAAAATGGGTAGTTTCTAGGCCAGTCTTACCATATCGTCCTCCTCCTCCACCAGCCCGGAGGATGGCAGCATGGCCCCTTCCATGGTGGTGCTCTTGAACACTCCTTTGATCTTGCTGCCGATGCGTCTAACCCTGGAGGACTCACCCCTCTTCGACCTGCAGGTCACACAAAGAAGAGCTCAGACAGACAAATCCAAAGGGAATGGAGCAGAGAGAGAGTGACACAGAGAAGGATGGGAGTATATAATAAATATACACAGCAATCCCTAAGCTTGTGGTTTGATGAGTAGATATTGGAAATGTATGGATGGTTGAAGATTTTAAACTCAACATTTGGCAGTCATTACAAATGAACTGTTAACATGTATGCAGAAACCAACCAACAAGGACAAATGCACAATGTCACATGGTGTTCTGCGTGACTGCCTGTCAGATTGAGCAAACTAGAAAAAGAAAACGCCCTTCTGGCATTTGGCCCCGTCGGCCCGTCCTACCTGAAACCCCCAACACTTATTGAACATTTTTGAAAGTAAAACATCGGGCATAAGTGCTTATATAAAATATTTAAAACACACACACACACACACACACACACACACACACACACACACACACACACACACACACACACACTAATTTGTACTTCCATGTACTGTTATGTACTGTCATGTAGTGTTCTCATGTCTTACTAAATAAAGTACATCAAAAACACACACACACACACACACACACGCACGCACGCACGCACGCACGCGCACGCACACACACACACACACACACACACACACACACACACACACACACACACACACACACACACACACACACACACACACACACACACACACACACACACACACACACACACACACACACAAACAAATACTGTGGCACCCACCTGCTCACCCTGGAGTTCTTGGCAGGAGATACAGCAGCCGGTCTCAGAAGTTGGTGGAAGTACTGCAGAAGGACATGGAAACAGAACATCATCCATACCAACAACATACGGTGCCCGCCAACACTCCCGCTTCTCACAGGAGCCTCCCTATTTCTAACCCTTGTTCCTGACTGGTGATTTCTCCAGTTAATCTCCCGATTTAATTTGCAACCCAAGAAGAAAAAATACACTTCTACATTTCAGCCCACCTGGTGCAAGAGCTTCCCCTAATTTATACATCCATGTTCTAACCACTAGCCACACACACACACACACACACACACACACACACACACACACACACACACACACACACACAATATGCAGATATTTGTGCACGTACACCTGCATAAAACTCCAGAGACGCACGCACGCACGCACGCACGCACGCACGCACGCACGCACGCACGCACGCACGCACGCACGCACGCACGCACGCACGCACGCTGATGCATAACCACGTCTCAGACGGTGCTTGTAAAGTTAATGAAAAGCCTTCTTTTCCATCATCACCCCTAGACACACACACACACACACACACACACACACACACACACACACACACACACACACACACACACACACACACACACACACACACACACACACACACACACACACACACACACACACACACACACACACACACACTTTGTTTTTCTTTGAACACGTGTGCTATGGCTTAGGCAAATGAGTTATCAATAAGCATAGATGCTGTCATGCTGACCTCATCACTGTCGCAGAACATGGTGATGAACACGTCTTCCAGGAGGGACAGGACATGCTCATAGGCCTCAAATAAACACTGCATGGTTTGGAGTTTCACCACTTCTTCATACGGGCCCTGAGCAACTGGGGAGAAAAACACAAAAGCAGAATCGGAAACATCTTGATTACTAGATACATTCGTATGTTCTAGGAATTTAACAGTGATAACAGCTCTACACAAAAGTAAGTGTAAGTGTACGTAAGTGTAGTAAGTGTTTATACAGTACATAACCACGACACATCTATATTGATCTGCTTATTCATGTTGTAAAAACATTTAAAACACTACAACATACATTTCATCACTTCACACTTCATCAATATATCACCAACACAGCAGTCTACTGCAGGGCTATCCTTTATACGTACTGTTGCGTATTTCTTCCACTATGAAGGGGTCAAAGCGGATCTTGTCGATGCTCTCATCCAAACAATAGGTCTCGTAGATCTTCTTCAGCTCCTCATGAAGCGTCCGTTTATCAGAGTCCGTCATCTCAGGGCACAGTATCTTAACGTTGAATTCCTCTAAGAAGTACAGGGGGTCAAAACAGTCTGCTAGAACATCGCCGCCTTCCCACGTAAAACACGCCAGATCATGTAATTTTGCGTATACTGGCTTTTATTTCGAGAGATTTTGAGAGAAGAGAGCGAGCACTTGACACACAGAACTCTCAAAGTGTTATGTCAGGTGTTCACTTGTCCATCACAGAATAGAACGAGAGGAATTAGGTAAAAAAAATCTGCATACTGGACATGTCATACTTGGTCCACTAATTTTGTCTCTCTACACCAAATCTCTGTGAACTTTCGCCCCAGGAGCTATGGTTCATGTGGTTAAATGCACTGAGATCTCAATTAGATGTGAACTTTCTGCTACGCTCTTCTGGTATGAAAGTAACCGTATAAATTGTAGTGTGTTGTATGGAAATCGAGGATTTCTTTTACCAACAGTGAGGTAGAACTGGAGCACATGGACGGCCCCCTCCTGTTTCAGGAAGTTCATGAAGCGGAACAGCAGATCTTGCTGCTCTCTGATCTCCTTCAAGTCCAACTTCAGCACCTGAGAGCGGGGTGAAGAGTTGAAGAGAAAGACATCTGGGTCTGCTCATCCAAATATTTCCTAAATCCATTCAGGTGTGCGACGGGGAGGGGTAATCGTTTAGTTCAACCCAGTAGAAGGTACTCACAGAGTGGTTTTCGTAGCGAGCTTCAGAGAACTTTTGCAGGAAAGGTACCAAAGCTGAAGTTGGCTCTGTGGCTTCCTCAGGCTGAAAACACAAATGAGGGGAAACATTGTAGTTTGAATCACTCCCATTTAAAAACTTGCAATAGACAAAATAATAACATATCTACTAAATACATTGATCAACATAATGTTCAACATACAAACTTACTTGGGAGTTGTTGTTGTTGAAGAATAGGAGAATCAAACGATTTGCTGTGTCCTGAAATTGTATGAGCCCAACAAACAACTTCATGAAAAGCATGTTAAATCATATTCTGGAGGAACAGTCTTATAGCTGAAACAAATTCACGGTGCATAATCACTAGTGATTGTATTTTGTTTCTTTCTAATAACATGGTACAAACTACCAGAGGGATGGTTTTAAGAAATTGGTCTGAGAGAAGTGATATTAACCGAGAACATCAGATGATACCATTGAGATTACAGCACACCCAAACTACATGAAAAAATAAGTCTTTAATAATTGTGTACACTCACAGGATCAGCCAAGTAATCCATGGCGGGAAGGAAGACAGCACTAGCCAAGATGTCTCTTATCAGCAAAGTGAGAGATCTATGAATAGCAGATGGATCAAACTGAAAATGGGAAATGCTAAACAGGAATAACTTATCACCTCTTCCAGAGTCCAGAAACACATCCATTGATGTTGTGAACTTGTGATGTAATGTGCACGGTTTGATTTGCTGGGGGGATGGGATGGGATCCATGCCTCAGCTTTTGATATCCCCCCCCCTGGTTATTCATTTGTATTGCAATTTGATTAAAAAAATATATATAACAAGTTAAAATGAACCCCAGTGTCCCTATTTTGGGCAGAATTTAAAAGAAAAATAGGAAACATTTTTGAAATCGTGCTTTTTAAAATAAAAATGCTTGCAACACATGGCATCAATGCATTGTGAGCTTGTAGATTGGCTAATTTATAGCTATTTGTGTATGATAAAGGATATAGGGCTTTAAGTGGTTAAGAAAATGCGCCCTGTTTTGTTTTTACAAATCGAGCCCAGTTTATGTGAATAATTTTGACGGAAACATGTGGGGGACACCCAATACCTGCAGTCTGAAGCCTTGGGTGGCAGAATGTACTGGAATATCAACTCTGTCAGCTTCCTGAGGTAGAGAAGCTCATCTCTGCGACTGTGGAGAGCTACATGGAGATCAGGACCATATTCCTCCAGAGCAGCTCGCTGAAGATACACTACACTTTTCACTGCAGAGAGAAAGACGGTTGTGAATATACAATTTTTGCTCTCTGATTTTCTTTTCTGCATTCAGCAGACAGTTGAAGATACACGTGTGTTACCTTTTTGCCTTGCTTTGCTGATTATTTCAATGTGTTTTGTGGAAAGTCCAAGCAGCTTTTCTGTGATGAGAGAGGCCACGTCAATCTGAAAGAAAAATGATTATCTCTATAAACAGCCTTCATGTTAATGGTCAGTCAGCAACCTAAGCCTGACCTGTAGATCTATTCTGTTTGTTACCTTTTGGGCACGACGGACCAACACAGCTGCAACGAAACGCAAAGTCACTCTCAATTCATCAATGAATGCCTCGTCATCCGTCTTTTTCCTGCAAATAACCACTGCCTAAATGAGTAATTTCTGCCAAAAACATGTAGTGTATCATCATAATAATACAGGATCAGTACTTGCCTATACCAACGATACACAAAGTTTTCCAGAACCAACTCCAGAATCTTTACAACACAAAAAGCAGAAATAGCAAATTGAATTAGCATATTGAAAAATACATATACGTTTAACACTAATAAAAAATAATAATGATAAGATTACCTCTGAAAGAGAGGCATCCACCTTTGAGGGAACTTTCAGATCAAACCATGGCTGATAATTTTCCAGCAATAAAGATGGCCTGTCAAAACATAATAGCAAAATGAATGTAATTATTCAGTCTTTAGAATATACTAAAACGTTCATATTGTCACCAACAGCAAGGAGTGCTGTAGTTGTTCCAGGATAACTGCAGTGTATATTCTGAACACTAGAGGGAAGTGTAACTTCAAGGGCTGCCTTGTGGCTCATACTGATTCAGATTCAGGCACTTTCTACCCACCCTCATCCGTCCACAGATTTTGGGTTTGTTTGGGGTCATTTTAACTTATACTCTGGCTTTTGTGAGCACCCCAGTCCCCAAATAAGTTGTTTGATTCAGTATTTAGATATAAAATTTTATCAGACACGCCCTCTTCCTATACAAACCCATTGTAACTTCCAAAAACATTTTAATTATGATAGATTAATCGAAAACACCTGTCCTTGGTTCTGGTGACTGATATTGGCCTTCTAATAGGTGAGGTGGCCGTGTTTTTTCAATTACTTTTTTCATTTATTTTATAGTGTTTCTATAAGCAATTTTCCCATTTTTTAAAAAAACAAATAAATGAAAAAATTAATTGAGAAAACACAGGCGTGCTCAAGAACGAGCACACCATTCAAAGTAATAGGGCCACTGAATAGTACATGTGGACTCAATGGCCGTGTAATAAAGAAAAACATCACATGGATGCAACTGGGTCGTATCATCAGTGTTGTAGCCTGGGGTCATCGGGTGTTTCGGGTCTCGCAAGTCGCAACAACATACAGCATACACCCTCGCCCAGGTGACCCAGCCAGGGTTGATCAAGCCCTGACTTACGTCCCAGTAGCTACCCACGGTCAGTCCTATAGGGAAAGACAGGGCCACTCTTCTCCGGAAGTACTCTGCCGGGACTCGGCTCTGGCACGTGGAGGGACTAGGCTCTGTGGGTTGTCTCCTGGCCGGGCTCCTCCTTCGTCTCACCAGGTCCAGGACCTGAGCGCTGTGCCAGATCCGGTGCACCGCCCCGATCCAAACATTTCCTTCTGGCGTGATGGTTCCTTGGGCCGTAGTGGTACAGCAGGCTCCACTTGCGGATTGCTTGAATGGCCCTCCTAAAGGCCTCACCGTGGGTTTGTTGGACTTCTTCCTCACGGAAGACACAGCCTGGGGCGCTAACCCATACTGCTCCCGGGAGGCCGTCTACATTCCGGCTGTCAACAGTCTCTCCTGTGGTCACCAAACTATTCCTGGTTGTCACATAGTCTATTCCTATGAGCCACTATAAATAGAATAACTAATAAAGAAAAACATCACATGGATGCAACTGGGACGTATCATCAGTGTTGTAGCCTGGGGTCATCGGGTGTTTCGGGTCTCGCAACATACAACATACACCCTCGCCCAGGTGACCCAGCCAGGGTTGATCAAGCCCCGACTTATGTCCCAGTAGCTACCCACGGTCAGTCCTATAGGGAAAGACAGGGCCACTCAGTCCGCTTCTCCGGAAGTACTCTGCCGGGACTCGGGGAGGCTCTGGCACGTGGAGGGACTAGGCTCTGTGGGTTGTCTCCTGGCCGGGCTATTGAGTCCAACGGAGAAGTGACACCCTGTTCTTCCTCCCAGCAGCAGGTTGATTGATTGATTGACTGAATATTTTATTAGCAAGATTGAAAATAGTATGGCAGTAGGCCTACAAAAAAAGCTATGCTAAAAGGAAAACACAAAAAGCCCTGAGGGGCTTGTTTCCATTGTGGTCTGTTGTACTCAGTCAATTCATCATCAAGACATAAAATACATACATTACATATCAGCAGCAACAATACTAAAAGCAATAGTAGATTTATTTACAAAAACAAGTGGGGTGGGGGCAGGGGGGGGGGGGGGCAGAGAAGGCCACTCCCACAGTGCTCCTTCCATGGAGCTAGCTGAGGGAGTGCCTTGTTTGACTTTCTGGGGGAAAGCTAGTAGAGGACAGAAGTGTGTGTTACTGTGTTAACAGGCAGATGACTCACCTGTGCCTTTTGCATTTGATTTTTCCACATACAGCACAGCTGTGACCCAGTGGAAACAGCTCCTGCTGGTATGACTGTTAAGAGAGAAAGGTAAATGAAGCCAGCTCAGAAGATAGTCATTTAGATAATAATGGTTAGTAGTAGGAGGACACACAGTCACACACACGCACGAGAAAGAGAGCGAGAAAGAGAGAGGGAGATTGTACATTGAGTCTTCATTTAATTGGATTCTTGAATGTGTTTATTTTCTTTCTTTTTTTCTCGACTTTGTAACAAGGCAATTACAAACGTGCCTGGCCTTGTCTATTCGTACTCGTTACTCATACTCGTTGTCATGTTTGGACACAAGATACAGCAGATCTTAGCAGAGTACAAACATGTCACTGCCTGCAATGCCACCCCAGCTAATTTATATTGTATGTGCATGTGATAATAAAGCACCTTGAACTTGAAAAAACAACAGCCAACGCCTGCCAGTTGCCTGTACTTACGGGATCCTAAGATCACAGCAATCCTTTCAATCGCTATCACACCATTCATTGTAATGACATTTCTGATGTAATCATTCACAGGCCCCTCTATCAGTGATATTTGACCTACCTTAATCTTTGGCTTGATGGACACAAAAAAGTTGGGTAGCAGCGACTCAGGTCCCAAGGAACAGTAGAAAGTCACCATGCCAGCCAGAAAGGACCAAAATCCCATAATAATGTGTATATATCTGTGAACACAGAAATTGCAGTATTCTGTTGTCTAAAAAGAAACTATAGCAATGAACATGATAGGCTAATAGGACATGCCTTTAAGATATTACAAGTAAGCAATACAAGTAATTAAGTAAGTATTATATGTGGAACAGGACACGTTGTGTGCACGTAGCCTACCTGTTTAACAGAACAGTGGACAGCAGCAGAACTAGTAAGAGAAAGCAGAACAGCGGGTATTGGCGGCTCATCTCTCTGATTAGGTCCAGCTTCAACCTATGTCTCATTTTCTGCAGATAAACTTGGATGGATTCCATTGTTGCTTTGTGTGTATTCGTCTATTACTGTAAAATGAAAACAGAAGTGAAACACCCTGTCACGGGGCAAGTGGTTAGTGAGCCCGCCTAGGGAACCAGCTGGCCCTGGTTGCCCCAGGTTCGATTCCAGGCTATCCCAGCATATGTGCCGATGATATGAAATTTGTCCCTGAGCAAGACTCTTAACCCCAATTGCTCACAGGTTCTCATTGGAAACAAGACCGCAAGGACTTTCATGAACGACCTGTTAAAAGGAATTATCCTTTATCCCGTGCCCTATAGACATTAATAAGGAACTTTACATGCACACACTGCACAACTGCTTCCCAATGCATTTACCAGCAAGCCGGCTGGGAACAGTATTTAGTAGTGTTGTATTGCACGTGTCCTTATATGGATATATCTGAAGACATTCTAACACTCAGTGACTGAAAGGGTTTTTAAATGTTTATTGATTGACACTGTGTGGGCAAGTTGAATTGTTTGGGGGGTCACCTGTCTCTCCTCTGCAGTGCTGGCAATCCTGTTGATTGGAATGGGCCAAGCACTGTAGAGGAGAAGGGGTGTGTGTTTATGTTGGTATTATATTTTGTCTTTAGTTAATAATTGGTGAATGAATTGGCGCCTGGGAAACCTGTAATGAACATATGTGACTTACTTCATTATGACATAATTGTGTAAAATATCTCATGGGCCTTAGTTAGCCTGGTTTGAGTATTTAGTTACCAATTAGTAATCATGTGATGGTTTGCCTCACCTGCTTAAAAGGCATGCTACAGGTGAGGGTACAAGTTCAGTTTGGGCTTGAAGCTAGCCATGACAACATCCAGGGGAGAGCTACCAGGGCCTTTGTTGAAGGGTTTCCTTGTTATAGTTTCTTAAGTTCCTGTTTGGTTTCATTTATTTAGCTGTCAAGTGTATATTCTAAGTTCTGTTATTTGGAGCTTTGGTTTTGGCCAGTCGTATTTATTTTGTATTATTTTTGCCGGTCTGCACTGTGAATAATTGTGCACATTCTGAGAGAAATAAAAAGCAAAAACCTGCATGGGTGGACTCGTCAACTTTGTGGAGCCTTGGCCGTTCGAGCCTTTTCACACGCCCCTATAAAATCCACATCCATTAATAAAGGTGTACAGCCATACAGCAGCTGTGACACAAAGCACATAGCACATACTGTACTGTATAGACACATAGCTATTTTCACATGGTAGACAGGACATTAATATACTATAGCTACATTCTGCAGTGCACATATAGGCTACACACTGTGCCAAGCAGCAAGGGTTGAGAGGACACAGAGGTTCTCTCTCTCTCTCTCTCTCTCTCTCTCTCTCTCTCTCTCTCTCTCTCTCTCTCTCTCTCTCTCTCTCTCTCTCTCTCTCTCTCTCTCTCTCTCTCTCTCTCTCTCTCTCTCTCTCTCTCTCTCTCTCTCTCTCTCTCTCCAATCAAATAGCACTATACATACAGTAGTGTTTTCCGGACCACACACAACTACTGCCCTACAAAGCCAAAGTGCGGTAACTACATTTTTTAGACACATTGACTTATTCGTCTCAAAGGTCAAATCAGCCTTTGTGATTTTGGGGGATACAATTACCCCATGAACACATGTACAATTAGTGTAATATCACTTGTATACCAATAACCCATTTGGCTGGCCAGATGAAACGCTTTAGCCTTTTTTATCACTGGACTTTGTAGGACATATGCAGGATAATATATCATTTGGAGAAAAAAAAAACATCCAAACTCTGATCCATAATGAAACCAATAATGGCACTATTGTGCTTTTGGCAATATAAAGGTATGTTTTCTCATGCCATTAAAGCTCCTTTGAATTGAATTGAATGCACACATAAGTATCCCCTATCCTATAGTTTGGCACTGTACAACATCTGAAGGATCAAACCCTTCCTCACCAAGACGTCTCCTCATCCAAGTCTAAATCGTCTTCATGCTTGACCGGTGCAACTCTTACCTTGCTTGTGCGTCACCTGCAGACAATCTACAGGGCTTGCACAGCTCCACAACAGCGGAGTTTATGTTCCACACATTCTCACTGACCAACTGGTCAAATATGATAGAAAGGACGAAGACTACCATGTTGACTCATTAAAAACAAGGCAGTGTTACTAGTAAAAGGCGCCGATGGCCTAGCGGTTAAGGCGCATATCATAGGCTCTACTGCAGCCTGACAGCATGTCAAAGGTTTGATTCCCGAGTCTGACGTCCTTTGCTGTGTGTCACTCCTGGCCTCTCTTTCCCTGTTTCCTGTCACACTCTACTGAACTATCTGAACAAAGGCAGAAAAGCCCCAGAAATATCTTTAAAAATAACAAAAAACAATGAAAACGAGTTTAAAACACTGACAACAAGGAAGGCACACCAGGCGACACAGGCACTCACTCAGCTGTTGCTTTGCTCAGGCACGTCAGGCCTCAGGGCCTGCCGACTTTCCCACCAATAGGGTGGGAATCAGCTTTGATCATTTTGTCGTCAACACGGTATGCGAAAGGGCATCCTCCGTGCCAGGATCGGACGCCAAAGGTACCTAACCAAGCACCGAACAAGTAGGCAGGGCATGATGTAAGACTGAAGCAGAAGAATGGTTCATCTGGTCTGTAAATATGAAATATGCATTTTTAAAAGAATACAGCAGTTAAGTAGCTCTACAGTCATATTATATAATGTAATACCACATATACTACTCAAACATTTGTAACACTTCCTTCTAGGATCCTGGTGAATTCATAGCCAGATAAAGTCTGAGACATTTTACCTTTACCGTGTAGAGGAGACATGCAAAGAAAAGACTGCTTATCCACCTTCAACAATCCAGGGTGTCTGAGTTCTCCTGATGGTGTTGTCAATTACAACTATGAAAAAGGTGTGACGTCAAAGTGTTCCAACCTGTCAGGTTACATTGTTTCTCTCTGTATCTAGGCCAGAAAGAGGCCCAGAGTTATTGGATTTTGGATTTAACTTACCCACATTCCCCACAACACTCCCACGTTCAACAATAACACAAATAAGAACAGAACACCACACTTCCAGGAAGCTGGGAAATGTAATCCCCCCCTTTTCACCTCCCAGGCCGGGACCCTACATTATTTTGGATATAATCTTTCACTGGTATATTTTTTCACAATAACCATTCCATAGGAGTTTTTGGAAATGTATTTAATTATGTATTTTACAGTTAATAAATACCATTTCTGACAACTTGTTCCAAAATATCCTCAGAGCAGGCCCTAGTAGGACCCTGCAGCATTAATTTTTGAGCGGTACTTCAATAGAGAAATTCTGTAATGACAGTGGAGCTACATTTTAGTAGTCGCCAAAAAGACAAATGAACGTTACACAGTATGACTTTAAAAGCAACAAGATGTTGCCCTACTCTAAACATACTTGAACACACAAGTCTCACTGCTACATGCATGCAGCTAAGGGCTGACACTGGATTGATTTGTCTGAGAGGGCTTGTTCCAAAGGTCAAAATCAAGCTCAAGAATAAGCTTCTCTCTGCTCCTAAATGTCTAACATATTAACAGAATTATTCACAGAAATGTATGGAGTGAGTGCAAACTATTGTGACATCACAGGTAAATGTAATTTGTAGGCCTACAGAAATACACTACATGTTTTGTTAGTAGTCACATAGCCAGCTTAATTATTTCAGAATCATCAATTTGATCCATGATCAGAATGATCCAGTCTGTCACAGAAGGCTCAGGGCAATATAGGCCCAAATTCAGAAATAAACCTAATAGTTGGTGCAAAACAAACCTTTACTAAAACATACAGAAGTACACCTTCACAGAAGGGCAAAAATACAGAAGGCTCAGGAGGCAAATACAGAAATAAACACAAGCTCTTCATTTAACTAACAGAAGACTTATAAACAAGCAATTGCACTTACACACAGTCTAATAAATACCATAAAGTCCAATTAACTCAACACTCTTCAGCTGGGTTGCCCAGGTGGAACCTATCTCTCAAACAAGGGCACACAGAGAGTGGAGGGGAAGTGCAGAACAACAAGGAATCTTTTGAAAGGAAGAGACGTGCTGGACGCCAGGGATGCGCCATGACACTCATGGGTGGTAAACATCGCAACCGGAAGTTCAATAAATACATTGCAGTGGATGGAGTCGGCTGGACCAGCTCATGAACAAACATTATTTATTTCTGAACCTTGTCATATAATCGGTTCAGGAATATAAAAGAAGACATATCACAGGTTGTTTTCTAATCACTTGCTTTTTGATGTGCACAGTACATAATGGCAGGTATCGTTTCTGTCTCGGATGTATTGCGAGATTTGGTTGCCAGACAGGAAATGGGGGACAGTCTCATGATACTTTGGCCGTTCAGAAACATACTTTGTGCTCTTTAGATACCTCTACACAATTATACAGTGTACACACCAAACAACACAGCAGAAAACAATATGTGATATGTCTTCTTTTATTTTCCTGGGTCGAGTATTTTATAAAGGTCTTAATTGTTCAGAAATAGTGTTTGTTCATAAGCTGTCCAGCCGGCTCTCATAGGCTCCAATGTTATTTCACTGAACTTCCGGTTTGAGTCTGCCACCCAGTGCGACAAATCTGCCACCTGGAATTGTAGGATAGAGAAAATTATGTTGGCGTCTATTCCTTTTAAAAGAAATTCCTTGCGGAACAAGGGGAAGAACAAACTGGGCAAAGGCTGAGTTAGCCTCGTAAACCACCTCCCCGGGGGTGGTTTACGAGGCTAGGGCTGAGTCACATCAGGGCAAAAACAGGAGCACACTGGACAGGACAGGGCATACATAACATGGCACACAGGGCAGGGGCAAGTCCAATCTTGTTTTAGCTTTGTTTTGTTAATTTATTGACATTTTATTTGCTTTAAAGTGAGATGGCCTTTTAATTCATCTAAGCCCACAACGCTGTATTGACAAAATGCATATGCATAAACATATTATTCGTACATATCTGTCAAAATATCTGTCAATAAAGCTTTGAGTGCTTATTTTGGTCCTTTCATTGTGTGTAAACGGAATGCCACCATAGTGTTAGAAATGCCACCTGTTGGCATTCATTGCTACGTCATTTGTGTTGACATACCGTACAGTCAGAAAAGCAAGAAGGCCTACATGCTCACGAGTCACAGTGAGTCCTTCCTTTGAGGCACGTGCAACCCCCTCCCATCTCTATTCAATTCACTGAACCTAAAAATGTGTGGAGTAAAAACGATTTGATGCTGGGATCACCAGATTCAAACGTATTCAAGCATTTTCCGACAGCTCTGACAAATAATGTAATGTTAATGTTACCACCTTATAACTTTGATTTGAACTCCCCTTTGGGGCGTGTCATTCATGTGAAAACATCTGCTCGATGCCAGTTACTTCTTACCACGTTTATGATTGTTGTGGGCAGTATGGGCAATGAGGAACTGCTGAATGTCACCGTTAACGTTGGTGGTTCTCTTTTTGCTCAGCTGCCCTCCCACTGAAAACAGAGTCCTGTTAGTTACACACAGTGGAATATAGCACTCCATGGAAGATGGCATTTTTCCTTTTCATACTTCAAATTCATGGCATGTATTTCATATTTTGAACATTTTTGACATCTTGTTTTTTACTTATTATGCTGAATATTTATTTTGGACGTATGATTCTGGTGTCTTTGTCTAAGGCTATGGTCATTGGATCTCTTTTTGTTTTTTTTACAGAGGTCTCTTCGCTGTCAGAACCTCGGAACGTGAGGGTTGAGTCGTATAATATGGGTGCTGTATTGAAGTGGGAATCACCTCCCAACGCACCCAAAGATCTGGTGTACAACGCAGAGTTCAGGTACTGTACAGTGTGTTATTGATAGTCTAAACAAGTTATTCTCAACCTTTGTAATGTCAAATACCCCTAGTTTGATATGCATGCATTAGGCCATGGACCCCCATTTGATACAAATTTGATCTCTATAGGACCCCCACCTACACTGCAAAATAAGTCTCAATTTAACAGCTACAGACCCATAAGGGTCCATTTGGTTCCTAACTATCAATCATTTAGCTGGTGACCCCCTGGAACCCCCTCAAGGACTCCTGGGGTTCCAAGGACACCACATAGAGAACCATTGGTCAAAAATAAATGTTATCTCTGGATGCTGAGACAATGGACATGGTAAATCTGACTTGACAGTTTACCAAAGCTGTAATTGTCTGTTTAAGGTAAATGTGCAGTCCGGCTATTTGATACTGTAGGCCTAGTATTTTTGTGTGATACTACCATGGCCATGATCTGAAGAGATATAAAGAGAAAGAAAAGCAGATAAAAGAAAGAGAATGAGAAAAAGGAATGAATGAAAGAAAGCTGTGTGTGCATGTGATGCAAAAGGGAACGATGTATAGTTTACAGTTAGAACAAATGAAAGGTCATCATATGAGGAACCCAGACATACAAAAGACAATTGAATCTATGTTCCCCATTTCATCTGGGAAGCGTCATCACATGCATGTGCTCAAACACACATACTGTACTGGCACATGTTGATATTCACTGTTGTTGTTGTTTTTTAAGTGACAGAATCTTTCTATCCTAAAATCACAACACTGGTTAAATGTCATGTCAGTGTCATGACATTGTTGTTATAGTGTTACACTTCATTATCTGTCTGTAGTCTAATGTTTGAATATCAGCTACATGGCATTTCAAAAACTTCATCTCAATGTTTAGATAAATATAATAAATGCCCATTAATTTTTTTTTGACAGTGATGATTCCTTTGAGCCTATATGTCCTGGCACAAAGGAACTACAGTGTGATTTTGGTCACCACATTAGCTGTCTTGGAGGTTATAAGTTGAGAGTGAGAGCGGAGCTGCCAGGACGGAGATCCAAATGGTCCACCATTGAATTTATCCCCCAAACGCATAGTGAGTCTATTGAACTTTATGATGGGACTGACTGGATAACTTTTATTTCACTTGACTGACTTTTGTTATTTTGTTTCAATTTTAAGGATATTGGAGCTCATTTTGGTCAAGCGACTATGACAAATATAATGTTCTACTGTTACTTCATTAGATTGAATAGAAAGGATGCTGAATAGTAGACTACATACTATAGTTTCGCAGTGCTCTGACTACACTTAATAACCTTTTCTGTAATTGTTAACTCAGTCATCTATTTACATAGTTATGAAACCGTTTTGAAAAGTGATACATCAATATGGTTTCTTACTTTTATATAATCATACAACAATAGCATCATTAGCTTTATTGATGTAATTCCCAGACGATGTATACTGCAAATTTCCTTCCCTTTCTGTGTCATGTCTGTCCAGCTGTCATTGGTCCTCCCACAGTGGGTTTGCATGCAAAGGGTGGAGCCATAGAAATGACCATCAAAGACCCCCTGCTGAGGGTCTCAACATCACTGAGAGTGTGCTACAGTAAAGTCACCTACCTTGTGATTTACTGGAAAGCAGGCCATGAGAAGGATGTATGATCTATTATACTGATTAAGCTCTATAACACAACACTAGCCTAGACTACGCCAGCCTACAGTATAATGAGACAACATCCATATAGTGACAAGATGTACTTTGGATGAAATGGCTTGAATATTGGTGTTAGTTAATCAGGCTGGCAATGAAATATGTCAACTATTAATGCAAGAAAAATGGCGGTGCACTCGATGTCACAAGCAAAGCACCAATCAGAGAAGAGATTCTGGTGTCATACCACCTCAGTCTGTCTATGTACTGATGCATAGTTCACTATACGTTTCACCAGGTGTCTGAGAAGTCAATCAGCGAACAGCGACACAGGTTCTGGCCCCTGGAGTCTGCGGCCAACTACTGCTTCCAGGTGCGGGTCCAAATACCAGCATATCAAACCAAAGCAGAATACACAGACCTCACGTGTGAAATGACCCCAGGTGAGTTGTGGTGGTGAGTCTGGTGACAGTCTGGTGGGGTCTAGGGGTGTGTGTGTGTGTGTGTGTGTGTGTGTGTGTGTGTGAGTGTGAAATATGCCCCCCTGACTCCTGTGCTACAGACAACACCTCGAGCCTGAAGCTAGATGACGCATAACTTTAACACCACTGAGAAATGTTTGGTATCTTAATTAGGATTCTGTGGGAACTATTCTCAGT
The DNA here is from genome assembly GCF_963280865.1 of Gymnoscopelus braueri. Taxonomy (NCBI): domain Eukaryota; kingdom Metazoa; phylum Chordata; class Actinopteri; order Myctophiformes; family Myctophidae; genus Gymnoscopelus; species Gymnoscopelus braueri. Next base: position 31,003,172 of record NC_137626.1, read on the forward strand.
GGTTCTTGCTGCAGGTGGAGAGAAGCAGTGGCCGGGGACCCTGGTCTCCAGCTTGGTGGCGGTGGCTGTGCTTCTTCCTGTGATGCTACTGACTGCCTGGTTGATCCACAGAGGACGGCGTTTTCTGAACCCCAAGGTCAGCCTGCCACCACATTTCAAACAGGTATTACAGTGAGACAAAATTCTACACATTATATTCTATTTAGATGTGTTGATGTACAGTTAAAGTAACTCTATCCCTAAAATACTGAGGTTTAAAATCAGTGTTATTTTCTTGTCCTTGAAAACTATATATTAGTTTTTTACTGTGATATGATGAACTTCAATTATTTATGACGAGGTGTCACATTTCTTCCCAAATGGAGCACAATTCATTTGTTTTGCGACACCCTGAAACCTTGCAACCATGTAAATACCATTACCAGTGATAGCATGAGATTTCAATCACTGCAAATTCAAACTAATTCTATTCAATTTTGTTTTTCAAATCCCGTGTTTGAGGTTCCTGGTGTGTCCTCTGTCTTCCCAACCCTTGAAGATGCCTCAACGCTGCCGGAGCAGTATGATACGATCAGCAGCCTCTACGAAGAGCTACCCTATCATGCCATCACTTGCCAAAGTCCTTATGATAACATCACTCGCCAAAGTTCTTATCAGGACCTCAACAGCCTAAGTTCAGTGTGGCAGCCTATTGCCAATGCCACCGGGGAGAACTGTGATGAGGAACCACAGTATGGCAATGTTGTGGACGCATGTCTCAAGCCCTATAGAAATATTTAGGCTGAACTAAGTATTAGATTAGAACAATGGTTCTCAACCTGTGGGTCGGGACCCCAGGGGGGGGTCCCCATATGATTTTGGGGGGTCCCAGATGATAGTGTCAATCTAAGGACTTTTAAGACCTTAATACCAAAAAAAGGAATGAAAATAAATAAAACCATTACTGCATCAAAAGTAATCAACAAACTATACTATAAAAACTGGTCAAACATTGACCAAATTGGAAAAAAAAATTATACAAAGGCGTTTTGAGCTTGTAGATCGGCTATTTCTCAATGTTTATCTGTGGAACCGATTCAAACTAAATGTAGTCTTGCGTAGCCAGACAACTATTCCACAATCTCTGAATGCTATATAGAGTCTGGAACTACAACTCCCAAAATCCGATTGAGGAAGCTGGCACTTCCTTTCACGAAAATATATTTTAAAATATCTTTACACTTTACTTTTTAATTTCCATTTCTGCTAAGCAGCAAGCTATATATACTTAGATGATTTGTATTTATATTAGGATAAATTTGCGCGACTGTAAAGACGAAACGGAAATGGAGAGGAGGCTTCACATCCGGTTTATATTCTAATCATGATCAGAGCTTCCGAGTCCCAGACTGTATGCCGGAAACATTTTAAAATTGTGGGAGGCAACAGTCTGGTAACGTGAGACAAAACTAAATGTAATGCCTCAACTCCTACAATTCCAAGTGCTTGTCAGGGTGGGGGGTCCCCAGTTTAAATATGATTATTTTGGGGGGTCGTGGCCTGAAAAGGTTGAGAACCACTGTATTAGAATATAAACACTGTTACGCCATTCCACTGCCTGTCGGCTGTTGTGGGTAATCTGTTGCAAAAGGTTCTATTTACTGTTCAGTGCTCTCTCAGTACACTCACACAGACCCCCAAAAATTGTTAAGTTATCAAGGTCAGGGTCAAGGTCAAGTTTATAATGTCCCAAGCTGGGCAATTTGTGCTACAGCAGATCTAAGAACTCTAAAATACACTTTAAACATACATAAAACAAAAGAACATAGACATAGAACATAAAAAAAACATAAAACACCCAGATCATAAGTGTCCACAGCAGCAAGGCAACAACAACGTCCCCCCGTCCCCGTCCCCAGTTGTAGACCGCTGATCACGACCTCCATTGTTATGAAGCATCGCATTAGTTCAGACTGCAGGTAGCATAGAAGTTGTTTTGGTCACATGTGACATGTACATTCAGGTACTGTCCAATCACATACAGCTATACAATCTAATATGATCAAACAGATCCTTAGATGATCTACATTTGTGCTGCAATCACCACTGGCACATCCTCCCCAGCCTGCTCTGTATTTAAGACTTCCTTAATGTGGTTGTCATGTTCATTGATGTAAATACATTGTCATGCTCATTTAATAACTGTATAATAATTGTATCTTTAGGCTATGTCCTATGGGGGGGGGGGGGTGGGGGGGGGTGTTCCTATGACTATTACAATTCTAACTTAATGACTGTTTAATAATTGTATATTTTTAGGCTCTGTTCTATGGGGGGGGGGCTCCTATGACTATTATAATTATAACTTAATAACTGTATAATAATTGTATTTTTAGGCTCTGTCCTATTATAATGTTGATTGAATAACTGTGTATTTTTAGTCTCTTTACTATGAGGGGTTGTGAGGTGAGTCCAGTCTGTGTTGTGTTTGCACAGATTTGTTCTGGAGCAGAGTCACTCACACCAGCACATGCACATAATGTAACATTGCAATAACAGGTAGCCTATTGTACAGTATATATCTTGAAGAATCTCCTTGCTGAAATAAATGTATGTGCTTGTGCATGTTTTGTTTGGTGTTATTTGTGCCACATGCCAAGCTGCTGAATTGAATCCAGACACTTATTTCTATTTTCTTCTTTTTTTACTTAGTTTTTATTTTTCGGACATAAGCATGCAGCCATGATCCGGTCTCTGAGAAAAACGCAGCTTGAACTGGATTATGTAAGCATATTTTAAAACATCTTTATTGTGCTGTTATATGAATTTCTTTCAAGCAAGGGTACAAAAAAGTTTTTTTAAACAACTAGAGTAGCTAAATACCAAGAGAGGAAATATTTTCTACATACATAAAATAGATTGAACTGAATTTAAAGGGATATTTCAACTTTGCACTTAATAAATAAACATTTAAACATTATAATGCCTATTTGACTGAAAATATATATTTTTAAATGGGCAGTCATTTGTCACAGGATAATCGAAATGTTCAATAAGTAACAATTTTGGAATTATCAATTAAGGAACAAAAGGCCAGAATGACCATGGTGATAACACTTTGGAGGAAACTTTACTCGTAGGATAATTGTATAAAAGTCATACTCTAGGATTTTCAATTAAAACACCTTTTCACCAGCATATTCTTCCACTATAACCATTCCACAGAAATATGTTGTGATCATCTAAATACTATTTTTAAACATGACTGTCCCCTATACATTCCCACCTGATATGCAAATGTTGTGCTTTAACAGGATCATAATCCATGCACACAAAGCAATTAAGGCACGTCAAATGTGGAAGAGAAAGTGGCTAACAGCAACAGCACACATAAACAAACCAATATGGCTTGAATTTTATCTTGAGGAGCTAACTAAAACACATTGAGTTTTATTCCAAAAATAACCCAGCGATGTAGAGAATATCAGCTCAAAGGTATGCAACAGCTACTAGTTCATTAGCTAAATGGAATGGAACTGTGGAGTTTGGATTATCATTAAAATGCACTTGATGCAACCACCAGCCACCACATGGTGAGGCCAAACTATACTCAACAGAAATCCTAGAGTATAACTATGCTGTTGAAGTGAAATATCCCTTTAAAAATCTATTTGGGTCCCAATTCTATAAACCCGTAAATTATTGAACACAAACATATGTTTATGTTTATATTTGTATTTAAACAGACTGACGCATATAAAACCCACATCATTCAAAACAATTCATATCTATTATATTATGAATCTGAGCCCTGACCTTTATGGCACTATGTATGCTGCCACATAGCGCCAGGCATTTAAGAAAAACAAAACAAACATAAAATAATAAATTTCATTCTCCCTTTTAAATTCATTTACTTTGTCCATACCTCACTTTATTGACTGGGTTTGTAGATTAGTGTTTAGTAGTAAGAAATATACAGATAGTTGCTGGCCATTAGTACTGTAACCCAGGCCATGGCACTCTGTAGTTCAGTATTTGCTGTCAAACACACAAACGTTTTTTTTTTTTGGACCTCTAAAACCCTTTGACTGCAACTGTGATTAAGGGCTATACAAATAAACTAGATTTTCTGGCACAGGGTCTCACACACAGTTCCACCCCAAAGTGATGTGCACCCCAAAAGCAACTGCTGCCACAGCTGCCAATCTTCTTTCATAAGTGTTTTACCTGCTGCCGGGTTAATAGGAAAAAACTAAAAGTCAAATCTGATGGCAATGGCTTGGCCCACGGGTTGCCACATTCGGTTTGCACAACACTTATGTCCTCAGATACCTTCAGAACAGGTACCCGGACAAAACAATAAGAGTTGATAGTGCGGCGACATGGACACAATATACCCCGACTGCTTCCCATCTGTGCACACTGTCATCATTAGAGTTTGTTGGCGCAGCCGGGCAAACCCGGAATTGAACCCTCATCTCTACGGTGGTGGGAAGTGTGTCACCAAACACACAATTTCCTTCTAACTTTAGTGAACTTTAAATTACCGAATTCATTTGACGTAATTTCAAGATCTATGCAAGAATCCTGTCAATAAATATAATTTAAAAGGGTAAACTTTCATGTAGTAAACGTGTAGTATTGCACTGACACTTTCCTCATGACAGTGTGTACATGTGTCGAAGATAGCTTCCCAATTCTGTTACCAAGAGGGACATCTGATCTATAATTTACATATTAGCGTCATTGAACCAATTCAGACACATTTCTCTTCCTTTTATCCAGAGGTATTGGTGGTCAGCTCTTAACAATAACAAAGCAGTCACAGTGTGTGAAATGAACACCAGCTATCTATGCTCATCATCGTCAATTCCAAATGTCTACTGTGATCCATCCCAGTCACTGCCAAACCCCCCCACACTGTGGACGGTACAGTACAGACCACCATGTGCCTCATCTGATACAGGTGGAATCACCAACCACTTCTATTCACCTGACCGCGAGTGTGCAATGCACATGGTGGTTCATGCTCTCTCTCCCTGCTAAACAGGACCACTGATCCAGAGTCTCTGTGGTTGAGTGTTTAACTCGAGCAGGAAAGCCGACCACAATCAGGCGATTTCATGACATCTTGAAAAACATTATTTTAACCATTAAACTCACTTTAGTAGACACGAAGAGATGAGCATCTCAAGTTCGTGAACAGTGATGTCCAATTTGCAAAAGTGAGCTGCACGTGTTCTGCTATATTATCAGCACTTAGGAAAATATGCTCGGCTGTGATCGAAGCACCCACTGGTTTTGGATTTTGAAAAACATTTTGGCTACTAAAAGGAAAACAAATGTAGCTGGTGAAGGGTGGTAACAAAGGCAATGTTCCTTCCTGTTAAATGCCTGTTAATCACTTAACCACATGAACCCCAGTGTCCCTATTCTGCCGCGTTGTGACACGCTGTGATTTTGTAGATCTGGTATTTTCACTGAATGTTTGCCTATTATGACATGCCCAGAATAGGGACACTAGGCTTCACGTGGTTCAGAGCTCTTATTCAATGTTAGTTCACTTTGAATTCAGCCATAAGCATCGGTTTGAAGTGTTTAGACGACATTATTATAAAAGAACAAATGCAATTCTGAAAAATACAATTCAACCGTCACTATTTTGTTATCTTGTCCTCAAGTTTCTAATGTCAGCAGTGACAGTGAGTGTCCAACTTCAGAGTTCAAGACGAAACAGTTTAGTCAGTCAGATAAAAGTGTCTACAATGATAAACATATTTACTTTGTCTCTATGAAAAGCAGCTCAGTGAACCCATACAAGAGTCCAAACCATATAATACTGATATCAAGAGCACAATTTAACATGGGGCGACAGACAGCCGTGTGAGTTCAAATGGGCTTAAATGCCTGACAGCAAGTCCACAGTTTGATTCCTGGCTGCATGTCACTCTCCTATAGCCTGGTATCCAGCCTGCTTCGCTACGTTCGGCTGACTTTTTTTTCTCTCTTCGCTTCTCAGTCTGGAAAGCCTCCTATCTCCAAGGGAGGCGGGACATGCCAAAAGCTTCGAAACCTAACGTGGCTTCTGATTGGTCTGTGGTGCGGGGCGGGACCAAAAAAACAGTGTGATCGTTGTGATTCGTCATTCGTTTGAACAACATCCAATCAGCAACGACGTTGCCCAACGTAACATACGACGTTGCCCAACGTAACATATGTAGTTCCAGTGTAGTTCTGCAAAACCTTCCAATGGGAGGCTTTCCAGACTGAGAAGCGAAGAGAGAAAGAAAAGTCAGCCGAACGTAGCGAAGCAGGCTGGATACCAGGCTAACTCTCCTAAGCTCTCTCCATGTTTCTTGTCTCTTTAAAAATAAAGGCTTAAAAAAAAAGGTTACAAATTAATGTCAGACAGCATCAAGGATGCATTTCTCAAACACAGATCATGGCTGTCCCGCCACAAAAAAAATAACATCCATCTCAGGCAAAGTCTGTGTTTCACACCAAATCTGCTAGTCTGTGAAACAAAAGTATGGCTTCAGAGTTAAGACTCCATTTCCCACGATGCCCTCTGTCTCTGAACAAGTCCACTGGGTCTTAGAGCTCAATGGCTGCAGCGTCGTTTCCATCCGCTCTCCCAGCTGGCAGTCTGTGTGGGATTTGATTGGCCGTGTCTATACACCTCGTGCTTAAAACAGAAAGCAAAAGAGGAGAGCCGTGATTGGAGGAGCAGGGCATGTGGCTGGAATGGGTGGCGGTCAAAGGCAACCAAATAAGGGGAAAGGCGCAGGTTAGGATATGACATCATCACTGTCACCGTTAGGCTGTTGCCTAATTGAGACAGGTGGGAGGGGCTTGCCAAAAAATTCTGTGGAAGGCAGGAGGGGAAAAGAATGAGATAAACACAGGCATCGTCACGCATAAGCATGGCATTTGTAACATTGCATTTAAGAAAGGTATTAATATTGTTTTACTTCGAACCAAATTACAAGATTTAGTAACACTTTCCAATGGACTTAATGGATAATCCAGTTTGATCAATTAATTTATGGAAAGGTGTTCCATGTATACTGTATAGTAATAACACTTAACCAGCACTTACAACATAATGGGGGTACAGTACATTTTATATACCCATTTGTGATTAGTGTTAATTATTGTGGGAGATTTCCACTGTATTACAGGGAAACAATAATTGTTTTCAGTATTACCGACTTAAGTGTTGTAAGACTTATGTTCCATTAGCAGTCATAACACTGAGCAGCCTTCTCTGTGTGTCTGAAAGTAGGGCTGCAACAATCGATTATTTTCTTAGCGATTATCCTTACTTTTTCCATGAACCGACTAATTGAGAAGTGACTTTTTTTCAATTAGACCTTATGGGCATGCTACGATTGCCATTACAGGAAACGACCGAAACAGACAATAGACTATGACCATCAATTAACTGCAATGGACATCAACAATGTGATTGTTTCCCTTTAAGTGCTTGCGGAATATTATTGTGCTTTTACGATAGTGTCCAGGTTAATACGAAGCTCACACATTTAACATTATATTTTACATAATATAATGTTAACCAAGAGCGTATATTCTGATCGAACCATGCAGGGGACAACAGAACGACATCTGCCATGCAGGACCCTGGACTAAAGACATGTAGGCTGAATGATGAAGATGATGATGTAGACATGCTGCTGAGGGCTGAGTTAGATGCCTGTCACAGTAACAGATACACACACACAAGTTCAAACACATTATGGAGAAGACAGTGGTGTTAGTCTGTGAAGTTAACGGACAGTCAGAACATGTAAGCATGCACGCGCACACACACACATGCTGACAGGGAGGTCAGTGTGTCCTCCTTTAGCTGCAGTGTGCCGCCACAATGAGATAAAGAGAATGTTAAATTGAGAATGATAAGTAGCACAATTCAGGTTACTTTCTTTCCTTTTGAAAGTGCAACATGTGGTTACAATGCTTTTATGATTCCATTCAAAGATAACATCTGAAACAACAGAGCCATAAATGGAACCAAAATGAGGACAGATGAGGAACCAGAATTGAAAATACTGCAGAAAATCACAGATTATGTGCAGCTAGAGTAAACAATGACACACTTCATACAGAGTGTTAGTAAAGTTGATAGTTAGTTGATCCATTCACCATATAAACACGGCAGCCATTTTTCCATTATGTAATCCCCACGTGTCATAAATAATATGGTCATTGCTGCATAATCATAGATCCCACCACTGCTATGGGAGGAAGCAAAGTGATTGGCCCTCCAAAACACGATTGCGTTTCAGTATGAATATATAAATTGGTAAGTTTAGATAAAATTCATCATTAACCTAAATTTAAGCATAACTAAACTTAACATCTCAAACCACATTGTGACTTCCATTTCTCCCTGTAACTGTGGTGGGATCCATAACAATGCGTCAATGCCCCGACCAGGTTAGTTAAACACACATTGTTCTTGTTAGAATGAGTGATCATGCAGGGGGAGGCGGGCGGGGGGGATCCGACACAGCTGAAAGACTGGGAACAGATTTACCAGAATGTCTCAAGTCCCCGAGAGGTTCCAGTTTAGGAAGCCTAGAAACCTTAGGTGTGGCCCATCCGACTAAAATGAAAGATAAAGATCAAAATACGAATGGCGTTATTATTGATAAAAGTGGCTTATTACAAAAAAAAAAAATGCAGGAGGCTAGCCATCTAAGAGAGGGTCGGTCTGTGTGTCCGGAGCTAACCGCTGGACCGGTCAGCACCAAAGTTTATACTTTTTGAAAAATGTAATCTAAATTTTATAATGGCAGTAAGTGGGGCTTGGATCAGGCTGAAACCTTGGCTCACTTTCATACGTCATAGATAGGTCATTGACAACAGACTTCACAGGATGGCCACATGAAGTCCACATTGAAGCCATGAGGAAAAGTGAGTGGTCATTCAGATTTACAGTTATAATGCCTCTGACAGTAAAGAATATTTTTGACTTTTAATTATGTGTTCAGTCACCAATAACTCTTCACTCACTCTCCCTCTCTGTTGGATCTCGTTAAACCTATGGTGTCTTTGTATAATTAACATTTAAAGAGAATATGGAATGTTACCTTTCAGTTCAAAAACATAATATCATTTTGAATTCACATTGCTCACTGTTTTAACCACTTGAACCCCAGCATTCCTAGGGGGAACCTTCACCAAAAATAGCTGATCTACAAGCTCACAACACGACACGTTGTGAGCTTTTAGATCTGCTATTTTTGGTGAAGAGAGTTGGGGTAGATTGCACTGTACACAAAGTACAGTGTAACTCAAGTATAAAGGGTTCAAGTGTTTAACTGTGACTCTCTGCCTCGCTCCGTCTCTCTTGCTCTTCTTTTGTGACGAAGACTATGCAGTCTGGCCTCTGACCTGGTGGGGGTGGAGGGGTGGGGGTCTCTGTGGGGACGTCGTCCGTCCTCAGCGGGTCGACGCGGTGCTTCCTCTTGAGGTGAAGCTTCCTCGTCTTCTTCTTGGTCTGATTACCAGACGCTGTTATGCAACAGAAAGTTGAAGGAACGTGAAACACAAGTGCATTTCTGTCAAAGTTTATATATTTCTTCGTCATTGTTGTTTTGCTTTTCAGGTTTTTTTATATTTATAATCTCAATAAAGCACCGTGAGCAAAAGTAATATGCATAGTTCATCTGGGTGTTGCAAGGAGGAGGGGCAGTTACACCCCCCCCTAGCGTCAGCGTAGAAACATTTTGTTACAGAAATGAATGGACTCCAAAGTATCCAAATTGCTTCCTAACACAAAATATAGCCACTATTTAATGAAAGAATTAACCATGTGGAAAGAATTAACCATGTGGAAAGAATCAACACACCTGTGTCACTTACGCATGCAGTAACATTGTGACACAGAGGCGAAACTACTGCTTACTAAGTTTGATTTGTTTTAATTTCACTTGGAATAAGTAGTCATAGTATCATAGTATAGAACTTTTATGATGACCTAATTACAGCATCTAGGGAGTCGTAGAGTTGTGGAAGCAGATCCCCCGCGTAATTGAACACTGTGTTGAAATATAACCTAGAGAAGTTGTCTGGAGTTCTGAAGCAGGATCCTGTAAAAAAACATGCAGGGGGGGGGTCTTTCTGTACTTGTTGTGCAGACACTGACCTGAGCTGTTATCTGGCGTTTGTCTGGCGCTGTCTGGCACGTCATCTTCCTCCTCATCTTCCTCCTCGTCGGCCTTCAGGCTCTCCGCCCCGCACTCCTCTCTTTGCCTCTCTTTGTCCTCCTTCTGAACGGGGACATTAAAACAATGAATGCCCATCAGCTCACTCCCTAATCCCTTGTTAAAATTGCTCAGGGTAGCAGACACAATTTTAATGAAGCTACTGTATAGTGAACTTTAAAAAAAAATCCATCCGCTACGGGCGGTGGGTTAAAAGACTCAAGTTTCCCTTGTTGATACGTCCCGTACCTCTGTGACCACATCTCCTATTGGCTGGAAGGGGCTGGAAATGTTCTCGTCATCAGCCTCTTCTACCTGGATCTGTCTTCCCTCGCGTTCTGCCTCTTCTCGCTCCAACCGGTCTCTGTGAACACAACGAGATGGACAACAAAAGTCACACTGAGGAGCACTGAAATACTAGTTCACTGTGGCGCTCATATGAGCACTATATGAGCAGGATATAGCTCCTTCCCAGTTTAATGTTCCTTTAATCAGTCTAGTTTAGGGGTAACCAGATTCTGAACTGAGATGGAAAAAAACTGTTCAATTTCGCACTTAACAATTCTCAGACAAAAATTCAACTGCTGAAATCTATTTTGATTAATTTTCTGTTGATTGATTAGTCGTATAAAAATAAATCAGAAAATCATGAAAATCCCCTTGCGTCATGTTTCCAACCCCCCAACTCCCTAACATGTCCACCCATCTGCTTCAGTGATTGTCCTCCATACTTCCGTCCTCACCTTTCCTCTCGTATCTGCCTCACACGCTCTGCTCTCTCTTTCTTGTCCTGCTCTTCCAGGGCCCGCTGCTCGGCCGTGTCTTTCTTCACGCGCTCTGTGATGGCATCGTAGTCTTTGGCGATGTTGTTGAGGAGCCAGTTGAGGCCGTTCTTGATGGACTTGTCCACCTTCTTGCCGTAGCCCAGGACTGCAGAGCATGGCTCCTGGAAATGAGGAATGAGAAATAGAAACCTGATGTCCAGGGTTTTTTGTCTTTTGCCATCCATATGCTAGTATACAGTATACCATGACTGTGGGGAGGCCTTGAATGAATTAGGAAGCAAGTGTGAAAATGAATGGTCATACAGTATATACCCCCATGAAACTGAAGTCAAAGCATCCATCAATGGTAAATAGTATACACTAAATATATGTTGTATTATGTTGTAGAATTATATCTAGCTGCTAGTGTGTGGGAGCATTAAGCCAATTAAATGTATTCAGTGGCAGGTTCAGAAAGACTCACAATCTGACACAAACACTTGTTCTCATTGACAAGCTTCTCCAACGACAGATTCTCAATGATGTCTGCCTCAGCCAGGGCCCCATCACGGTCCTGTTTATTGGCCAATCTGAAAGCAGAGAGAGAGAGAGAGAGAGAGAGAGAGAGAAATGACAGATTAGAGAAAATGTTTTGGGAAATGCTCATTTATGCCCAACATTAAATATGGATATGGACAGAATTCCATCCAGTCTCTGCATTCATTTCATGCGTCTTTGTGCACAAAGACATTTCTACATGGCAGAACGTTTTGATTAAACAATTTGGTGAGAACCTTTTATGGTGTCACTCCACCAGGGCACAGGGACTAACAGCTGGGAGTGACATTCACCATGTTTGTTGGCAGAAATCTTTTGTCTCTGAACTGCCCTCTAGTGGACATATTGCTTAACATCCATGCCAACATAGAGGATGCACGGAGGTCGGAGGACGTGAGCAGTGATGTTACGTTATCTAAAATTGACAAATTTATTTCTGCACATAAAGGGAGCATAATTGGCAATTTACAGTTCTGGCATTTACCAGATGTCAAGTGCAAGGTCGGAATGTAGAGACAACCATTTGTGAAACAACAACAGTGTAAGGAATAAGAGCAATAGTTTTCAAAGTGGTGCTTCAAAGCGGGCCCACAGTTTGAAATGTAATTTCAATTCAAACTTTATTTAAATTCAAATTCAATTCATGATATTTTTGTGGCATTTTAAGAACTTTCAACCTGGTGTCTCCCATATTGAGCAATTGGCCTAGTATTGTCGCAGATCTACAAGCTTGCCACGTATTGTGAGTTTCACATTTGTTTAGGGGGCCACAGCCAGATGCTGATACAGATTTGTGGGTCCTTGTCAGGGGGAAAGTTTGGGAACCCTGCCCTGAATTAGAGCACTAGATCACAGATAAGCACTGGCACTCACACAAGGACAGGTTTGCCAGCGATGCGTGGGTGCTGGAGGACCTCGGCCATGGTCTCTCGGGTCTCCTGGATGCGCTGCACATCGCTGGAGTCCACGACGAACACCACGCCGTACGACTCAGAGTAGTAGTTCTTCCAGATGCCCCGGATCCTCTTGCCGCCGCCCAGGTCAAAGATGGTCACCTCGAACTTGCCCTGCTTCAGGTCCACCTTTGAGAATCCCACTGTGGGGGCTACGTCCTGTGGGCTCTCTGGGAGAGAGCAAGAGAGACGGAGAGAGAGAGAGCAAGAGAGAGAGCAAGAGAGCATGCATTAAGAAAATACAGTACACAATAGTATTAAATAAAATCTTGTTTTGTTTGTCTGGCACGTATACTTGTGTAACAAAAGTATGTTAAAATGCATATGGTCTTAGGATGATCTGCATAAGTAACTGTGGTAAAAGAAAATTCCACATTTTCCAGTTCATGTGAGAATATAGAGGTATAACACTAAGCACTAGCGTTGGTTCATTTGCTTCACTAACTCTTACTGGGGGCTGTGAATCAGATTTTCCCAATTACATTTTCATCAATGTCTATCTTTCTGGCTTTATCATCGAAAACTCTGCATTTGTAATACGATTCATCTAATTTTGTTGCTTTTGTTTGCTAGGTTGCCTAGCAAACAAAAAAAGGCTGCATCAGGCAAAGGGACTACCAATGAAAACTAGTCCTTCTTTGGCTAACTCGGGTGCATTTACATTTATTTGAATGCTGATTAATGTACAGTACATTGTCCCTTTTCAAATAAAGAAATTACAAAATGTTGCTTTAACCTGTGAGACAAACAAGGAGATTCCAAACTTTATGATTCCGTTATTCCAATTTGACCCATTAAAAGGCATGCCACACATTTATCTTCTGTGTGCACGTGTTTTTATGTACTGTATGTTGTGTATGTGGAGATTACAACCACTTCATACCACATTCATACACACAGGATGTCAACCTGGGCCTCACCTCCTTGAATTCCTCTGACAGTTGCGGTCTTCCCTGCGTGGTCCAGCCCCACCATTACCAGCGTCACTTTCCTGTAAGGTTAAGAGACAGCACACAGTCACACACTGACTACAGGTCTGATGCTTAAGACCTCTGTCATCGGATACATGATCTCTCCTGGTCCCAGTATCAAAATCCACCAGAGCGATGAACCAGGTCCTAATTTCTGCTTTCTCCACTGTCCTCTACACAGTATGTATCTCACTAAAGCACTGTCACCTTCACATATAAAGTACAATAAAAACTGGGAAAGAAAAATTGAAGAAGCTACCTGACGTCCAGTGACTCACCAATATGGGAAACTAAGATACACCAATCTGAATGACCAAGAGCAAATGATCACAGCAAAGATATTTGTGCACAACTGGAGCCTGGGTGAGTAAGCAACAGGCAGCTGATGTATGGTATGGTATGGTACTGTAGTATGTATGTATGTATGTATGTATGTATGTATGTGTGTGTGTGTGTGTGTGTATGCCTGGACACAAGCCAGTTGCCATGCATGTAGCTAAATAAAATCTGATACTATGCACAGGGCTTTTGTTTACAAATTCTGCCTAGTCTCCTGTCGAAATACTCATTTTAGTTCATTTAACTTTATATGTCAGTGTAAAAGTCACCTGTATTCTACATGTGTCACGGCTATAGTTGTCTGCTCTGCTACAATACTGATGTCTGCAAGTTCATAGTAAAACTATGAAAGTATGAAAAGACTTGAGGCAGATCTCTACACACTTAAATGACTAGTGTCTAGTGTCCAAGTGTTTGGTGGCAATAATATAATACTGGGAGCATGATCCAGTATGCATGCAGACAATTTTTCTGTTTACACATAAAATGTGAAGAATACATTATAGGACGCAAACACATGCGTTGCAAACATACATGCATGGTTAATACTCAACAACTGCTAAAGGTACACAATTATTGTTAGAAATGTACTGTTACAGCATATGCACACAATAAAAAGGCATAAAGAAACTAAGACTAAGTTCTGCTAAAGCAAGACAAAACACAACAAACTAGCACAATTCCTCATCGTCTCCTGGTTGTAATACTTAACTACAACGCCTGCGTCGCAGGGACATGAATCGCCCGATCCGACGAACCGTCTCCTGGAGCCACGAGGCCTTCATGAATCGAGAGATACTGAGACAAGGCTGGCCTCCCCTTGCCTGTCCCCTAACCCAGAATCTACCATTACTGCTACAAAAGGACAGGCAGCCCGCAGATACACACATGCACACACAATGGCTACATAAACACTCTTAACAGATCAGGTCGTGGGATTAGGTGGGGATTTCAAATTAAAGCCTGGGGATCAGGTCCTTCGGTTTCCACATGGAGTAGAAGCAGGGAGGGTCAAGAACACTGAATCCAACCACCCTGCCACCTCCAACAGCAAACTGACTTCTTAACAAAGAGTCACGCATGTTTCCGCTCTAGTAACAACTAGGGTTGCAGAATATTGTATGTTATTGTACAGCTCAACATTAGCTTTCACAATGAGTTCCTGTTTTGTTTGAATGTGTTTAATTTAACTTAGAACAAACTGGCACAGTATTGGATCAAGCACAGTATTGGATCAAACACATCGTGGCGGTTCAAGACCAAGACAAGAGGACAATCACGGCAGTTAGACTACAGTTCCACCGTTCAACAGCATAGCGGAAAAAGGTGCAGAGCAAACTAATGCAGAGAAGACAAGTACAATAAAATAAATACGATTGGCCGTGGATCCTGAACCTGTAGTATCAGTAGTTTAGGTTAAAGTTTAGGTTAAATGGTTGTGCAAAAACAATAGGTTAGACATAGCTCCGTTTAAGAAGGGTTTGGAGTCACATACTCAGACCTGAATTTTGAAAGCAATGAGACAATTACAAAGTTAGCCAACATTCACCCTCAGCATATATTAAGGATTAAAAGACTTGTCTATGCATTAATCTTCACTAATGATACCTCTACAGGTGTCCCAAAAAAAGAATCAGACTGTTGATTTACAACACTGTTGCTTGAGTCCTCAATAACAAGAATCACTCCAGTTCTCAGATCATTACACTGGCTTGAGTGGCTTCCTGTCTGTCAGAGAATTGATTTCAAAATAATAATGTATGTCTATAAAGCAATGAATTTGTTTAGGGCCAAAAAACATTTCTGATCTGTGGTACAGTACATCATGAACCATCCAGACCTCTCGGTCATCTGGAACAGTCAGAACTAAACATGGAGAAGCAGCGTTTTGTTTTTATGCACCACACAACTCCCCAAAAACTGTAGGTCAGCTACAACTGTTATTTTAAATCAGAGACTAGACTAGACTTTTCGGTTCGTTGCTTTGTTTCATTCCTTCGGCACTGCACTTTAATTCTCTTGTTTTTCTGTTCTATTATTATTATTATTATTATTATAATTATTATTATTATTATTATTATTATTATTATTATTATTTTTATTCAAAATAAATCTCCTATTATAATGTGTTTCTTTTGTCTTAATGCTGTGTGTGGCTTAATGCTTGACTTAATGTTTTGTGTAAAGCACCTCTGTTGCCGTGGTGTAGTTAGGGTGTATCTGGGAGGGCTGTAAGCCAAATGGGATTACATGACCTCACCCTCCTGGATTCTGAACTTGTAGAAAAATGTGGTACCACTACCCGTTCAAAAGCTATTCAAATACTGTAATGTTGTGATTGATATAGTTATTGCAATAAACTGGTAGCACACAAATTCAAAGGAAAGCAGGAGTCGCATGCAGAGAACTGGGAAATACAAAAGGGGAGGAAGCCATATAAACAGTGCACTGTCTATAACAGCTTTAGAAAAACACACTTTCAAGGTGAATTCTAATTAAATTTGAGAATGGGAAATTGACCACAGAGTTTTAATTTGAAACTCTTAAAGTGAAGTGATGTACGTTATTGCATTCCATGAACAGCCAATGAAAGCTGACAAGAGGACTGATTGCCATTTATGAATGTGCCTCACCTCTGGTTCAGTCTTAATAATAATAGCTCAGATGTATTTAGCGCTTAGCCTTTTCTAAGTACCCAAAGTCGCTTTACATAAAGAAAAGGAAGGAACCAACTTAAACTTCAGAGGTTAATATCAATTGTTTGTTTACAACTGACATCAAAGCTCTAATGTTCTCTGTTCTTAATCTGTGGGACGGGACCAAAAGTGGGTATAACAACTGTATAACATGTATTGAACTTATTTTACCTAATAAAAATAAAAGGGTGAAGAGTGCTGCTCTGCTGTCAGCCCAGCTGTGTTGTGCATGTATGTGCCTGTCTCTTGCGGGTCACTCTGGCTGCTTGCACAGTGGCGGATGCAACCGAATACCGCTATCAATACTTTCACCATGTTCCACTTCCATCATCGATATAAAGACAAATATATTTCAGTTGGTTTGAAACCAACTGAACAGGGTTCAATACATACTATTGAATAACAGTGGTTCTCAACCTGTATGGTCTGGACCCCCAGGGGGGTCCACACGTGATTTTGGGGGGTCCCCAGGTGACAGTGAAATGACTATTTAAGGCTTTTAAGAGCTTTTTAGTCCCTAAAAAAAAAAAATAATAATAAAAATACCCTTATTGCATCACAGGTATTCAACAAACTACTATAAAAACTGGTCAAACATTGGCCAAATTGTCAAATAATTTAAGAAAGAGAAAAATTGTGAAAATAGCCGAGCTTGTAGATCTGCTATTTTCACAATATTTATCTGTGGAACCGAGTCAAACAAAATGTAATGCCTCAACTCCTACAAGTCCAAGTGCTTATCAGGGTGGGGGGTTCAAATATGATTATTTTGAGGGGGTCACGGCCTGAAAAGGTTGAGAACCACTGGTGTAACAGAAGGAAATCCTTTAATCTGAAACTGTGCAGTGCCGTTATATTTGACTGACTTTGGAAAAGTCTGCCAACTTATTTTGTAAAATGAAGTAACAATGCCAAAACCTTACTTTAGCCTACTACTGCTCCAGTGAATCTAGAGTCAGGGTCCTTTATTCATCAGACAATTACCTATTTTCGACATGCACCACTCTGAGCAGAACAGATGCTGATGAAAGCTTGTGGCTCCTGCTGTCGCTATGCCAACACTACAAGACAGTTTGACGCCTGACCCTCTTGTGCCACAACCCAGATATACATTATAAGCAAATACAACTGTTTCTCAAAGTCTGGTCTGAGGCCCACCGGGGGTCCAAATGGGTCTGTAACTCCGAGAGTGTACAAATGGAACCTTTGTTTACAAATCAGAGACATAAAACAAATATAGTATGTTTATCACAGTAAATGCTCAGTGTTAATGTATCAATTAGTAAAAGATCAATTTGTAAATTAATACTGATGAAGACATTGTTCAAAACATTAAGATTTTAAAACCCTATAGTGTGTATAAGAGGGACAGGTTACCTTGCAGGCTCACGCCAACGTTTCAACCAACTGCAGCAGTTAGCCATCAGACTGAACATATCAGATGAACTGGGTCATCTAGCCGGGAATGAGTTGGTTCATCTATCTCTCATGAGCTGGTTCTGATCCTAGCTGGAAAGGAACATGTCAGATGAACTGATACATCTAGCCGGGAATGGGCTGGTTCTGTTCATCTAACAGTGAAGGAAGTGAAACATCTCAGATGAGCTGGTTCTGTCCATCTGGCTGTGAAGGAACATCTCAGATGAGCTGGTTCTGTTCATCCAATAGTGAAGGAACATGAGCTGGTTCTGTTCATCTAACAGTGAAGGAACATCTCAGACGAAGTGGTTTATCTAGCTGGGGGGATAAAGGCCTTCAGAAGAACCATAAACTACAAACTGGTGGTCAACAACAGGTGGTCAACACGAACGCGGGTCTAATAATCAATACAGACGCTTTGATGTCGAATGATACAAACTCTCCAGATATCATGAACACTGGCAGTAACTTGTTGAGTCTACACGACTTTTTTATAGCACCGTTACCACTGCTACTTAGTTAGCCCCCAGCTAGCCTTAGCATTAGCCAGTCCCTTTAAATGTGCCCACTGCTAGCTACTTAGTTAGCCCCCAGCTAGCATTAACCTGCTCGGTTAAACGTCGGCGTTCTCCTCACAGACAGCCAACGCACTGGGCTTCAGACGTTAGGCAAACGTGTACAGCGCGTCCTGCTTCCCA
Organism: Gymnoscopelus braueri; assembly: GCF_963280865.1. NCBI lineage: Eukaryota > Metazoa > Chordata > Actinopteri > Myctophiformes > Myctophidae > Gymnoscopelus > Gymnoscopelus braueri. The sequence continues at coordinate 31,021,781 of NC_137626.1, forward strand.
GACAAATGGAATATTCCCGTTGATAAATAACGGAGAAATTCATGTTTATCTCTACGTTTGACGCTGGAGGATAAAGTAGCCTGTTAGCGGCCAGATTCACTTTGTTTACGCCGTCGTCTGCTGCTGCTAGGCTGCAGCCAGGCGTCACGACGTTCAATGTGACGTCATTACGTCCCATGCATTTTGATCATAGTTTTAAAAAATAAGGTTTTGATTGATTGAATACTTTGACAGTTTGCAATTTGTACAGAGGTAATCCCTAGGGACTTGTTTCCATTGTGGTCCTTTGTATTTCTTAATGAATTGAAATTGAATACACAGGACCACAATGGAAACAAACCCCAGCCAGCCCCCAGGGCTTTTTGTGTTATCCTTTTAACAATCATTGTAAACCATACCTCTGTACAATCTGCAAACTGTTAATAAAAGTTTTCAATCAAAACAATCTATTCATTAAGAAGACTGTTACGGTCTCCAAAGGATACAACAGAATAACAAGTGGCTCAAGAATGGAGACCAACATATTATAGGACACCACAAAATGGAAAGTTCTAAGGTTTTTATTAAACAATATTTTCCCCACAGAGTAAACTTAATCAGAGGAAAAACAAATGAACTCAATATGAATACATAATGAAGGAGAACTCAAAGATATATAATTATGAAGTCCATAATTATAACACCAGAGGCAGCTCCACTGATCATGTTCAACCCAGATTTGGCACAAACAAGGGATTGAACTCTTTCTCATGCTATACAACAAAAATGTGGAATGCCCTACCTAAGGGAGTAAAGGAGTGTAAAACCCTAACCTGTAAGCTGATTATATGACGTTCTGCATAGTAGTGTATATTTGTCTGTTTTCTTAAATGTCATCATGATTTGAGTGCGTGGGGATCTCATTTTAAATAAGGCATTGTGCTTTTATTACTGTTGTGTACTGTTTCCATGTCTTTCCTAAATAAAGTATTCAATCAAGAACCAAAAGGGCCTGGAGATGCCGGCCAAAATCAACATAATGGTGGGGGGACAGGCCACCCCCTGTAGGGACGTCGAAGCTGCTCCCCCCTCCCTAACTGAAAAAACTCAACTATCTAAAACTGTAATCGAAAAGAGTGACTACCGGCCATCTCCACGCTAAACTAAAATAACAAACAAAACAACTGAATGAAGAGGCCATCTATGAAGGTTTAGGCTGTATGGAACTGAGCTGGCTAGCATTTATATTGGGCTGGTAATTTGGGGTGCAGATCTGCTGCAGGTGTGCCAGCCTGGTGAGAGAGGAGACAGTGGGGGTTAGGCACAGCCACACTTGAATGTGAGTGAGTGAGTGAGTGAGTGAGTGAATGAGTCATGACATCACGCAACAAAGACATAAAGACATACAATAATAAACAAGAGTCGGCTGAACGGAGCCAATCAGTCTGGATTCCAGGCTAAGGGAATGGTAGAAATCATGTGTCATGTTGCCATGATTTGTCCTCTTCATCATATTAAAGCTGTGAATTAAGAATATTTTATATTACTGTTCTCCATCATATAAGCTGTGTAATTACATTCTTACAGCTCTCCATCACGCTGAAGCTGTGAATAAAGACTTTCTACTGATCTCTAGCATGTTGGCAGTTAAATGATTCAATGTACAACAGCATTATTATTTATGTCATTGGTAAAATGACATAAAGTCCAGATTGTTTTCATAACTCACCATCAGCCTCACAATGCAGATGGCAGGTAGGGCCACAGCAGGATTGTTGGCTGAGGCTTCTGCTGGAAGTTCAGATCCTGCATAAGGAGACGAGGATAATGATGTGACAGTGGACATGACATTCATGCAAATGGGACACTTGTCATTATCTCAGGAGAATAACATTGATATATTGCCAGTAGAGCTAACCAATGTACCTCTGCCTGTAGAACTGATACTGATGGACCAACATCATCTCAGGATAATGACATTCATTCCTTGCCAGGAGAACGATCACATCAGCCTGGTAACCTGGTAACCTCTGTACCTCTACCTGTGGAGCTGACACTGACGCTGATGCTGACTGGACCAACAATGTGACACCCAGAGATAGTAGGAGCCATCACTATGCTTCCACTTCCAGGATAGAGATGGCTCCTACTATCTCTGGGTGTCACATTGGTGGTCCAGTCAACATCAGCATCAGTGTCAGCTCCACAGTCAGAGGTACCGGTCACCTGGACTGTGGAGCTGACACTGATGCTGATGTTGACTGCCCCACCAATGTGACAACCAGCGATAGTAGGAGCCACCACTATGCTTCCACTCTGGGCTTTGACATGGGCTGGAGGAACAGCAGGTAGCACAGAAGGACCTGCAAAATAAAAACATCAGTGTTAATTTAACCCTGAGTGTAGAAATGGACTCATTCGATGTTTAAAACTCTCAGTTGGGATTCAAATCCTCAGAGGTACATCCAGTTTGGCTGGACGCCCCAATAAACACAGTTGGTCATGTTTGGGGGTGGGAAGCCATACAAGGACGGTCGTTATTCGCATAATGACTTAAATTGGGAGAAAAGGGCGGAAAATAAAAACTCTCAGAGAGAGAAAAGAAATACCATAATTACAGTTTTACATGACTTATACAAATTAATGCACATTTTAAAAGAATTGAAGGCTTTCCAAGTTCCAATAACATGAATGATCTCTAGTGTTCTCCAAGATGATACAGCTGTGAATACGGACTTTCTACTCATAACATATCGGCAGTTAAATGAATCAATCAATGTAAAATACAAATTTTGTTTAAAATAAATACATAATTAGCTAAATGTCCATATTCTTTCATAACTAAACTCACCATCAGCTTCACAATGCAGATCAGCCGGTGGGATTGCAGCATGATTGACACTGATGCAGACTGGACCAACAATTTGACACCCAGAGATAGTAGGAGCCATCAATATGCTTCCACTTCCAGGATAGCGATGGCTCCTACTATCTCTGGTTGTCACATTGGTGGTCCAGTCAACATCAGCGTCAGGCTCAGCTCCACAGGCAGGGGTACCGGTTCCCTGGACTGTGGAGCTGAGACTGATGCTGATGTTGACTGCGCCACCAATGTGACAACCAGAGATAGTAGGAGCCATCACTATGCTTCCACTCTGGGCTTTGACATGGGCTTGGGGAACAGCAGGTATCACAGAAGGACCTGCAAAATAAATTAATCACTGTTAATTTAACCCGGAGTGTAGAATAGACTGATTCAATCAATTCGTATCAAATCATCTAACAAACACAATTGACCTTGTTTGAGGCTGTGAAGCCTGGCGCGGAGGGTCGAGGTTGGCATGCCGACTAAAATTAGGAGAAAAAGGGAAACGGGAGAAAAACTCTCAGAGAAATTAAATGCCATAATTAGAGTAATAGAAATATCTATGTACACTCATAATAGGCTTCCAAAGTTCCAATAACGTCAAATCCCGCTATTACAATGTTTTTACTAAAGATTTGGAGTCTCTCATGTGCCTTCTACCTATAAGAAAGTGAGAATTGACAACGCATAAATTTTTTGTGGGCTGGATGTTTCAGAAAATATGCCATCCAAGAGGATTTGGCTTGCGATTGGCTGAGATGGGGAGAAGGGAGCGCTCATTTTCACGTGAATGATTCTGGCCACAACGGATTGCCAACTCAGACGGTCAAAAGAGTTTCATTTATATTAATCAACATTAAAATTAACATAATATAAATTATGCATGCAGCTTGAACTTATAGCTGTGAGCTGGTGTCTTCCGCAAGGAATGAGTTGCTGTGGTCGGTCTAATGAAATATAGTTGTATTTTTTATTTACAATTCATTATGTAAAGACATTTGTTAAGGCAAGTAATTGTGCGTTTTCTAAATCATTCTATTAAGCTGCGATGGATGCACATTGGTTTCTTTTGATCCAATAAAACTGTTATCCGTCATGGTGCACAGAGAATACTGAGGGCAAGGATAGGCTATCCATATCGGGTTTTCCTTCAGCTTTGGCTTCTCTTTCAGGTTCTACTTCAGTTTTGGCTTAGTGAACAGTAAACTTGATAGAATATATCAGGCTATGTGAAGCTCCAAGGTGTTTCCTAGGCTTTTCAATCATGAGAAGTCTGGAAAATACCAAAAGTCTAATAATAAATTGTGGCACACCTGTACATCGCTGGCCGAGGGATCATGTTAGTAGAGTGAATATTGTACTTTTACTCCACTACAATTATTTGAAAACTTTAGTTACTAGTTACATTGTAGATTTTGATTATTATTACAAAACATACATTAACCACTTCAGCCCTATATACATTTCGGCCACTTGAAATAGCCAATCGACAAGCTCATAATGCGCCGCGATGCGAAGCATTGTGAGCTTGTAGATCTGCTATTTTCAAAAGAGCAGAGTATTTCTACATTGCAGCATTGATACTTTTACTTAAGTAAAAAAAAATTGGAACGACAATGGAGCTACCAGAGGTGTTACCAAACAGAGTAGCCTACTAAAAGGAATGTCATGTTACACTTACATAGTATGACTTTACCCCTCCCCCCCGCGCATGCACGCACGCATGCACGCGCACACACACACACACACACACACACACACACACACACACACACACACACACACACACACACACACACACACACACACACACACACACACACACACACACACACACACACACACACACACATACACACACACAAACTTACCTGGACAGCCCTCATATGACTTTTCAGACAATTTACCCTGCTCCATTTCCTTCAGGACCTCCATTGAGACAACACAGCTTCAGTTCTTCTTCCACATTTTATTGAACCCTGAGGGGAACTTCAAGCGTTATATTAGTCAAAAGGTGAAACAAAAAGTGCAATCTTACAAGATAGTAGGATCATCTGATTATAAAATATATATATATATAAAGATTCACTCACTCATTGGGAAGGCTTGTCACAGATCAGGTGGTGTAGTTTCACAACCAGTCCACCAGATGGTGCACATTAACCATGTTAAATAAAGATGGAGAAAGATAAAATAGTTTAAAATGTATTGTCAGAACAGTTGAAATGAGCTCTGTTCCTATTCCTAACACTATGGAGTTGAAATATGGATTGTGGTTGAAGTAGATTGTGTAACAGGGAGTGTTTTAAGTCCTGGAGAGTTCAGTTTTGTTTTGTTTTTTCACTTTCATTTACTTTTTAGAATTTTTGGAGAAAATGAAAAATAAATAACAATGAAAAACTTAAATAAAATAGATGAAAAGTCACCAGAACCCAAGGACGGGTGTTTTCAATTAATCTAAAGGAGTTTGAAGTTACAATGGGTTTGGGACTGTGTCTGTTAAAATGAATCTCAAATATCTAAAGAATGATACAAGCAACTTAAAAACGGTCTCTGGGGTGCTTTTTTTTAAATGTTAGAGTAGATTACCCCAAACATGTCTGAAAGTGAAATATCCCTTTAATGAAGTACATCTATTCTGTTCTGTCAAACTCATCCAAGCTGTCAGACAGCTCCTCTGAGACTTCATGCACGATCGACTCACCAATGGAAGGCTTAACAATTCGTTGTTTCCACTTTCCAGCTGTCTCTATCTATCTGGATATAGCACCCGTATCACCGACGTAACTGGACTAGATCTAGGTTCTGGGGACAATATAAAATGATTAGACCTTTAGACCAGTGGTGGAAAAGGTACTGATCTTCATGCGTCCTGCTTGATACAGAATGTCCTTTTTTCACAGTATCTCACTTGTTGTACCCACGTTGTCCAGCTGACGAAATTAGCTCCTTGGCGGCTCTCCTCTGTCTCGAACAGCAACTTGAACTTGAACTTGAACAGCAACGTCAATATTTCCTCGGCGACTGGGGGGTGCAACGTCTCGCTGTAAGCCATAGGTATATATAAGAAAGGCGGCCTTTATATAATTTATACATGGTAACACCCGATTGGCCGCTAGAAGGGAAAGGGAAAGCAACATCACCCACCCACTAACATCGATCTCCAGGCTTTTATTTGCCTTACCCACCCACTGATCCTTAAAGGGAAAACGTCTTTTCTACAGGTATAGTTTTTACTGTTGACACTAAAACTTTTCCAAAATATCTTCAACTTCATTCTTAATCATCAATTGTGTAATTATGAATTAGCCTACTTGTGCATTTCAATGAATTATTTGTGCATTTTAATGAACTGTTTTATATTGTTTTTTTTATTGTTCATATTTATTCATTCATACATATTGTACACCTGTAGGCTACATGTGGGTTACATGGACATCACAAGAAATCTGTGTTATATAGCTACATTTTAACCCATAGCCAAGAAGACAACTGACATTATCTCACAATAAATTGAATTAATGTACATATCTAAAATTATCAAATGTATATTTAAAAACACAATCACTATCCCTATAAATTGTACAGCATAAGCTAGCAATGATATCTGTTTTTTTTTTAAATAAGTGTTTGTAGAAACAGAAATAGCCACAGCTAGATATAGCAGACCAGTGGTTCTCAACGTTTTAAGGCTGTAACCCCCCAAAATAATCATATTTGAACTGCCCCCCCCCCCCCCCCCCACCCTGACAAGCACTTGGAATGTAGGAGTTGAGGCATTCAATTTAGTTTGACTCGGTTCCACAGATAAATATTGTGAAAATAGCAGATCTACAGGCTCACAACACGTTGTAAATCGGCTATTTTCACAATTCTTTCTTTCTTTCTTTCTTTTGTTCTTCTTATTTCTTTCTTTTATTAAAAAGGACTTAAAAGTCCTTAAATTGTAACTTCACTGTCATCTGGGGACCCCCTGGGGGTCCCCACCCACAGGTTGAGATAACCACTGTAGTAGACAATACTTTGACAGATGTAGTCCAGACATGTCATCAAACATCACAAAGGAGAACAAACCCATGTCGATATGTCATAATGTGAATGTCTGTTTTAAACATCACCCACTGCAATCATTATTATAAAAATAAAACACAAACTCTATGTCCCGTGGTAATTTGCAGTATTATTATAACAAATACATAACAACAATCTACAGAGCTACAGAGTTTCTGTTTCAATTAAACGCAATGCTAGACTGCAGTGGAAGAATGGCACTCTTTTGCATGATATTACATATTATGCAATTTAATCAGGCCGACCACAAACAACTCATGAAATCTTTTGTCAAACTTTACTGCTAGGATCTTGGGTGAAATCGCATCCAGATTATGATTAAGGTTCCTCAGCACGTTATTAATAATTATGTTTCCTGGCTATGTTTTTAAGTTAGTGAATGTTATTCCCAGGACTTCTTATTATTCTAACTCTATGCCTGACCTTTTATCTTTATTTCTATTATATGTCCATGATTTTATGCATATTCTGTGTTTTGCCTTGTGTCTGCTATGTTAATTTCTGACTTAATTGTAAAGCATTTGATTTCTGTCCTGCCTGTAAAGCACTTTGAACTGCAACTCTGTATGAAAGGTGCTATACAAATAAAGTTAAATTATTGTCATTACCATTATTATTAAGTCAAGATATTTTACCTTCATAGAGAAGTTGAAAGAAAAGACACGTGCAATCTCATCAGGGTGTCTGAATCCATCTGAGGGTGTTGTCACTTCCTCAAACTAACTCACAAACATCTGACGTCAGACAGGTGTTGCACGCACCTCACGGGTCCGAGCACGTGTTGACATTGCTCTCCCATTCGTTTTCATTTTACACACCAATCAAAGGGGAAACTGTCACACATATTAATGATTAGTGAGGAAAATTGCTCTTTTAGACCAAGGGTTCCCAAACTTTTCAGGCTGCGACCCCCCCCAAAATAATCATATTTGAACTGGGGACCACCCCACCCTGACAAGCACTTGGAATTGTAGGAGTTGAGGCATTACATTTGCTTTGACCCGGTTACACAGATAAATATGGTGAAAATAGCTTCGCAAACGCCTCGCAACACTCACAATTATTGCTTCTTTCTTAGGTAATATTTGTCAAAGCTGGCCAATGTTTGACAATTTTTTATAGTATAGTAGTTTGTTGATTACTTTTGGCGTAGTAATGTTTTTATTATCAGTTTATTTGATTTTCTTTTTCATTTTAGAGGGATTGAAAAGGTCTCGCACTTTTGAAATGTGCAGATACCCTGTATAGCCTACATTTATACTTTATGTTGGCTTGTTTACTGTTGAGTGAGAAAACAACGTTGCACATTAAGCTAATCATCTGGGGACCCCACAAATAGTTTGGGGACCCGTCTGGGGGTCCCGACTCCCAGTTTGGGAACCATATGTTTTAGACTTAATTACATCATTGTTTGTCTGATCAATGACACCTAATAGGCATTCGCATTTAACTATTGTGATACTGCATTCAATCAAAACCTTGGCATGCACTTCATTAATCACTCATCATGTAGGCCTACATATCTTTTTTGTCTCTCAAGTTTCCTTGTTCCAGTGTTTCATTGGCATTTCATCCTTGACGTTTCCGTGAGAAGCATTTAACATGTAATTATTATGTCTAATAAATCAAATCAAATCAAGTGTAGCTTGTAGTGTGTGTCTTTGTTTCCATGGTTACATTTGCGTGCCTTGGACTTTCTCATCAACAGAGAATACCTGATCACCTTAATGGAAACCACAACTAGCTACCGTACCTTGCCAAACCAAACCAATGGTTTAGCTGGTAGAACTTGATCTCCTCCTGTAGTAACACAGTAACACTGTCCTTTGAAAATCCAGCAATTTCTATAATAGCCATGATGTATATAATACGCACCCACTCACCTTTGCAGCTAAGTGGCCCTTTTGCGATGGAAGCACGTCTGTACTGATGAGACTCAATAATTATTATCCAAAATAATTAGGATTTTGGTGGTTAAGTGGCTCAGTACTTAAGACATACTATTGTTTTAAAATGTGCAGCACATTGGAATAGACCCTATGACACATTAGGAGTCCATTAGTATACATTTAGGGCTAGGCCAATGTGTTTTTGGTAAAAGATTATTTTGCATGTCTGTGGCAAAAATGAAATGAAAATGTCCATCACAAGGTAAATGGTAAATGGTGCATTTATATAGCGCTTTACATAGATTGTGCATTACATTCACCCATTCACACACACATTCATACACCGATGGTGGAGGAAACCATGCAAGGCACCACCAACCTGCTCATCGGGAGCAATTAGGGGTTCAGTGTCTTGCTCAAGGACACTTCGACACTAACTCTGGGGGAGCCCCCCATCCCGGGATCAAACTGGGAACCTTGCGGTTTCCAGTTCACTCTACCCGGCCACTCTACCCTGAGCCACTGCCGCATTTTAAAATGTGCAGCACATTGGAATAGACCCTCGACACATTAGGAGTCCATTAGTATACATTTAGGGCTAGGCCAATGTGTTTTTGGTAAAAGATTATTTTGCATGTCTGTGGCAAAAATGTTATGAAAATGTCTGTCACAAGGTGCCATGGTGATGACCCCTGCATGGTTACAGTATATACGACATGTCATCATGACATCACCACAACAACAAACTTGCACTGGCACTGGGCCAAAAATGCCAAAACCAGACCCCATGGCTGCACTCATGCAGCACTCGGTTTGGTTCACGTGATAACCTATTCTGTCCACCTATATTTCCTTATATATTCCCTGCTGACTGTCCGTAACCACAAAATGAAAAGCAAAAACTAAATGATATGAAGTAAGGGATTGAGCTGCATATTCTGTCTTAGAAATGAACCTCATGACATAGCCTACACAATTATGTAAATGGTAAATCCACAAGTTACAAAGGTGGGTGACTTCTACCAACTGAAATCGTTTTTTGTTTGGCAAGGTAGCTTCGATAGTTGATAATATGTATGCTTATGTACTGTAACAATGGAAAAATAAGCCAAAACAGATACGGACCATGACGAGTGATTAGGTAATGGATGACATTGCAGGATTTAAAGGAATGCAGTGTCACAAGTTCACAACTAGTTTCCTGATATATCCGGATAGTTTCATGCTACAAGGAAGATCATTTAGATATAAAAAACAGTTCTGTATTTGACCTCACAGTCTATTATTATGAAAAGGGCTGCCTACAGCCCTTTTCATAATTTGTTTTTATTAATCAGCTTGTAAAAAAATAGATAAACACACCTACATGCATGCATACTATTTCTGTCCAACCATCGGCAATGTTTACAGAGGGCACACACCAATGATTCAGAGCAGGTATAGACTACACCCAAAGTGATGGGAAGAGATGGGAGGCCGAAGGGTGCTTCTTTTGAGTTTTAAGAAGCCAAAGCCTATTCTGTAAAGTACCTAGACCCAGTCCTAGATTATACTTAAGTGTCATCTGCATGGTTTCATTGTTCAGCCCCAACTGACTCTAAATATAATTATATATTAAGATTATGTGATATGTGGTTGAAGTGTTTCTGTTAATATAGCGTATACAGTATATAAAGCCATGTGATTGAGCCACACAATTGCACTACTACCTCAAGCTTATGTTTTAATCCCAACTATCTGGGGATAGTTGGGAGAGGGTATAGGGCAGGCTGAATGGCTTGTACATTTTGAGATGTGTGCTTTTCATTTGATAGGTTGTTAAACAGGCTTGAGGCTTGTACATTCAAATTCTTCCCATCAAAAACCGATGGTTTCCCTATGCAAACAGTTGCCCTTCAGTGTCTGGTTACATGTGTGCGCCCACATCCTGCTCTACCCGTTCCTCTGTCACTATTGAAGAAATATGAAATGAAATGAATATGAAAGCAGATGAGAAAGCGAAACTGGAGGGGGGGTTAGCCAGACTAAACGGACCATGTTATAGATAGTTTCATTGTTCAGCCCCAACTGACTCTAACCATAAACTATACTTTAAGATTATGTGATATGTGGTTGAAGTGTTTCTGTGTATTATATAACGTATACAGTATATAAAGCCATGTGATTGAGCCACACAATTCCACTACTACCTTACTGAAGCTTTATGTTTTAATCCCAACTATCCCCAGTCATGGCTGGGGATAGTTGGGAGAGGGCAGGCTGAATGGCTTGTACATTTTGAGATGTGTGCTTTACATTTGACAAATTCTGTTTAGAATCATGTTGTTGCAGTTGTCCAGAATTTTCTATAAATCCTCAAATCTCTGTGTCTGTCTGTCTATGTCCCTTTTATGCCCATATATGGAGATCCCTGATGTCATCAATATGACATCAGGGTCCTCCTCAGTGACATCAGTGTTCACAAACTCTCTGTGGGGTCCAATGTTTGGGTCGCAGACTTTTATTTTTTACTACAATTTTCAGATTTATTTTTCCAGAAGAACTTGATACATACAAAATTCTTTATTTTCTCATGTTATTTCTCCTTTTGTCCAATAAAGGCCAGTCTTGCTTTAAAAATCAGCTTATACAAACAAAGGAGTATTGTTTTGAAAGTTTGTAAGAATACATGGGTGGGATGCATGGGGTGGTGGTAAACCTGAGGTTATAATAATGAGTTATAATATATAATAATAAAAAATCACACCCAGTGTGAAGAGGGCGGTGTGGTCATCACAGTGGTCATCATAGTGATGGGAGCTCACTTTAAAAAAATTTGATTTTTTTGAAGTGCATAATCCTATTTATAGGTTATTAATGTCATCATGTGTCTCGCTAGCCAATCACAGTGCTGAATAGAGTCAGCCAATAGAGTCAGCCAATCACAGTACAGCTAGGGGTGTACTAATGAGCCAATCACAATACAGCTAATGAGGTGTCCCAACCCCACTTATAGGGGCGGCTACACCGCCCAAAACATATGTTATCACAACTGTAAGATAGATCCCATGGGCACCACCACTCTAACAATGCATCACAATGCCTTGGTTATTGTCTCCGCCGGAGGCGGAGAGTATGTTTTCGCTTCGTCCCGCCGTGTGTTCACCTCCCTCCTAGCCAAGCTAACATTGGTCAAGCTCCACGTGACACATGTCAATATGTTGACACCAATGCCTTTGATTGGCTAGAGGGACGCATGACGAAATAAAATCCTATAAATAGGTGTGTCACTTCAAAAAGCCATTTATGTTTTTGAAGTGAGGTAAGACAGGATCAATCAGTCTTGATTGGAACAGTACCTTCCAGTACAAATCACCCGTCCGTGCCCCTCTGAGAACACCTAACATTGGTCAAGCAAAGGCGCAGAAGGCCAAAGCTAAGAAAGCATACTCATCTACAACAGTAACACAGAAGAGGACTATAGAGTTGAATTGATCCCACAACAAGGCCGAAGTCTTAATACTGTAACAATTGGCCACCTTGATCAAATACATTATGTAGCACTAGAGAAAACTGACATAGATCAAACACACCAATCAACTGCTGAAACTGTTCAAGACAATGAAGATGAAGAAGACAGACAAGCATTTGAACAAACCAGTCAATTACGAGGACTCCCATATGACACATTGCTTCAAGAAGAACATTTTTTAGACGCAGACACTACATATTCAGTCGCCCCTGCAGAACACCAAAAACCACGCGCATTCTACCAAGACGACCCGTTCTACCAAGACGACCCATGCTATTAAAATAGGTCTGCTGGCGGAGACTTGCTCCGAGGAGCACATTTTCTAGTATTCTAAATGTTATTGAACATGACTACTGATTAATTGGACCATCTGGAGGTTGTCGCAGAAGGGAGGATAAGGCAGAAGCTGGAAGCTATCCTGATGAACCCCTCTACGATGAGATAGAAATATAGAGAGGTATATAGACAGTGTACAGACAGAAAGTAGGAAAGAGGTAAGCATGCCACCTGGTGGAGATTAGCACACTACTGAGTGCACCTTTGTAGTAGCCTATGTAAGTGTTGTGATGATGTTTCATGTCTGTTGTTGTCCTGTTTGTCTGTATGTTTTAAACCACTACTCCGGCTGTAAACCTATTTGCCCTTTTGGGACACTAATAAAAACCTTGACCTTGACCTTGACCTTGATATCATTGTGCAGTAATGTCCTAACTGAGAGAGAGAGAGAGAGAGAGAGAGAGAGAGAGAGAGAGAGAGAGAGAGAGAGAGAGAGAGAGAGAGAGAGAGAGAGAGAGAATGAGAACCGTGTTTCATTCTCACCTGCATTTCTAAAAAAAAAAACATCCTTTCAGTAAAAAATGTGGATGTGAGTGAAATGGGTGAACATTTTAGCCCTGCCTCCCAGCCTGATGGCAGAGATAACCAGAGACATATGGAGATAACTACTTACCCCAGCTGTGAGGTAGACAGGTACAAACAACCAACCCAGCAGGAGCAGTACAATGAACAAAGCCTGACACAGGGGAAACAAGACCAGGAGACCTGGTTCTGTCAGACCCAGAATGAAGTCCTAGTATGTAACACACCTACAAACCACTTTATAACTGAAGTTCATGATGTCATGAATAGTTCATGATGTCATGAATAGTTTGTGACGAAAGGGGACGAAAGGGGGAAAGACTTTTTTGGCTGGGGCCGGGGGACAAAGTGACCATGCCCATGTATGGAGAAAACAGATACAAAGCCTCATGTAAGCACGGCCCCTTGGGTCTGGCAAAAAAGGGAACCAGGTGACCTGGTACTGCCAGACCCCTAGTGGTTGAAATCTGAATGGCCGGGCTTCGCACGACGTGTGTCCCTTCTATGCCCATGTATGGACAGACTTTTTTGGGGGACAGATTCTTTTTTGGCTGGGGCCGGAGGACAAAGTGACCATGCCCATGTATGGACGAAACAGGTACAAAGCCTCATGTAAGCCCGACCCCTTGGGTCTGGCAAAAACATAGCACAAATCATCATCAGAGATCCACCAAAATATTAAGCATATTAAGTTGGATGACAATAGCCAGTACAATACCAATATCATAGCAACAGTAATAGTCTGCTATTTCCACTGCTTTCAACTTCAGTGTAATCTCTGTGATAACTATAGGCATCCCAAAAGTTAAATATTTATGTACCAAGTAGACTACTTTATATAGAACTTAATTTATTAACTACAAAAAGTGCTCCTTGGAGCATTGGCCAGGTCAGGTAGGTTATTGTGGGCCAGCAATGTTCTGAATTCGCCAATCAGGATGGAATATAAAAAATATGAAGGATCCGTCTTGATCACTTGACTATAGAGATAATGTGTATATGTGCTTGCAAAGTTTCACCGCTGCACGATGCATTCATGATTTGCGGCATTTTGTTCAAAACGAACCACTCCTGCAAACTTTAGATGTCAATCTTAGCCAATCAGGATGGAATATGAAAAATCGAACAGTTTCGTCTTGATCACATAACTATAGAGATCATGTGTACCGATTTGCGTGATGACAAAATCTGAAGGAGTAATATCAAAAAATGTGTTTTGCAAAAATCATACATCATCATCATACTGTAAATATGTACTCAAAGCATTCTTATTCTCAGATACTGATACACACACAGAGTAGAACAACAGCTTTGATAACTGTGCTGACTCATTTATCGTGTGAGTCCATATCGTTTTTCACTCACAATGCTTGAAGAAAGTAAAGGTGATAAATACAGTCAACCACGACTCACGAGAGCAACATCAAGCACACTGTGCAAGTGAAGTGAAATGTGATTATTAACCATTTGGAACCATTTGGATGCTCTGAGAGTTACTGACCTGGCCCATTTGGTTCCATTTATCCACTCTAAAAGAGTTATACTGTAGGTCTGTAAGGGTCCACGTGGTTCCATTTGTACTCTCTGAATTACAACTAAAGGGTCCATTTGGTTCCTAACTATCAAAGATTTGGCTGGGGACCCACTGGAACCACTTCAAGGACCCCTGTGGGTCCTCAGACCCCAAATTGAGAATCAGTGTTCTATAGCAGTGGTTCTCAACCTGTAGGTCGGGACCCCCAGGGGGAACCCCACGTGATTTTGGGGGGGTCCCCAGATGACAGTGAAATGTCAATTTAAGAACCTTTTTAATACAGGAAAAAACCCAACACAAAACCAGAAAGAAAATAAAATAGACCATTACTGCATCAAAATTAATCTACTAACTATTCTAAACTCCGGTCAAACATTGGACAAATTGTCAAATAATACAATATTTAATAATAATCTACATACATACAGTATCTGTGGAACCAAGTCAAACAAAATGTAATGCCTCAACTCCTACAATTCCAAGTGCTTGCAAGGGTGGGGGTCCTCAGTTCAAATTATTATTGAGAACCACTGAGTATGCTACTCACTGGGGTGGTTTGCGCGTCTCCATGACCCCTTGAGCTATGTGGGCAGGAGTATTGTACTCCTGGCAGGGTCACCCACGCCCAACAGGTGGAAGGGTAGAGACCTTTTCAATTTGAGGTCAGATCAGATTACAAACCTTAAGGTTTAAGGTACAGTAGCATAAGAGGCCTTTTTGTGCACTTTATTGACCGTATTCACTTACAATGTGTGTATCTAGTTTTATGCAACCATGTATTATCACTAGTCTTTATCCTGTACTGTCCTCCCCTCCTCTCACCTCTCCTCTTGCTCTTTAACAAACACTGTTTAGGAGGGTCTTCTTGATGGAGGACAGACCCCCAAACCTCTAAAAAACAGGTCCCACTATTAGCACGAGTGTGTTTAATGTACTTGTTAATGCTTGTTAAACACAGCATATTGTTGGATCTCATCTCCCCTCCATTATTCTCTCCCCTGGCTTAGGATGTATATAGCCTACCTGTATCTGATGTTACAACAGTAGAACAATAAGGAATTTGACATTGAAGTGAAAATATAACAATAAACGCATACGGGTTGAAAAATAAAAATATTTATGTCAATCACCTGGATATTTACAAGTGTCATCAGTAAATTGTTACTATAGTGTAAAGCTCACTGGGCAGGTATCTATTCTACATTATACACCAGTCTGTTAAAAGTCATTTTATAAACCTTCGCTGAAAAGGAACTCATGAAGTCTTATAGAAATAATTTGAGAGAAATCAACACAGTATATCATGAAAAATGATGGACTTGGCTTCAGAACAACAGTCAATAATAATCTTATAGAGAAATATTTACAAAGTACCCCAAAACAACATTTACAACTATACAAGTTCAACAAACACACACACACACACACACACGCGCGCGCACACACACACGCACGCACGCACGCACGCACGCACGCACGCACACACACACACACACACACACACACACAACAAGAGAGACACATCAAACAGGAAGTAGTCAATGGTGATGGGGTTGGACTGAAACGTTGACCCATACATGGAGTCATATCATAGCTGACTGACAAGTCTGACATCATAGACATGAAGTCTGAGATCCTCATGGGAGCCATGCTGTTCTTACACATGGGTTGTTGTGAGATACTGTACTACAAAGATGCTTTTACATAGAACTACTACACTAAAGGTCAAATCAATGACACAAACTATTTATGCATCTTAATTTGTGTATTATATCGTTGCTGTCAGACAGAAACCTTGTATCTTAATATTTAAACTTTGTATGGTTTTTAGTAAATTAATGCCCTACTTCATCAGACAAGAGTCATACAAAAGTAGTGAAAATAGTAGATCTACAAGTTCACAATGTGTCGCGTTGTGAGCTTGTAGATGTGTCTATTTTCACTATTTATATCAAATATTAATAATTAAAAGAAAGGTTTTGGACATACAAGGTTTCCACCCAACAGAGACGATATATAAAGTTGTATTTATTGGCTCATACTAAGTTATTCTGAGGTTCACAAAGAGATACCACAACACTGCACTCTGACACATCAATAGTTACTCTGTAAGTAACACACTGCATTATAAAATAACTCGTTGTGATTGAAGTATTTTAAAACACATTGATACTTACATGTTGTGTGAGGCTGAACAGATCTTCATGTCTTCATAGCAGTGTCACTAGCATCACCACAGTCTTCCTCAGCTGCAAAGACACATTTTTACATTAAACTGAGACAACAGCAAATAAAATACATACATGCATGAACAATAGAAGAGACTCATGTTCATTAATATGAACAAGATGTTATTCTGTGTTCACTTACTGTTAGTCGGAGTAAATTCTGTCATTGGAAGAAAATAAAAGAGCATATTTAGACATTAGAGTGAGTTAGTGAGCTAGAGCAACACCGGGAAATAGAACAAGCAAAACATCAGTGTATTAAATTATTATTAATGATTAATTATGTGGTCTTTACATGTCCTATAGAAGCTGTGTTGTTCAAACAGCAGTATGTGGTGATGTGTGATATGAATTTACCAGGCTGAGGTTTGGTGAATCTTTTCCTCAGCAGCAGACCACCAACAACAACAACACTGACAACAATCAGACCCACAACTACAACAGCAATGAAGGTTCCACTAGAAGATCCTCCTGCATCAGGACATAAAAACAACATGTGTTTTTTCAATTACTTTTTTCTGTTATTTTTAATATTTTTGGGGGAAAATGGAAAAAATAAAATACAATAAAAAAATAAAATAAAATAAATGAAAAAAAGATCGGAAAAACACGGCCCCCTCACGCATTAGGAGGGCAGGGCGAGTCACCAGAACCAAGGACGGGTGTTTTTGATGAATCTAACATGGTTAAAATGAAGTTTGAAGATACAATGGGTTTGTATGGGAAGGGGGCGTGTCTGTTAAAATGAATATCAAATATCTAAATACTGAATCAAGCAACTTAAAAACTGTCTTGGGGGCTCACAAAGGCCTGAGTAGACGAAAAAATGACCAAAAGTTTTTTTGAAAGTGAAATATCCCTTTAAGTATAAAGAGTCACACGAAGACATGAAATCACAACTGAACTGGATAACAGAATCTCTACGCTGCATTCATGATTTGATGCATTTTGTTCAAAACGGACCAATCCTGCAAACTTTGGAAGCCATGTTTGCCAATCAGGATGGAATATGAAAAATCGGACAGATCCGTCTTGATCACATGACTATAGAGATACTGTGTACCAATTTTTGTGACTTTGGACAAAATCTGTAGGAGTCATATAAAAAAATTTGTTTGACACACATTAGCCTTCTGGTGGCGCAATAACAAGCCGATCTGAAAAAAGCAGAGGTTCAGCTCTGGCATCCAGGGAGTGTGTGTGCACAGTTTCGCTACGATTGGGTCAACGGTGTCGGACACACGAACACACGGACGGACAGACAGGGTGCAAAACATAGTCTCGGCCACGCCTTCGGCCTGGCGGAGACAACAAAATGCATGAAGAACATGTACGTGTTTCATGTCTACCTTCATCAGCTGGTTTCTTCTGGTTGGTCCTGATCAGGTTTGGGTCCAGTCTGGTCTGGATGTCCTCTTTGACCCCATAGAGCTGAACCACACAGTTGTAATGCTTCCAGTCTTCATGTTTGACTGAAGACACGTTCAGGTCAGAACTGATCTGGAAGGTTCCATCATGGTTGGGGAGGAGCTCTCCATGGTCCACGTTGTCACTGAGCTCCTCTCCATCTTTAGCCCAGAATATGATGACTCTGTCTGGGTAGAAACCTGTAGCGTGACACCTCACTGGAGAAGAGGGAGTCTTCTGGAGGAAAGATACAGAGGGGAGCTCTGAGAGAGAGAGAGAGAGAGAGAGAGAGAGAGAGAGAGAGAGAGAGAGAGAGAGAGAGAGAGAGAGAGAGAGAGAGAGAGAGAGAAATCTTTTGTTAGTGTTCTGGAGTAGTCGGCTTTGATTTGATTTAAGAACTGTTGTATTTCATGACAATAAAACACATTTGAACCTTATCATAGTAATGTTACTATTAGTTTTATAAAATTAAATAGTACTTGTACTTAGATAAATTTGATCTAAGTACAAGTCCATCACCATCATGTTGTACCTGTCCTTTTTTCTTCTCATAGTAATGATACTACATAGTTACATATTTGTACAACTTCCTATAGTTTTAGTTTAGTTTAGCATTTTGTATTCGTTTTTATTACAGGGCTTAAAAAAAAGGCTTAAAACTGGCACAGCTAAAAATTCTGAAAATAAGTCATATTCACAGATTCAAGTATCCTGACCTAAAATATTAGTCTTATGTGTGACATAATGTTAAAGACTAAAACTAAGGAAATGTTCTCTGTGATTTTAGTTTGTTTTAGTTAATTTTGTAAACACACAATACAATTTCAGTTAGTTATTGTCTCTTTTTGTAAAGCCTCTTTTTTATATTTATTTCAGTGATGTTACTACATCATAACATATTTATCTAAGTACAACTCCATCACATCATGTTGTACCTGTTCTCTGTACAGTCTTGTTCCCATAGGTCACGTCCTGCTTCAGCTCTTCAATGCAGTACTGGTCAGGTAGTGCTTAAAGTATGCCATCGTAGCTGTTCCCATTTCAGTTTAGTGATGAAGGCCTGTGGTTTTGGAGCGACCCATGACTCTGCCTTCAGGTCATATGAGAGGAAGTCTTCTCCATCATGACCATACTGTATAAAACCATCAGTGTCTCCAGTCTCATCATCCCACTCACAACCATACATCTTCTGTTCGATGTGGACACCTGACAGACAGACAGACAGACAGACAGACAGACAGACAGACAGACAGACAGACAGACAGACAGCTAGTTTACAAACACACACACACACGCACGCACGCACGCACGCACGCACGCACGCACGCACGCACGCACGCACGCACGCACACACACACACACACACACACACACACACACACACACACACACACACACACACACACACACACACACACACACACACACACACACACACACACACACACTACTAAGTCTACTCTATATTATACTAACAGTATACTAACTTAAACTAGTCTACAGGGAGTATAGCATATTATTAACATACACTAGTCTAGTCCAGTGGTTCTCAACCTTTTCACATTATAGTTGTAGTGCCAGCAGCAGCAAAACTGTGTGTGTGTGTGTGTGTGTGTGTGTGTGTGTGTGTGTGTGTGTGTGTGTGTGTGTGTGTGTGTGTGTGTGTGTGTGTGTGTGTGTGTGTGTGTGTGTGTGTGTGTATTTGGAAGTAGAGCATGAAATATTGCTACAAATAACCATGCTGCCTCATCCAACCATTAAAGTTGTCAAGAGGAGGTGCTGGTGATTTCACAATAAGGTGCTGACTCTCAGCATCTTGTCAATGCATGTTATCAACCAGGCTGTGTTCAAAAGACATCAATAAGCTATTGTTGGATGCAAGGGACTTTCCACTATTGCAATCAAGCCTTTCTCTGAACCACATAAAACAGTGATCATAAACCTCACAGAAACTCTAAATAAACTAGCAGTAGGCCTACTTATACATTTTAGTGGATATAAGAGAATTAACTGAAATGGAAATGCACAGCGGCGATGGGTTTCATAAAAGGGTCACTGAGTAGTGTGTACTGATAGAACTATACAAACCTCCAAAGGACAAGCACACAGGTATACGTTTGGAAATGGATTAATTTTGCACCATAATTGAGCTGATATTGGACTAACGTCCAAATGTCACTTGACCATGTCAGATCTACATCCCTGTCATTCATTCTATTTGTGCCTCATTATGAAGTTTGTAAATTGCTTGCATTACAAGAAGAATGTATAGTAAAATATATTCTACATAAATAATCACAATACATAAAAACAATCTGTCATCATATTATCAACACAATTGACAAGGAGGGACAAAACCACTGATTAACCACTTGAAATCCAGCATCCCTATTCTGGGGGAAACATTTGCCAAAAATAGCAGATCTACAAGCTCGTTGCGACGCGTTGTGAGCTTATAGATAGGCTCAAGATTCAAGTGGTTAAGAGATTAACTTGTTCTATGTCTATCAGGGATGGACAGACATAGAACAAGATATGTTTAAAGTACAAATGTTATGCTTCCATCCAGGAGGTGATCAAGTGCCAAATACCTAAATCTAAACTAAATGGATGTGACAACAGAACAGATGATCCCTTGATATATTTATTTGCACATTTGTGAATTTCACCCATACCAGGATTGGTTGTTGGGTTTAGGAGTATGATACCCTGTCTTGTTAACACCGCCTGGTTGATAATATGCATCTATACCACATTAAATACTTAATGTGGTATAGATTTATTTATTTAGACTGTGATGACATTACATTACATTACAGTCATTTAGCAGACGCTTTTATCCAAAGCGACTTACAATAAGTGTATTCAACATAGGTAGGGAACGAAAACTACTAATCACCAGAAGTCTTTAGTGCATTTTCTGCAAAAACAAGCAACCAAGAGTATACCTAGCGCTAAGGTAAAAGTGCAATATATCAGCTACCTATTTCCTTAAACAGATGAGACAAAATAGCTAAATCAAATGAGCATGAGCTAAAACAAATAAGTGTATCGACTAAACAAGATCCAATAAACAATCCAATAAACAATACAGCAATAGAAAACAAGCGTTCGTACAACTAGTTAACAACAAGTAGGTCAGGCAGAGAGGAAGGGTAGTGTTTCCTGAAGAGGTGAGTTTTCAGCCTGCGGCGAAATATGGGCAGTGACTCTGCTGTCCTAACATCAGTGGGAAGTTCATTCCACCACTGTGGGGCCAGAACAGAAAAGAGTCGTGACCGTGTGGATCGGCCAGAAGGACCCTTGAGTGACGAGGCAATCAGTCGCCCCGAGGTGGCAGACCGAAGTGGTCGGGCAGGGGTGTAGGCATCGACCATAGCCCGGAGGTAGGAAGGAGCTGTTCCTAGGTAGCTAGCACCAGGGTTTTGAACTGGATGCGAGCCGCTACGGGGAGCCAGTGTAGAGAGCGGAGAAGGATGGTTGTGTGGGAGAACTTGGGGCGGTTGAACACCAGGCGAGCCGCAGCTTTCTGAACAAGCTCCAGAGGTTTGATGGCAGATGCCGGAGCACCAGCAAGGAGGGAGTTGCAGTAGTCCAGGCGGGAGATGACGAGAGCCTGGATGAGCACCTGGGCTGCCTTCTCCGTGAGGAAGGGGCGAATCCTCCTGATGTTGTAGAGCAGGAATCTGCAGGACCTCGTCACTGATGCGATGTTTGCCGAGAACGTCAGTTGATCGTCCAGGGTCACACCCAGATTCTTCGCAGTCCGAGTTGAGGTCACCACAGCATTATCAATGGTGATGGCCATGTCTCGGTGCGGACAGCCCTTCCCCGGGAGGAACATCAGCTCGGTCTTGTCCAGGTTGAGCTTCAGGTGGTTTGTCGACATCCACTCCGAGATGTCAGCCAGACAAGCAGCAATGCGTGTCTCCACCTGGGTATCAGAGGGGGGGAATGAGAGGATTAGCTGGGTGTCATCGGCATAGCAGTGGTAGGAAAAGCCATGGGAGTGGATGACAGCACCCAGAGATGTAGTGTAGAGAGAGAAAAGAAGAGGACCCAGAACCGAGCCTTGGGGAACCCCAGTTGTGAGCCTGTGTGGTTCTGACACAGACCCTCTCAGCATCACCTGGTAGGAGCGACCCGTCAGGTAGGATGCAAACAGGGAGAGTGCAGAGCCTGAGACACCCATCCCCTCGAGGGTGGAGGGGATGGGAATATATGACCACACCTCCCACTTCACACTGGGTGTGATTTTTTTTATTTCAAGGACCCCAGAAAACAAACAACTACATAACTACACACCCACCCATCTGGAGGAGGTGGCAGGTCTAGCGCAGTGGTGCCAGGCAAACAGCCTATTTTTGAATGTCAGAAAGACCAAGAAGGGGCCGGACCGCTGGCCTTGCGGTCTGGGCACTCAGGCTGCAATGCGGCCTGACAGCGTGTTGCGGGTTCGAATCCCAATCCACGACCTTTGCTGCGTGTCATTCCCAGTCTCTCTCTCCCCATGTCCTGTCTATCTACTATATTCTATCAATAAAGGCAGATAAAGCCAAAACAATTATCTTTAAAAAGAAAGAAGGGAAAAAAAAGACCAAGGAGGTGATCCTGTATAGCCTGGTAAACCCTCCCTCCGGAAATCTAATTTCCAGTTGATTCTGGAATCAAATGGAAATGAGATTTCCGGAGGGAGGGTTTACCAGGCTAGATCCTGTAAGCATAGAGGCAGGGGTCTTACACGCCCCTCCTGATTAACAATAATAATAATAACTTGAAAGTACTGTTCCTGAAGAAACAGTGTGGGATCGCTGAGGATGAATGTTGATAGTATCACACTAGAAAGTACTGTTCCTGATTAATTCTGTCTTACCTATTTATATTACATATTGTGATGTCACGTGAAGCTTGATCAATCCAAAAACGGGCAGAATAATAATAATAACTAGTGAAGATAACATTAGTGTGATCGCTGAAGCGATCCCACAACTAGTGAAGATAACATTAGTGTGATCGCTGAAGCGATCCCACAATAATACCTGGAATTTATATACTCAAAGTCTCTTTACATGTGGTTGTGGGGGCCAGGGGGAGAGGAAAAGAGAACAACTTTATTAAAACTCAGATAAGCAAACAGTGGGGCACCTGAGTGAGTGACAAATAGTGGTTTGATTCTTTCCCTCTTGATTCTTGAAATGTCTGCTGTGAAGATAGAGATGATACCTCTATCTGTCTATCTATAAACGCACGGCATCTCTGTCTGTCTGTCTGTCTGTCTGTCTGTCTGTCTGTCTGTCTGTCTGTCTGTCCCCACATAAATCGACAGGGTGTGCTGTGCCGAGTGGGATGTTGGTCGCACTTAGTTGTCCAGAACCATGCAAAAATCTCTGTATAAGTATCTGTCTGCCTCCCTGAGTCCATGTTATGTCCATATATGGAGATCCATTATGTCAGCAATGTGACATCATAAACCCTCCTCCAAGTACTATGATACTCTGACAACAGGTACAACGGGTACTCTGACAATGGGTACAACAAGTATGCATTAACCAGAGGGGCATGTGCTCCCAACGGCACTCGTTCACAACAGTCATTGGCCTAGTTTAAAATAATTTACTCTTAATATGAAATATGACGTTCACAGAGGCCTTTGTAATAAGATTTAATGTTTATTTTAATGGTGCAATTTCTTCAACTGACTAAAAATGGTATAAAGCTCACAACATCTTTTCACTGTGATATCATAGGCAAATCTTTATGCTTTGGCAAAAACAAAAGGTGTCGTGACATGCCGTGGTGATGTGTTTTCAACTGAATAAAGTGTCGACATGAGTCGTGACACGTCACTTGTCCCTTTTTCGCCAGAGCATAAACGCATTACAACGTCCCTCAGTGCACTGTACCTCTTTTCTTCCAATAAAGTGTTACTCCTAATATTAAATTTTTGTCTCCGCCAGGCCGAAGGTATGGCGGAGAGTATGTTTTACCCTCCGTGTGTGTGTCCGTCTGAGAACACCCAACATTGGTCAAGCTTCACGTGACATCACTGTGTGTGTGTGTGTGTGTGTGTGTGTGTGTGTGTGTGTGTGTGTGTGTGTGTGTGTGTGTGTGTGTGTGTGTGTGTGTGTGTGTGTGTGTGTCCGTCTCAGCCAAGCTAACATTGGTCAAGCTTCACGTGACATCACAATATGTAATATAAATAGGTAAGACAGGATTAATCAGGAACAGTACTCGCCTGGCAGAGACCTGTGCTCAGAGGAGCACATTTTCTAGTTTGTTATGATTTTCTAGGAGTTATTATAAGCCCTTTCTGTCCATATCCAAATTGGAGCTTATTCACTCACCCACAGATTCAGGCTCTGTGGAATATGATATTCTTGCCTCTTAACCATTTTCAACTTGGTGTCCCTATTTTGGAATAATAGGTGAACATTTTTAGAATATATATTTTTTGAATGTCATGTAAGATATGGCCTACCTACATGTGTACAGTGCAACATCCAGGTGTGAATGTGATAAGTTATTGTTGTATTATGTTTTGGTGCTGAACTGGCAGCATGCACAACACATTTTGATGATCGGTCCAGCAGTTTATGAGATTGTAACCCAGACAGACAAACAGACAAAGACACAGGCAGACCCACTCTTAGACGACTCTGCCTCCTATAGGGTCATGCTGTAATAATGTTGGTACAATTCAGTCTGAATAACAATGTCTTTACAAAGTCACCATCTACTGTATAATCTCATGTAGACCTCATTAATCCCATGGGGGGATTCAGTTTCAGCTTCACCCAGCTGATGGCTGCTCAGGTGGCAGCAGTTAGGAGTTAAGTGTCTTGCTCATGGACACCTCGCCACATAGCCAGGGCCGGGAATTGAACCTGAGATCTTCTATTTCACCAGGCACTGTCTCTCTAACTAGCTACTGTACAGCTACCCAATCTGAACAAAGCCTGCCCAGGCTGGGGTTGTGGGCAGATCAATTTGCCATATTAGGGAGATCGACAGGCATCTGCTTCCCTGAAAGGCCAACCCATCGGCTTTACGGATTGGCCAAGCTTTGTGTGCCGTTTGTACTACTGTCCCAATATAAGTAGGGGCACACACAAAATAACTCCATTCTTTTACTTAGTAAGACTCAAATGATCCATTTAAATTCACAGTTCTCCTACTGTGTGAAATGTTGTGCTGGACAGTACATCTGAAAGGAGGACCAAAGAGATTATTCCATGCTGCGCTGGCTGTGGGCCACAAGGTGTACTCCTTTGGAGGGTGCGGCAACGTGAACAAAAGGGATCAGATTGACGTGCATGTTTTCAACACATTGTCTTTGCGCTGGATGAAGTTGGCCCCAGTGAGAAATGGAAGAGGAGCGTTGTTTCCCCTTGAGATTCCCTCCAACCGCAAGGGCCACTCAGCTGTGCTGATAGACGATATCATCTATATCTGGGGGGGGATAGTGAGTATTGAGGTAGAGGAACTCTGCAACGTGCTTTATGCGTTTGATGTCGACACCCACAGGTGGTACAGGCCCAAGATTTCAGGGACTGTTCCAGAGGCAAGGTACAACCACTCAGCCTGTGACTTGGGGAAGGTCATGTATATCTTTGGAGGAGTCAACCTGCTGACTGGATACACTAATGACATCTACAAGCTGGACACCACCACAATGGTCTGGTCTTTAATTAACACCAGAGGCATTCCAGCACCGGTTTCATTGGGTCACTCTGCTACCATAATAGGGACAAAGATGTTTGTATTTGGGGGCAAAGGGTACAGGTCCCACCACAACAACATGAGAGTGTTTGACACGGAGACAAACTGCTGGATGAGCACGCCTTCTGCACGGCCACGTCTTCCAAAAGGACGCAGGTATCATTCAGCCCTTGCCTACAATGGAGAGCTGTACATATTTGGTGGTGACAACCTACGTCTGGACCGGACCTTCAATGATCTGTGGAAATTCAATCCACAGACCTTCTCCTGGAGGAAGGTTGAGCCCAAGGGCAATGGCCCGTATTGGATGCATAGGATGGGCATTTGCTTTGTGGGAGATCGTATCATCCTCTTTGGAGGATACTGGACACCCAATGACCTGTATATCTTAGACTTAAGTCCTAGTCTGAAGACGTTATGCAAGATAGCAGTTATTCAGCACGGCCTGGAGCAGTCGGGACTCCCACATGACATCAGGTGGGAACTGGCAGCAATGACTAACCGACAGCAGCAGAAAGAAAACAGCCCGCTAAAAAGGAAAAAAGATAAAAATTATGACAACAGCAGAGAGCAAGTTCCAGTCAGTGGAGCAGAAGAAAGGGACGAGGAGACGAGGAGAACGCCGCCCCTAAAACGTCTTCCTTCAGTCAGATGAAAAACAGGAACAGGAATGTGCTCAGTGATAGCCAGCAGGAACTAGGCAGCATCATATGGGGGAACTGAGAACTCTACTACCAACTGAACTGTGCCAGAGCAGACATGGCAATAATGGAGATGTTTAACAATACAAACTGCTATGCCCAGTTGATCTCCATGAATGTAGAAACAGATGCTTAGATGTTTGTAAAGGAGTACTGGGAATGGGAGTAGAAAATTAGTGCAAAGGTGGAGACCTTTGTGTTTTTTTTATCATATACTGTATATATTTTATTATTATTCATTTATTTATTCCATTTATCAAAGATTGGAGCCTAGTTTCAATCACTGTATACAGGGATTACAATGATGTTAGAATTGTAAATCAATTTTGAAGGGGCTACATTTCTCAAACACTACAGGTGTATATCACAATGTCACGTGTGTATTATGCAGTTTGCACACATTATATTTAGCATACACAGAAACAGAAATACTACACTACAAATCTGCATCTACAGTAACTGTGATTTCTATATTTGTTTATTTATGCCATTGACATATTAATTATTATTATCCCTGCCAGGCCGGAACGGCCAAAGGCGAGGCATATGTTTTCTTAGCCTGTAGCACTTGACCTAGTTATGACGACCATGCACTTACCTTGGTCATTTGTTCTAATGTTTTTGTTACTTAGGCTTGTTTTTCTTGACCACAATGTTAAATTTTTTATAGAAGGTTATTTAGACAGATGTTAGGTTTGTTCTATGGTCCTATAGTTTCAATGTACTGATATTTGTCTTTGACAGTACCTGTATATTGTTTTGACTGATGCTAGGTTCTTGGTTTACTCAGTCATGATCCTAGTTTACTGTGGCACTGCACTGTCTCTCTATATTTGATGTATGTGTTTACGTTGCTTATTGTAGCCTAAGTCACCCTGGTTAAGAGTATCTGCTAAATGCCTAAATTGTTAATTAATGTTTTCTCTTTTGTGAGTCCTGTGAACAGCTATAATCCGCTAAGCCAATCGGTGTGAAACTTTGCATGCACAATCCCAGTAGGCCAAGGAAGAACCTCTACCCCAATTTCTTTTAATCAGCAAGTTATAGCGGCACTATGAGGCATATTTTTGCAAAAATAAATGTTTGCTCCTAGGGGCTACTACAGATTTTGTCCAAACCTCAGGCAGATCCATACATATTATCTGTGTAGTTGTGTGATCAAAACGTAGCTGTTAGATTTTTCATAATTATTCCATTCCAATTGGCTTCCAAAGTTTGTGGGAGTGGCCCAATTTGTACAAAATTGGTGCCCGCTGAAAGTTCACCACTGAAAACTCCAAGCTTCACAAGCATTGGACGTCACACGCTTCAAAGCCGCCAACGCACTGCAACAGGGCTCCACGCCTTTACTCCCATAACTAACGCACTATGACTGCGACTTTAGGACATCTTTCAGCTTCAATGGACAGGTGGCTTGGACTGAACCTTTACCCAAATCTGGAGATTGCCTAATGTCACAGTAGGCTACTGACGTCATAGACTGGCCTCCAAGGACTTTTTCACCCATGCAATTACACTGGCTAGTGCACAGGAGGCCAAATTAAACCTGCTATCATGATTGAATATTGTAATAACTTGGACCAGCCTACTTGGGGTCATGCATGTCGGCAACGATGCAAGTCGTTTCATTTATTTGTAATTCGTATTTATTTAATCTATTTTTCGTTTATTTATTTCAAAAGCCTCGAGAATAGCACACAGCCACCCCCCTTTGTGTCACTTCATTATTAACATAGACATTTCTAAATGGGCATGACTAGCAATTCAGGGGCTGGAGCCAGTAACTCTTACTATGCCAGATTCATAAACATTCACATGGGCAGGTGAGGCTGTACACAGCATACGCAGAGTTACAGTTAAAAATACAATATTTGCAGCTTTTTGGATGTACTCAGAGAGGGTGTGGCCATGTTCCAGCAAAGATCAGCCTCTGCTGGTCAGGGGGAATGTCTTCCTTGTCCTGTATTATGGCCATGACCTTCTCAATCGTGTCATTTGACTCAAACTCCAGGGTGGTCTGACGTTCTTGACAAAGATCTGCATTTTTGTGCAATTTGAGTCGCTACAGTTGTAAGTATCTCAATATTATTCTGCAGAGAATTTCATTTCTCTTAGGATTCGGTTAAATGACATCCAACAATATCTCTTTTTGTGTTGGTGGTGTCAGTTAGTTCTGACCTTGCATTGTGATTGGCTGAGAGGAATTGTTACTGTCTCCAAATAATATGTCCATAATGTCCATATGGACTGGACATCACCAACGCCAGCGCAAATCTGCGTTGTTAGTCAACGATTAGCATCAGTGAAAATCACCATTCTTACGATGTCATAGATACGTCATAGAACATGCTGATCAACCCAGCAACATCGGGTAAGCTGATTTTTTGGGAGTAAAACATCTCCAAACTCCGCCCCCTTCAAACCCTTTCAGCTGCAGAGAAACTTGTCCATGCCTTTGTCTCCTCTAGACTGGACTACTGCAACACACTCTTCATTGGGATTCCTGGCAAAAGTATTCAGAAGCTGCATAGGCCTACATCCAAAACAGCGCTGCCAGGATCCTAATGAGAGTGCGTAAGCACGATCATATAACACCTATTCTATTTTCACTGCACTGGCTCCCCGTCTCAGCCAGGATCGACTAAGGTAATCACCCACAACTGCATAAATGGACATGCCACTCCCTACCTACAGAAATGAATTAAGCCTCTCACTTTCAAAGTTCCACCCGCACCCTCAGATCTACGAGCAGATTCCTCCTCGATGTCCCTGGTACAAATCTACGTACTATAGGGGACCGGACCTTCTGCTTGGCAGCGCATAGCCTTCCTATTGATCTGAGAGCACCACAGACCCTGGACTCTTTTAGAATAGACCTGAAGACTTTCGGAGGACATTTTCGTGTTGAATTGTTGATTATTGAAATCTGTTTTTAAACCCTGCTTTTTTTAACCTTATATGATTGATGATGTGTTTTGCCATGTGGCACTCTGAGATTCCTTGTGAATGAAAAAGTGCATTGCAAATAAAATGTATTATTATTTTATAACACGCACGCACACACACACACACACACACACACACACACACACACACACACACACACACACACACACACACACACACACACACACACACACACACACACACACACACACACACACACACACACACACGTTGCAACACACACACACACACACACACACACACACACACACACACACACACACACACACACACACACACACACACACACACACACACACACACACATGCTGACAGGGAGGTCAGTGAGTCCTCCTTTAGCTGCAGTGTGCCACCACAGTGAGATAAAGAAAATGTTAAATTGAGAAAGAGAGAGAGAGAGAGAGACATGCACACACGCACGCACGCATGCACGCACGCACTAGAGATTTTGTGCAAGTGTAGAAGTAGTTTAAATGTAGTACTCTGGACATAATTCATCAGTTGGTGTATATATCTCCACCAGGCTGAAGGCATGGGGGGGATTATGTATTTGCCCCCTGTCTGTTTATTGGTCTGTCCGGGCCTATAATCTCACAAACCGCTGGACTGATCAGCACCAGATTTCTTGTGCAGCCAAGGAAGTACCATCACATATTGTGTGTATATTAAAACATTTATTATACTATTAATATGGAATTCAACGGTAGTGGAACCCGGCTGAACCTTGCCCAAACATGGGGTCATGTCACACATACATTATAGACAAGACGCGCGAACGCAGCTCATGACTGACATCTTTTTTACTGTATAGTTGACCTCCCAGCTTATGTTTTTCTTTAAAATTCTGTAATATTTCAAATATTGACCTCTGCTAACGTCTGCTAATGTCATAAAATATGGAACAGATATTTGTTATTTGATGCAACTGAACTCAAACCAAACAAGAGATGCGTGGCAGACATTTATTTGAATTACACATAATAACATCACATGACCAATTTGACCCTATGGTAAAGAATAAATTAAATACAAGCAACAACTTCATTGTGATATTACAAAAACATTGTAGAAAATGATTGCAATTCACAATTTATGAAATCATTTCATTTAAATACAAATATTTCAAGCAATAAGACTATAATTCAACAGAATTATACATGTCATCTAGCCTGGTAAACCCCTCCCTCCGGAAATTCCATTTCCATTTGATCTCATTTCCTGAGATCAAATGGAAATGAGATTTCACCAGGCTACATGTAATCATGAATCATGAAAATCCAATGCCTCACTATAACAAGAACAACAATGGCTTCAGATTATTTTTCTATAGTCTACAGTCACTATCCTCATCATCATCATTGTCCCAGAGTTACACTGACCTTCCCTGGTAATATCTTCATAGTATGAATAGTCTCAATGAATGGAAAGAGTGTGCCAGTGAAAGTGTATGTGAAGGTGTGTATGTGTGTGTTATTATCAAGATCAGAGAATAGCAGCTGCCCTTTGTTCCAGTCCAGCTGGATTCTGATTCTCTTGGGGATCTGCATCCATGAGAGATCAGTCATGGACTCTGCGGTGCGTGCCGTGTATGCACCTGCAAATGAACATAAGCTCCAGTACTGACCCCCTCTACCTCCCTTCCTCTGAAAGGACTCGGATAACACACCCATTTCCCAGTATTCACTGTCTGCAACCTCAACATCCCAGCTGTGAATCCCTGAGTTGAAGCCCTCACAACCCAGGACATAGTCATAGAAGTCAAACCTCTCTGGGTTGTCAGGAAGCTGCTGTTGTTCACGTGTCACACTGGTCAGGTCATCAGACAGGATGCGCGTGTGGAAGGCAGTGTTGGGGTCCAGAATGACAGGAGTGTAGGAGACAACGTCCTTCATCTTGTCCCAGACTTTGAAGGCCAGGTTGCCCAGGTGTTTGGCCACGTCTATCAGTGCTCCGGAGACCAGCTGTGGGCCCTCCAGTGTGAACTGGACTCTTTCCGTTGTGGTCTTGTAGTTCTCCAGGAATGAGATGTGTTCAGCACTCAACAACTCCTCTATAGCTCTGATTGTGTTTGAAATGGTGGATATCTCTCTGCTCAGACGCTCAATCTTCTCCTTCATCCTCCCACTCTTCTGCTGCTCTTCCTCTCTCAGTGCAGTGAGCCTGTCCTCCTCCTCCTCTTGTAGAAACTGATGGAGCTTCTTAAACTGTTCTTTAATATGTGTCTCTGTGTTCTGGGTCTGGAACTTAATGTGTTCTGCTGCTTTGTCACATAAGGTTCTATCTTGATTAAATACCTTCAGTTTCTCCTGTAAAGGCTTCAGTGATTTCTGGACTTCTTCCTTGCGGTCCAGTGCAACTTCATCGATGGGTCTGAAACTGTGGTTGTTGTGTTTTTTAGAATCTCGACATACAACACATGCTGGCTGTTGACATTCCAGACAGAAGAGCTTGAGTTTCTCAGTATGCAGACTGCAGAGATCCTCACTCCTCTGACGTTTTGAATCTCTCTGCTGTCTCTCCTGTACGAAGGCCTCACACAAGTTCTTCAAAGCCCGGTTACAGGGTGGACGTTTCCTTTTACTTATTTTCTTACAAACTGGACATTCTGTTAATTTCTTATGTGTCCACCATACCTGCAGACAGCCTTTACAGAAGCTGTGACTACACGACAGGAGAACAGGTTCTTTAAAGATGTCACGACACACAGCGCAGGAGAAATCCTCTTCTGAAAAAGACGACCTGGAAGCCATTTAGTCCTCTGAGTTTCAACAAACACTGACTCTGCTCAAGACAGAAAATCAGCCAGCCAGTCCTGGTAACAGTAACTCCTCTAATGTTCCCTGGAGTTTTACTTTCACTGTAATTCCTTGTTCTTGTTAGAGTCCAGTCGATCAGACAGAGTGAGCAGCAGATTCAAGTGGTCTGGGTCAGTCAGTAGTATTCCTGTAGTGGCTGTGGAAAGACAGCCTGTCCCCTCTCTCACTGGAAGTTGTGTGTGTGAGTTTATTGAGTTTCGTCTGAAGGTGAATCTTTTATAATAATGAGACTGGAAGGGGGCGGAGCTTGCATATGCGTATGCAAATCCCCCCCCCCCCCCCCCCCACACACACACACACACTTCACCCTGAATCTAACACACATAGCATATGCTCCACTCACATTGAATTGGTTGATTGAATCAAAGTCAGGACAGTCTTTTACTTGTTATACTTAGTATTTGGGAACAATAGAGAGTTATGGCTGCAACATGTTCCAAACAAACAGAAACATTATTTTGTCTACAATGAACATCATTGGTTCTCAGCGTGGGGATCCTGGAGTTCCAGGGGGGGTCACAAGTTAAAGATTGTAAGGAACCAAATGAACTGTTACAGGTCTGTAACTCAGAGAGTCTACAAATCATTGGACCTGTAAGGGTCCATTTGGTTTGATTTGTTCACTCTCAGAGTTATGGGGGTCTGTGGCCTAATGCACACCAAACTGGGAGTCCTTGAAATTAAACATTAACCACTGGTACAACCCATGTCGGGCCAGGTGTCAAAATCACACTTGGCCCTGTTTTAGTCCACACCATAATGACTCTATAACATACAAAGTAAGTATACTGACACACATCAGCACATTGATTTATACTTTGCCGTCAATAATATACAGAAGAACAACACTTTATCAGTTGAACAAATTTCAAGTTTTATCTTCTAAGACTTTCATCAGTGGGTGTGTAGTTTGAATTTAATTCAAACTGAGTGTCTCAACCAAACCTACAGGGAAGACATTTAGTAAAGGATCTCACATCTTCTGCATCTACAGTAAATATATTTCAATATTCCCCAGAGATGATCAGTGACAAAATCCACATGGTAAAACTGCCACATATGAACTCAAGTAGTACAGCAATAAAGGTATTTTTGATGTCACAACAGACATGTGAATCAAGAATTAAGCAAGTATCAAGAAGGGATTATTAATCATACAAGTGCAACAGTAAAATGTTGGGGGGATGCGTCTCACAGAGAGTGTGTTAACATAACAATACAACAAGACAACAACAATAAAAAATAAATAATAGTAATAAGCTAGAAACAAAAGCAGAGACAGGTAGAACAGCTGTATGATAAAGCTATTAAAGACAGGCACAGTATCATTTTAGCAGCAGTGTAAAAAATGTGCAAGAGCTGAAGCATATCTTATATCTTTAACCGCAGAAGTCACACATATACAGTTGTACATAAACATTCCTTGGCTACGTTTATGTGCATGTGACCCATTAAAACATTTCATTTTACCGCCAGTCGTGTTCGTTTAACAAACATTATAACTGGATATATTCACTGCTTTGGCTGAGAAATGTGAAACTCAAAATAATTTTTAAAATCAGAGGATGATTCAAATCACTCTGAAAATACCACATCATTTGTAGGAAGGATTTCCATCCCAGCCACACAATGTAACTCTCTCAGAGTAATATAAGTGGGTTGGACCACTTCCCCCCAAATGCTGGAGATCCCCAACCCCCACCTCCACTTTAAGAACCCACTGATAGACATGTTGATTAGATCTCACTGAAAGTGGGGTGGGGGGTAACAAATGTCACAGGCCACTCTTGCACGTTCCTCTCGTTTCTGCTATGTTCCAGTACTATGAATTAACCCCAGCAGTAAGTATCCCAGCAGGGATCTCCCATTGTTTTACAACCTGGTGGTTTTGGTGTGAAACATCTCGATGACTTTAACACAATGGAACCCCCCCCCTCCCCCCCCCCACACACACACACACACACACACACACACACACACACACACACACACACACACACACACACACACACACACACACACACACACACACACACACACACACACACACACACACACACACACACACACACACACACACACACACACACAGGGTGGAGCACACTCTGAGTGAGTGAGGTGAAACCAAGCATTTGCATGTTGATCTCACATTAAAATGGGTTTCAAGTTTCAATGGTTTATTATCCGAGACTATCGGACTGTGTTTGCACTCTGTCCGTCTGTCCGTGTGTCCGGCTGTCTGTGAGCAGCTAATCTCCAGCACCGTTGGCTCGGTCGCTGCGAAACTGTGCACAAACACTCCCTGGATGCCAAAGCCGAAAAAGCCCTGATTTTTTTAGATTGGCCTGTTATAGCGCCACCAGGAGGCTGACTTTTGTAAAACTTTTTTTTAAATAATTACTCCATCAGATTCTGTCCAGAAATCATGCAAACCGGTACACAGTATCTCTATAGTCATGTGAT
This sequence comes from Gymnoscopelus braueri, assembly GCF_963280865.1. Classification (NCBI taxonomy): domain Eukaryota; kingdom Metazoa; phylum Chordata; class Actinopteri; order Myctophiformes; family Myctophidae; genus Gymnoscopelus; species Gymnoscopelus braueri. The sequence goes on from NC_137626.1 coordinate 31,056,790, forward strand.
CAAGACGGATGTGTCCAATATTTCATATTCCATCCTAATTGGCTAACATTGGCTTCCAAAGTTTGCAGGATAGGTCTATTTTGAACAAAATGCCTCAAATCATGAACGCAGCATGCGATTTCCGTGCAATTTTGCACGCGCATTCCTACTAGGCCAGGAAGAAATGCCACCCTTTTCACATGGCCCGTTATAGCGCCACCAGCTGGTCTAATTTAGCAACACATTTTTGGAACAAAATGCTTGAAATCATGAATGCAGTGTCCGATTGCCGTGAAAGGCCTAAAAAGAAACCCTTTTCACGTTGGCCTATTATAGCGCCACCAGGAGGCCACAATAACCTACCTGATCTGGCGGAGACCTGTGCTCCAGTGAGCACTTTTTCTAGTTTTTTTTTATTTATTTATGATAAACTTAGAATAGCTGATCTTCAAGCTCACAACGTGATGCAATGCTAGACATTATTCAAGTACTAAACTTGAGTACAAAATTGTACTTGAGTATGTGACCCATTACAACTCTTTCACCAGTGGTGTTACATTTGTTTGAAAAATATTATGATATATTCAAATTGTACTAGAGTAAAAGGTTTAAGTACTTCACTTCACTTGACTATTTCCATGTTTTTATATACTTGTATGTCCTACTTCTACACCTCAGAGGCAAATATTGTACTTTTATTGCTCTACAATTATTCAAAAACTTAGTTACTTTGCAGATTTAGATTTACAAAATAAGCCCTATTTTATACTTAGGATATAAAAAATTAGCCGATCTACAAGCTCTCAAATCTCAAACTCTTGAGAAACATTACTTAGTAGTACTTTAACTTATAGGCTACTTTAAGTATTTGATGCCAATAGGTTTGTACTTTTACTCAAGTAAAATATTTAATACAAGCTTTTTACTTATAACAGAGTATTCTTTTATATTATCGCTACTTAAACTAAATAAAACATCAGAGCACCACAGTCACCGCTGAAAGAGAGAAACTACAGCAGTGTTGGAGGCCAGAAGGAGTTCAACAACTTCAACAAGGAGGACGCTGTCAGTTGGCAAGCAATGAGTGAGCAGTGAGTTCGATTCCCAGATTTCCAATGCTCTCTCACAATATACAGTAGGGTTGGGTTTGTAGTTTATGCAGAAAATAAGGTATGTGGCTAAGTTAATTAAAAGTTTTATTTTTTGCTATGACAGGTGGGGCGATATCTTTTATTTTTTTACGTTATTTTGTTAACAAGTTGAAGCGTTATTCCGATAGTAATCAATGCTAGTGTTTGTATATAGCAGGTACAGGGGTCTCCCTAGTCTCTCCAGCTCCTTAATAAACAGAAAATACACTGAAAATACAATTTGAGATCCAATGATACAGTAAAGTAGGCTACATTACCTGATTATTCACAGCTGAGCCATTCAGAAACATTACAAAGCACAGAGTGGTTCAGGTGTGGTCAAGTTTAGCATACTGAAACTGCAAGCATCATGCATAATGTGGTGGGGCCCTAATTAAAGGCCCTTTGCACTATTCTGATCCTCATTTTCAGTCTGTTGTTGATTGATTGGTTGAATACTTTAACAGTTTGCAAATAGTACAGGGTACGATTACTCAAAAAGCCCTGAGGGCTTATTTCCATCGTGTATTCAATTCATAGAATGTTCATGTTCACCCCAGTCCAGCTGATTAAAAACAAAACAAATGTATTGATATTTAAAGAATTAGACAAATGTCATTGAATTTAATAGAGACCATACCATCCATGTCTTATTTACTCATTTATGACATAGATGACTGATGTCATAGTCTTTCCCAAATGTAGAGTCACCGCCTACAACATTGTAGATGAATAAAATTGCCATTACTACTAAAGAAATGAAATGTCTGAGTGCAAGCTGCAACATGCATTTTGTTTTAGGTTTTTCTTAATCAGTAATAATAATAAAAATCTAATCTGAATTATGGTAAAGGGTTTTTTATGTTTCACTTATGCTTCTTTTGCTCATTAGTTGCTATATGAGATACATATAAGATATATTATGCCTCTGCTCTAGCACATTTTTGACACTTCTGCTAACATGATACTGTGCCCGTCTTTAAGAGGTTTATCTGTCTCTTATTTTGTCTCTACCTTTATTTCTATCTTATTCCTTTTATTTATTTATTTTTGTTATGTTTACACAGTCTGGAACAACATTTCACTTTTGTACCAGTATGATTGACAAATTAACCCTTCTTGAATCTTGTGTGGCAGTTTGTCATGTGGATTTTTGTCTCCGCCAGGCCGAAAGGCATGGCGAGAGAGTATGTTTTACCCCCTGTCCGTTTGTCCGTGTGTCTGTGAGCAGCTAATCTCCGGCACCGTTGGCCCGGTCGCTGCAAAACTGTGCACACACACTCCCTGGATGCCAACTCAGAACCTCTGCCCCAAATCTTTCACATGGGCCTGTTATAGCGCCACCAGGAGGCCGATTTGTGCAAAACCCATTTTTTAATATTACTCCTACAGGAGTTTTGTATCCAAACGTCATGCACATCGGTACACAATATCTCTATAGTCATGTGATCAACCTGGATCTGTCTAATTTTCCAAGATTCCGTCCTCATTGGCTAAGGTTGACTTCCAAATAATAATGTAATAATCGATCCCTATTTTAGGCATGTCATTACTATATGTAACATTTCTATGACAAATTCAGACTGTATATATTCAGACTGACACACTAAGAATATCACAAGTTATGTCATAGCAGAAATGCATGAATCCAGCTATCCAGCTACCAGAATCAAGGCCGACACTCATGACGGCCTTTACTATCACATCAAACTCTATTAATGTAATACAACTCAATAGTGATCATAGCCATTCCATTAAGTGTCATAATTCTCAATAAACAAATTGAGAAGCACATCAAGTCCTCTAAAGATAAGGACAGCGCCAAGCCCTTGGACAAACCAGAACAAGTAGATTGGAAATCTACTTGACCCACTCTACCCTCTACCCCACATTGTGGGGTAGAGGGTAGAGTGGGTCAAGTAGATCTCCAATTTACTTGACCCATTTACTTGCCCTACCTAGGGGGTACTGTTTCCGGGTATGCATTGCGTAAATTTCTCACACAATATACTTGTCAAATCCATTGCTTGCTGATCGTGTGTAAAACACTACAGAACAGTAAAAAAAAACAAAAAACTATTAGTCTAAGTAATTTGAAGCATGGACAGGTAAATGCAATATGGAAGAAATGGAACCCATCAAATCAATCAGTAGACATTTCAGATCCACAGTAACTTATCCACTGGTAGCACTGATGTAGTAGCCTACTGTCCCTCTAAGACAGAGTCCGCAGTGCCTGCACATGACATAGTCTGAGACCTTGCAGATCTCTACAAGCAAATAGCGCAACACATCGACTTGCATGTCGGTTTGTAGATTTATTTTTGTGTGCACACGACTCCATACTACAGAGTTTGTTTGTGTATGTGCACGTGAACCTCAACGTATGAAACTCCTATATACTCGCACTATACATGAGGCAGTGAAAGACAAGCCTAATAACCGTGCACTCTCACAAATGCAATCAGGTGAAATGTTAACTCGCACTCATTTTGGTGTCAGTCTAGAGCCCTGCGCTGGCTATGGGATTCAAGATTGCACATTTCAAATACTTTTGTAATTTATTATTGTTTGTCATTGTGTGTGCAAATATTCAAGTAATAAACATAAACATCCCCCTGGACAAGTGGGCAGTGCTTATTGTCAGACCCTAGACTGTAATAGCATTTTTTTGCAAAAAAAGAAAAGAATTAACATAAATGATTACTGTTAACACTTAAAACAAATTGAGGACATTAAGACTTTAAAAGAAGAACACAAAAGCACTGGAGCAAGTCTCCAAACGAGTCCTAATGGAGGTCGCTGTTGACAGGAGCTGTATATATATCCATATTTATGGACATACATGTGTTTGATTTGATCCCATCAGTGAGCTAATTTATAGTGGGACGTTTTTTCCCCTTGGTGTGAATAGGCTGGTGTCTTTTCAGAGCACTTAACTAACTGAACCTCTTGTCAAAATCACAGTTTTTTTCCCTTCTCTCCAGTGTGGATACGCTGGTGTCTCTTCAGGTCAGTTGACTGTCTGCAACTCATGTCACAATGTTTACAGTGGAAAGGTTTTTCGCCAGTGTGGATAAGCTGGTGTCTCTTCAGAGAACCTGCCTCACTGAAACACTTGTTACACAGTTTACAGTGGAAAGGCTTTTCTCCAGTATGGACACGCTCATGTTTCTTCAGGTTAACTGACTGTCTGAAACTCTTGTCACAACGTTTACATTGGAAAGGTTTTTCTCCAGTATGGATAAGCTTGTGCTTTTTCAGGTTAACTGACTGTCTGAAACTCTTGTTACACACTTTACAGTGGAAAGGTTTTTCTCCCGTATGGACACGCTGGTGTATCTTCAGAGAACCTGACTCACTGAAACTCTTGTCACAATTGTTACATTGGAAAGGTTTTTCTCTAGTGTGGACACGCTGGTGTATCTTCAGAGAGGTTGACCACTTGAAACTCGCGTCACAATTTTTGCAGTGGAAAGGCCTTTCTTCAGAGTGGATACTCTGGTGTGACTTCAAGTGACACGACTGACTAAAACTCTTGTCACACTGTTTACACTCGTAAGGCTTTACTCTAGTGTGGGCACGCTGGTGTCTCTTAAGGTTATGTGACTTAATGAAACTCTTGTTACATTGTTTGCACTGGAAAGGTTCATCTGTGTCTCCTTGTTTCTGCCTGGTTATAGAGCTGGCGATTTCCTGACAGACTGCTGAGGTGATCTGTCTATTCCTCTGCATTTGGCAGTGGAGATCATTGTCTCTCCTCCTGACCTGAGATTTCGTCTCCTCCCAATCATCACTGTCGTCAGTGACTTCAGTGTCTGAATCGTGCTCGACTTCGACTTCAGAACAATATGAAGAAATGTCGTCATCATCAACTTTTCACTGCTATTAATGTCAACATTGATCCACCAGGCCCCTCTGGTCTTTGAAGTAGCTCCTCCTGTTCCACTTTAATGCGTGGAAGATCTGGTTCCTCCTGGAGCACACTGGGGCCCCTCCCCCGTTCCGGAAAATCCTCCTCTTTACACACAACCATGTGCAGGATGTCTAGGAGCAGACAAAAAACATGATAGTCAACACTGGATTCCTAAAACGTAAATACATGTTTCCATGTTCCATGTACAAAATGAGCTATTACTTTGATTGACCAAACATTTACTAACTATACAGGTTACTACAGGCGAACAAATTTCAGGGTTTCATGGTCAAAGCAGAAGTGCTTCTGTTTGATGACGTTAGGCACTTAGCAGCTTGAGCTGTGATTGGTCTACTTTTGAGGGGACATACATACAGTAGATGGTTATGCCTACAGCCACACTGACAAAAAAATTACAATGCAAAGTTACTGTATATGGTGCAGTTTTTATTCAGTACTGTATTTCAATGAGGAGGGTGTGCTTTTGGATATGGTAATGAGTCTGATACAATGAAAATTTTCAAAAATGAACTGTGAGAGATATTTTAATAATGACTACATATCAGGATGTTATTGTCATTTTTGCCATGGTTATCATATAGTGAAAATAAGATATTGTGGCAGTTCTACAACAGAACAGAAAAAGAAAGAAAAAGAAACAGAGAGAACATGAAATTTACTGAGGTGTGAGTGGTCTTCAGGTTCCTCCTGTTTAATAGAAATGTCCCTGGGAGTCTGGAGAGTTCATCTTCACCTGCAGCCTGGACTCCACAGACTGGTCTGAAATGAAGAAATCGAATAAGGACTTTAATAACTGGAAACCTAGTGGTGTCAAAAATAACAATAATATTTTCATAAGGTAAAAGGTGAAATGACCTAAGCCCAACTCTACAACAAATTAACCTTGTGTGCAACGATTATGAGATGTATTTGTTATGGAAGAAATCAAGCTTCATTTAAGATTACAAAAGGCAAAATGAAAATAACTGAAAATAATGGTCTAAACTTTAGACCGCCTATACATGTTACGCGCCTTAACCACTAGGCCATCAGCACCCCCAACCCATCTGTTTTTTTGTTTTTAATGTTTCTGCAAATGTGTGATATTTGTCCGTTAACACATTGCTAAAGAGTGTTTGTTCAGTAACAGGGATATTTCAATCTCCCCAGTTTACTCATTCCTGATTGGATGAAATTGGCAACCCACCTCAGAATGTATTTTCTGTTCATTAAAGAGCTGGAGAAAGGGAGAGACCCCCGTTACTGAACAGACACTCTATATAAGCTTTATATTTTTTTACCATGATTTTAGCTTAAAACAAAAAAATATCACTTACAGAACCTTTAAACTGTTAATAGTGCAGATATCAACTGTATTGTATGTGCCTGTGAAAATAAACACATTGAAGCTAGAAAAAGGGAAGGAAGAGAGAGACAGTGAAACTTACAGAGGTCTTCTTCAGGTTCCTCCTGTTTCACTGAAACGGTTCTGGCTGGGTCTGGAGAGTTCATCTGCACCTGTAGTCTAGACTCCACAGTGTCTGGAATGAAACAATTAAAATCCCAGAGTTTAGGATTAATTAAGAAGAGAAACACCTCTTACACTCAACTTTAAAGACAACAAGGAAGGTTCATTTGGTTAATCACTTGTGAACTGGGCATGTTACTGTTTCACAGAGCACTTGTAGAATAATTTATTATAATAAACTGTTTAACTTCAAGTTGCCCAGCATCAAAAGGTTTTCCAGTCATGAATATTATGTATACAAAAAAAGTGTATTGGGGGGAATAAAGAAAAAAGAAAGGAGGAAAAAAAGTAAATAAACAGCCTTCTTTTTCATGTGCAGCACAAGAATGAATGGAAAAATACTAACAAGTTTGTGGAGCTGGAATAACATGTTGTGTTTGACCACTTAAACCCCTGCATCCTTATTGTGGGGAAGGCTTTTGCAGAAAATAGCCGATCGATAAGCTTGTCAATTCATTTTCAGCGAAAGCTTTCCCCACAATAACAGAAAACACACTAGCATAGAGCTCTGAGGGACTCCGCTCAACCATATGGGGTTTAAGTGGTTAAGCTACTGTAATTCTGAGACTCAGTGATCTGAACGTTTGAGTTATTCATATCTCTCCATCTTAAAGGATCTACACCATGAATTTAAAAAAAAAATTGGTTCCTGACATGCTCCTGTCACTCTCCTCACAGGCTTCACCTTCCTTGTCCTCTCCTCTCTCACATTCCATTCTCTGCCTTCCCTCACTTTCTGCCTCAGTGTCTGAAATGATTACATGGCATTGAGAGAGAGAGAGAGAGAGAGAGAGAGAGAGAGCATTTTGGCAGTTTTATGGACACCTAAATGTAGGCATGTAACGATTCGCTCAACTCATGATACAATTCAAATCACGATACGATTTTTTAAACAAAGTTATTTTTCAAACAAATGACCGAAATTTCTTTTTTTTAAATTATTATTTCTCTTACACAAATCCAGTATTTTCTTCTTTTTTTTTTTTACAATACTGTGTTTCCTCGTATCCTCTTTTCAATACAGTAGCAAATGACAGAAAACTCTTTTTCTTAATCAATTCTCTCAAAAATCCTGTATTATTATTTTTTGTCTTGTCTCGATTGCGCCCTCTGCTGTTTGCATCGCGATATTTTTTTTAAAATAGACTTAAATTGTCACCAGTTTGAATCGATTTTAATCGATTTACGATAAATTGTTACATGCCTACCTAAATGTGAATAAACTGTTTGATTGAATGCTAGTGGTTGGTTGCCTTGTATATTCTGAATCTGAACTATTTACTACATGCATCATGTTTGGAACGGTTGCTGGTGTAGCCCCCACAGTCATAGTAGCAAGAAGGGGCGTGCAAAAGACCTGCCAATCGGGCTCAGCCCTATTGGCATGACTGGTAACCAAGCCCCCAGAACCCAGTGGTTTCACTGAAGCCAATTGAACATGCTGGCCATTCATGGTAGTGCAGGCGCGTGCAGGCCTGGGGCTTCAACACATGAACGAGGAAACGGTTTCGACCAATGGGCTCGACTCACGAGCATGCGCACGAGCTTGCGCACGGGGCTGCGCACTTCTGTGACGCAAAACGCGTCACTGTGACGCAAAACGCGTCACAGAAGTGACGCGTTTGGAGCCCCAAATAGGCCTCGCCCACCAAATTTCCAACCCGGAAGAAGGGTTCAAACAGGCCCATGCGCTGGGTGAGCAACTCAATGCAAGTGGATGGGAGGAGAATTCGGGTGCCCTCTCTATTATTTTTAACTCTATGCTGGTAACACGTCGGACTGGCGAGTGGGAGCTTCGGGTTCAATTCCAGCTCACTGCACTTCACTACACTGGCATGAATTCACATTTACATTAGTTTCAACTTCTTAACTTAACTATTGTCAAGTACAAGTACTGGAGACAACAAAATTCAGTTTAGAATCTACAGGCTCATTTCCAGTGTGCCCTGTCAAGGAGCTACACACATGTGGACCTGACACTGATCTTGTTTAGTCAAAGGGATATGTTTTTTAAATATATTTCAGCATAGTGGTAGCCGCCATCTTTAAATGGTCCATTATGAGGCATTAGCAGCCATTTATGAGCTGAGCATACAGCAGATTTGAATTCAGCACCCCTTAATACCCCTAAAAATCATGTATGCCATAACACGATTTACCTTCTCTATAAGCATCAACATGACTCATGAAGCTCAATTTGGAATAGTTCATGTGCAGAACATGAACAAAAAAAAACACATCAGCACAGTACTGATCAGTTTGTGGAGCTGGAACGACGCGTAATGTGGTCATACAAAACATACAATGCAATTCAAACAGAGCTGCAGCAGAGTTAGCGGACGTTGTAAGTTAGGTCTGAGACTCAGTGATCTTAATGTTTTGAGTTGTTAAAGGGATAGTTCAACCCAAAAAATACTTTTTTCTATCAGTCACCCCTTGGAGACTTGAATTCATGGAGATTTTTTGTTTTTTGTCACATTCCTAAGCCAATAATTTGATGACCGGCGGAGAGTCCGGTAGGAGACTCAAAGTGTCAACTTTGAGTCTCCTACCGGTGACATTAGCATCCATCGATAAGCAAATTCTTGGCTTTAATAGGAATGCGACAAAAACTAAAAAATCTCCATGAATTCAAGGCTTCATGGGGTGTGTAATTGATAGAAAATAAGTACTTTTTTGGGTGAACTATTCCTTTAATGTCTCTCCGCCCTATTATGTTTGTGCATACTGCACTGGGGCGTGCATGCATGACACAAAATAGTTCCTGTCTAGTTATGGCAACATTAGTGAGACTCCATATAGAGTAAAGGGTCATTGCATTTACATTTAAATTTCAATGGCCTTTTATTTTTGTTTCATTGCAGATTATTTTAACTGGGTTATAATGGTAAATGGGATGAACTTGCATTATTATTATTCAGGTTATAGGTTTAAGAAAACAGACAATTATAATACGGTAACCTATGGTAATGATAATGTCTGTGTGTTTTTTTTGTTTTTGCAAGAAATTCATTTCACCCATTCCTTTACATCTGGCGTAAACTTGTCTTGTGATTTGAAAATGAACTTAAAGTATACACGATGTGTATATGGAATGTAACCAGTAAAGCCTGTATGTACAAATGCAAAATATAACAAGGCCACTTTCCCCAAATGTTAACTAGGTGTGCGGAGTATTTGTGAAATGTATTAGTCCATATTTTTCAATAAAGAAGTGTTTTAACCCCGTCTGTGGCCGATTCTGTCGGAAGTTCCCAATGGGCGGTAGTGACGACGCGCATCCAGTGAAAGACGGAATTACACCAAAGATTGTTAATATAGGAAGATACACATTCTCCATTGGAGCCACTAGAGGCGAAGTAGTACACAAATCCTACAAATGGTCTCCTAAGTAGGCGTGGTTTGCTTCTCCCCCTACCATCCCACCACCCTCCCCCTCCCCCTCCCCTCTCCCTGGCTGACAACGTCATATGGATGTGTATTTGTGTATTTTCTTCATTAAAGAAAATAAATGCTTTACATGTTTGAAAGTAAACTGTTATTGGAAAAGATGCTTTAAGAAACCTATGAAATTCCCCCAACAAACACACACGTGTCTTATTATGCTAGATGTGCTCCTGTTTCTGCTCAACATTGTAACAGCTGGTCCTTTTATTTATAAGGTATATATTTTACCACTATAGACTATAATGTGTTTAGCATGAATGTTATGTTTATCAAAATGTCATGATTCCCAAATCATTCCCCATCAATCAAGACAGTTAATAATGGAAGATTATATTATTAAGCATTGGAACAAAAAAAATATTTAAATTTTGAAATGTCCATAATGATTTCACGTAGGCCTTCTACATTCACATATAGAATCTCAGTTTATCAGTTTTTAGAACATCTTATGGGGACAGAGCATAGAGTTAAAATCTAATATAGACCTAATAATAAAATTATCTCGTCCGTCAGACTGCAGATGGACCGAGATGGACCCTTCAGATATCTTCCCAAATCTCGCGAGAGTGTGTTGCTGGGATAGAGAGAAAAGTCGATAACAAAGTTGATTAACTCCTAATTTGTGTCACAAAAAAAAAAGGCATTTTAGTATGAAAATCGTGCATATTTTGTGTCTTGGGACACATATTTAGTTCAGTGACCATGGAGCTAAAGAATGGTTCAGAAGCAGTGATGTCTTCTACCGTGGTACGCTGTATACGCAGTATGGCCTGTAGATTTTTTTCGTCGCGTCATAGCACAATCTTGAATCTTCAATACAGTTTGTGTCTTCAATGCCAAGTTAATACTATTCTGTAATAGATACAGGAAGGCTCGCTTTTAACACTGCTATTATCTGATAAGCCTAACCAGCATTTATTTATAACAATCCCTGCACTTCTATGGTAATATATAAAAAATAAAAATAAAATGCATCCAAGGCTAAAAGCAGCTCCGAAGTGGTTGAGTTACAGGGTGATTAACATTAATCAACTAACAATCAATTAACAACTGCCTTTTCCCATACTGTCGTCGCGGGCACTCGCGCCTGGAGGCGCTCGGGCGCGACTCCTCGGCCTCAAGGTCTGCTGAGTCGGCGCGCCTCCGTCATGGTCCAAAACTATACTTTATCGGCGAAAAAAAGTAGTCCGCGGTTGTTTGAAAAAGTACTGTCCCAAGCGGGATTCTAACCCAGACTCCCAAAGAGAGTGGATCAGTAGTCCAGTGATTATCAAGGTGCGCCACTGAGGCCAGTGCTGAGATTGGGTATTTGGGCTGTATTAGAAGGTGACATCCTAACTCTTCTAATGTAGAGGAAAGAAGTCCCCGCCCGCGCGCCCGCCCAATAGGGGAAGCCTCGCCCCTTCGGGGCGAGTCTTCCCAACAGTATAGAGACACACGGGGACTACAAATTTCACGCCCACTTTTGAGACAGCGCCGCTACTCGAGGTCCGTTAGAACGATGAACTGCAGCTGCCAATGCATTCCCTATGAGAGGATATGAAAGTTAGCCTACTTTTAAAATTATCCTGCATTAACTGAAGACGATATTGATTTAAACAAAAATATGTTTCCAAATGTATGGAGTGTCTTTGTCAACATATCTTCTTGTTTTCTTAATAGTTGATGTGTTTCACATTTAATTTGCCACTTTAACGAGTTACCCATAATGCTAACACAGCAGAGGGTAGACAGCAGACGGGCATTTCAGTGACATCACTGTCTTTACGAGCACCGAGCGCCGACCAGTGGCGTACCCACTGTAGAGGCAGAACTAAGACCTCGCCTCCCCAAAAAAAAAAATGTGTCATTGCGTGCTTAATGTCCTCAAAGTCACGCATCCAACAAGCTTTGAACTGAGCAGATTGGACCTTCTGTTCCAGAGATAATGACCAAAACCTATTTATTTCGGGTCAGGTGTCACACAATTGCCCTATTTGGGTTCAAAAAGGTGACTGTAGCTGAAAAGTTACACTTTTGCATGTCTGAGTCCACTCTTGAGTTCCCGCAGATTGTTAACCCCACAAATGCTGGTTTACATCAAAAACATGAAACATTGTTTTCAACCTAACTGTTTACATACCTTTCTGAGTTTTGTTTTTTTGTACCAGAATGTTCTGGGAAACAGTTCTGTAAGATGGATTGATTGTACCTGAATCACTTTTTGTCTATATTCTTTCTCAATTTATTTCTCTAGTCTTCCTGTAACTGCTGATAACTGTCTGTAATCATGTGATGTGACACTAAAGTTGTGTATTCCGATTCCTGCCTCCAGACTAAATTCTTCCAAAAATCCAAAATATAGTAATGTTAAGAGATCATAGCTTATGTTTCACCTTCCTGATAATAATACAATACATATAAACTTATATATACTAAAGCATAATCATGAAACATATTGAATGTGTGCACACGTAGTGCTTTATTGTTATAACAATAATAATGTAATATTGTAATAATAATGACCATAGCCATCCCATTAATTGTAACACTTACTGTCATAATTCATAAACAACTACATGCAAAGTATTTTTTACCTCAGTTAACTGATATTTAATAAGTAAAATAATTGAAATAGTGGTCCATTCATTGGGCATGTAATAGAAAAAAAAAACATTATAGTCATACTGAAACACTTATAATCGGCTGATTGCTTAGAACCGGGCTCAAGAGCCACTGAGAGGCCTAGCTGGTTTGTACGGCCAGCCAGTTGTCCTGGTACTCTGTGTAGGGTCAATATGTTCCTCAAGCGTCGCTGATTACCCTGCATTGCCTGATCCGTTATTCCTGGTTGGGTCTATGCTGTTCACTCTGGAAGGGTTAGGACTGGGTCTAATGTCGATGATGATATGAGATTAACCCTGACAGACGGCTTGTTTTATAACCCTGAGGGTGGCTCCTGACATCACGGTAGTGATGTCAGGTGGTGTCAGGCCTTCCCACATATGGAGCTGGCTATGTCTATCATGCCCAAACCGGGGACTATGATGTCAGTCCTGGATGGTTCCGGTTATACCCGTATATGGGGTTTCTAGAAGGAGTGTTCTGATGTCAGAGCTAGGTGTGTTTTAGGAATCTCCTTTCCTAGCTATTCTATAACATCAGCCTTTGTCTCCATTTATGGAGATAGGCGAGTATGCCCCGAATGTTCGTAACACATACAGTTCTACCTCATACAATTGATATGGTTTACATGGTAATTTTTTGTATAAATAAAAATAATGCCAAAATAATTTACATACTGTACCTCGAGGTAAAAAAACTTTTTGTAAAAAATACTGTTATCATAAACTGATTGTAGTAAGGTTTTAAAAGAAGAAAGCAAAAGAGCTGGGGAATAACTCCAAAAGACGAGTCCTAATGGAAACTTCTGTTGACAGTAGCAGTATAAATATACATGATATTTGTGCCTCTCTATCCAAATCCCTGACAACATACAGCTATTTCATTTGATCCTCCCAGTGAGGTAAATATATTGGAACGTTTTTTTTTTCTCCCCCCCCCCTTTGGTGTGAATGCACTTTTGTCTTTTCAGAGCACTTAACTGACTGAAACTCTTCTTAAACCGTTAATGTGACAACAGCTTTCTCCTGTGTGGACACGCTGCTGGTGTCTCTTCAGGTAATCTGACCGACTGAAACTCTTTGTTACAATGATTACAGTGGAAAGGTGTTTCTCCAGTGTGGATACGCTGGTGTATCTTAAGTTGACGCGACCCAACAAAACTCTTGTCAGACTGTTTACAGTGGAAAGGTTTTTTCCCCAGTGTGAGCACGCTGGTGCCTCTTCAGGTGACCTGAGTCATTGAAACTCTTGTCACAGTGTTCACAATGGAAAGGTTTTTCTCCAGTGTGAACGCGCTGGTGTCGCTTCAGGTCACCTGAACAACTGAAACTCTTGTTACAATGCTTACAGTGGAAAGGTTTTTCTCCAGTGTGGACACGCTGGTGTGTCTTCAGGTTCCTTGAATTAGTGAAAGTCTTGTCACAATGCTTACAGTGGAAAGGTTTTTCTCCAGTGTGGACACGCTGGTGTCGGTTCAGGTTCCCTGAGTCATTGAAACTCTTGTCACAGTGGTCACAATGGAAAGGTTTTTCTCCAGTGTGGATACGCAGGTGTCTATTCAGGTCACCTGAACGACTGAAACTCTTGTTACAATGCTTACAGTGGAAAGGTTTTTCTCCAGTGTGGACACGCTGGTGTGTCTTCAGGTTCCTTGAGTTAGTGAAACTCTTGTCACAATGCTTACAGTGGAAAGGTTTTTCTCCAGTGTGGACACACTGGTGTCGGTTCAGGTTCCCTGAGTCATTGAAACTCTTGCCACAGTGGTCACAAAGGAAAGGTTTTTCTCCAGTGTGGATACGCAGGTGTCTATTCAGGTCACCTGAACAACGGAAACTCTTGTTACAATGCTTACAGTGGAAAGGTTTTTCTCCAGTGTGGACACGCTGGTGTGTCTTCAGGTTCCTTGAGTCATTGAAACTCTTGTCACAATGCTTAGAGTGGAAAGGTTTTTCTCCAGTGCAGACACGCTGGTGTCGCTTCAGGTTCCTTGAGTCATTGAAACTCTTGTCACAATGCTTACAGTGGAAAGGTTTTTCTCCAGTGTGGACACGCTGGTGTGTCTTCAGGTTCCTTGAGTCATTGAAACTCTTGTCACAATGCTTACAGTGGAAAGGTTTTTCTCCAGTGTGGACACGCTGGTGTCGCTTCAGGCTAGATGAAAAGCTGAAACTCTTGTTACACAGTTTACAGAGGAAAGGGTTTTCTCCAGTGTGGACACCTCCACTGGTCTCCCCCCAATCATCACTGTCTTCAGTGTCACATTCAAGTTCAACTTCAACTTCAGAGCAGTGTGAAGAGATGTGTTCATCATCAACTTCACTTTTCACTGCTAGTAATGTCAACATTGATCCATCAAGCTCCTCTGGTCTTTGAAGTATCTCCTCCTGTTCCTCTTTAATGTGTGGAGGCTCTGGTTCCTCCTGGAGCAGACTGGGGCTCCTCTTCTGCTCAGGAGAATCCTCCTCTTTACACACCATGTGCTGGATGTCTAGGAGTAGAAAAATAACATGATAGTGAACACGGGATTCCTAAAATGTATATCTATTGTTCTATCTTCCATGTACATAGCTATTACCTACTAAGATTGACAAAACAGTTACTAAATAAGTACAGGTTGTTACAGGTGGTTCTGGAAACTCTAAAGTAGGCTCGAAAGTGTTAGCAAGATTATAGCTAAATACATATTTTAAAAAGTAACCTGAATCAATATATTTAGTTATATTACCCAACAAATGAATTACGATGATAGAAAAAATATCTATCATTAAAACGTGTTTTTTGTGTTCCTTTTAGCCTAAATGTTTACTTCACCTCCATGCAGCTTAAATTTTTGACTGATAAAGTATTAAATCAATCAATCAATCAAGATGTAGGCCAAGCTATATACAACTGGATTTGTCGGTATGTACAGTATGTATGTATGTCACCTCCAAAGTAGACCAATCATAGCTCATGCCACTAAGTGCATGACGTTATGAACCAGAAGCACCTCCAAACACAAACGCTTGACATGTCTGGTGAAAGTTAATGGGTCGTAGTTTAAAATGTATGTAATATGCAATGTATGTAATTTGCGTGATGTTTGGAAAAAATCTGAAGGAGTAATATCAAAAAATGTATTTTACATAAGTCGGCCTCCTGGTGGCGCAAAGTGTCAAGTCTGTTGTAACAGCTCTACAACATAACAGAAAATATGAAAGAAAGACACATGAAACTTACTGAGGTGTTGGTGGTCTTCAGGTCCCTCCTGTCTAATAGAGATAGCCCTGGCTGAGTCTGGAGAGTTCATCTTCACCTGCAGTCTGGACTCCACACACTGGTCTGAAATGAAGGAATTGAAAAGGACATTACTGACTGGACACAGTAGTCTCCAGTTATTAAACTGGAGACTACTCCCCCATCTAAAAAAAACATTTTGTGGCAGGGGCCCCCTTACCAGATTTGTGTTGTTTCAGATCTACAAGCTCACAACGTGTCGTGTTGTGAGCTTGTAGATAGTCTATTTTCAAATATCTGATGCATAGGTTTAATGTGGCCTATATTCGCTTCTTTGGCTTGTTTTCATAGACAAGCCTTGTTTTCAAGGACAAGCACCACCCAAGTCACACACAAACTGTTCAAAACCCTACAACGACCGTGACCGGGCAAGGGGCCCTACCGCAGTATCAAGAGTTCCACCACCAGGTTCTGGTGCATTTTTTTTTTTTTTCTAAAAAATTTTATCCCACGATTTTGTAACCCTATTTATTACACCCAGTGCCAATTGTCTATGTAATCCTGGGCACTACCTTCCCTCTGCCAACCTAGGGAGGCCAGGGCCGAGCTCATGCCTCCTTCAATGCATGAGAGCCAACTGACCTTCTTGTCATCTGACAGGGGAGAGTTTCCCTGGTTGGACGTAGCGCGTGGAAGGAAGTTAAGGAACACGTTATTCCAACCAGTTATTTTCCCCTCCATCAGGCGCCCCGGCTGACCAGGGGGAGGCAGTATAGTGACCAGGATTACTGCATGTTTTTGTGAGGGTACCTACCCTAGGAGACACAGGGAGAACATGCAAACCACACAGAAAGGCCCTTTCGCCAACCCCACCTAGGGTATGGGCACTGATGACGCGGAGGAGAGAACACGCCCCCAGCGCCCACATCGTCCCCTGCGGGAATCGAACCCAGGACCTTCTAGCTGTGAGGCGACAGCACTACCGACTGTGCCACCGTGCCCCTTGGTGCAGTTTTAATCCGGCTGCTGTCAGACTGCTGAATGAGACATGAGCCTTGTTCAGCAGCCTGACAATAGGCGGTACTGTCCAGCTGGTCGCAGCCTTTTTTTTTTTGGCTCTTCCAGAACACACCTGTGGATTATACCAGGGACAAATGACTTGGACTTAGCTCCTCCTTGGACATACCTGTGGACTACACCAGGTACAAGTGACTATTTTTTTTTGCTCTCCCTCCCTCATGGAGCTACTTGCGGATTATACCAGGGTCAGTCTACCTTAGGTGGATTATGCAGTTGACACGCACTGACTTTTTGCACCTTAATCCTTTTTTTGTCTCTTTTTATTACTGGGTGCTCGAAGAGCGCCGGGTGTACAGAGAGACAGAGACATCGTCATCCACGACACCTATTCGACAACTATTCATCATTGGCTGTCCTGCCTGTCCTTCACTAATCTCTCAAGAACAGCTTCTGCACTGCGTTGGAATCTGTCGGGGAGGTTCGTCATAACGAGTGCGCATTCAGATCAGGAAGTAGGCCGCGCTTTACCCAATCACATGTAGTGGGCGGGATTCACATGTCCGTCGATCTTTCCCCCTCGAAACAAACCGAAACTAATTTAACAA
Organism: Gymnoscopelus braueri; assembly: GCF_963280865.1. Classification (NCBI taxonomy): domain Eukaryota; kingdom Metazoa; phylum Chordata; class Actinopteri; order Myctophiformes; family Myctophidae; genus Gymnoscopelus; species Gymnoscopelus braueri. The sequence goes on from NC_137626.1 coordinate 31,074,235, forward strand.
TAGCGTCCGCGGAGCAGACAAAACCACGGAAATATATTCACATTTTAACTTACTCTTTCATCATAGAAACAAGTGGGCTTATAACCAAAACGATCCATGTTCTCTGGGAAAAGTGGTGTTAGTGTTCCGTGTAGAAATATTGTTAGTGGGAATGAAAACATAGTCGCACCAACCGGAAGTGATGCGCTGAAGGCGCATCACAAACACCGGTTTCCTTGTGCTCTGGTGTTACGTTATCGTCCGCCCAGAGCCAACAGACATAGAACAAACAGCAGAGGGCGCTGTTTTTCATTTTCAGTTGGCGATGGGTTCCCAGATTGGTCCTTCACTCCTTTAAGCCAATGGGGACACTTCCCCGTTTAAGCCAATGGGGAGACGGCCTGTCCCCTCGCAGCTAAATCAACGCGCCTTACACTACTGCATCTTAAGCTGGCTCCAGACCAATCCAAATCGGCCCGACTTTGGGCCGATTTGGCTTCGGGAAGCGTCGGCCAGTCGGTTAGGGGTCCGTCGGGGGGTCCGTCGGGACCTTTTCGGCCGACCCAGAGCCGACCGAACATGTTCAGCTTTTTAGCCGACTGGCAGAGCAGTGGCAGTGACAACAAAGGGCTGTCGGTGTTGCCAGATTATGTGAGAGAAACAAGCGACCATGTCTATGAAAACCTACATTCACTGTTTCTCGTTGTTGCTCCCAGAGAGAGAGAGAGATTGATTGATTTGACCTACTTTCGCGCAGTTTTGGTGTGCAACACAACCCTCGTTTAAGTGAATTGCTTTCACCTGCTGCTGCTGTGTGGAGCGCAGTGGTGGAAAAAGTACTCAAATGTTTTACTTAAGTAAAAGTATCAATACTGCAATGTAGAAGTACTTGAGTAAAAGTACAAAAGTATTGGTATCAAAATGTACTTAAAGTACCAAAAGTAAAAGTACTCAAATGTTTGAAAAGAGCAGATCTACAAGCTCACAACGCGTCGCTTCGCGACGTGTTGTGAGCTTGTAGATCGGCTATTTTCAAATAGCCTAGGTATAAAATAGAGCTAAAGTGGTTACTGTATGTTTTATAATGTAATAATTTATATCTGCAAAGTAACTAATAACTAAAGTTTTCAAATAATTGTAGTGGTGTAAAAGTAGAATATTTTCCTCAGAGATGTATGGAGTAGAAGTAAAAGTACTGAAAATTAGAAATACTCCAGTAAAGTAAAAAATCCTCAAAAGTGTACTTAAGTACAGTACTTGAGTAAATGTACTTAGTTACTTTATATCACTGGCGGAGTGTGCGCTACAGGGCATATCTCCGCCAAGCCAGGGTGACCTACCCAGGCTCATGAAATTCATATGCAGGCATAGTAGCCAATTAGAATGAAATCTGCAAAAACGGACTCATATACTGATACAGAACCATATATTGGCTATATATTATGGCTGTCGGGTGGAAATCTTGTATGTTCCTTTTTTATTATTATTTAAAAACAATAAAAAATCGTAAAAAAAAAAAAAGCTGTAATTATTAATAATTAAGAAATACTATATTTTAAAGAGTGAAAAATCAACTAAAGTCATTATTAGTGCAAGTTCATTAACATTTCATTTGAATGAAAATTAATTGTGGGTAAAATACATTATGTGAATCTAATGTGATTAATGTGACCCCTACTTCAGTCAGTGAAGTCCAGGGCTGAATGTGACATATTGAGACCTATATAACTAAATATTGGTCATTTGCCAACACATTATTTTGTGAAATAAACGGGTTATATTTCACAGATAGTTATACTATTCTTATAATATATTAAAATACAATGATCCTTAACCTTCAAGTTAAATGCATTATTTCCGTGGACTTAAAAATCATTTTTGGACTTAAAAATCATTATTATTTTTTTGGATGGCCTTCCTGCCCTGGCAGGAAGACCGGGCAGGGCCTTTCCAAAAAATTACAACACCAAAGGCCAAGTGGCCTTGCCCCTAAAATGACGAAATTCCAGGCTTGAATGCAATAGATGTACTCTGAGTCTGTTACAAGTAAAAGTCCAGAATTCAACATTTACTTGAGTAAAAGTACTAAAGTATTGGTATAAAAATGTACTTAAAGTACCAAAAGTAAAAGTACAAAAATGTTTGAAAATAGCAGATCTACAAGCTCAGAACGCGTGCATCGCAACACGTTGTGAGCTTGTAGATCTGCTATTTTCAAATAGCTTATAGGTATAAAATAGGGCAAAAGAGGTTAATGTATGTTTCATAATGATTTATATCTGCAAAGTAACTAGTAACTAAACATTTCAAATAATTGTTGTGGAGTACAAGTATAGACAATTGGAAATACTCCAGTAAAGTAAAAGTACCTCAAAATTATACTTAAGTACAGTACTTGAGTAAATGTACTAGTTACTTTACACCACTGCACGTCAGTGAAGAAAAAACGCTGGGAACATCCCTAAGTGGCTTTGCAGGGAAACAAGCCCAAAGTCGCTTATAATAAGCAGACCTGGCAACGCTGGCACGCTAAAAGTCAAATTAGCACATGAATGGCCAGTCGGCTGACAGACTTAAATGGTAACTTTTGCCAACCGAATACCAGTCTGTTGCAGTCTGGAGTAGTCTGCAATAGTCTGGACGAGTCTGTTTGGTGCGGAGTTGCCTTTAAGCCTCAGGCTACCGAGATGCTAACCCCCCCCCCCCCCCCACACACACACACATACACACGCACCACACACGTAGGCCACGCAGAGAGAGAGAGAAGAGAGCCCCCCCCCACACACACACAGGCCACGCAGAGAGAGAGAATAGAGCCACACAGAGAGAGGAAGTGCGTGTCACACACACACACACACACACACAGAGAGAGAGAGAAGAGAGCCCCCCCCCACACACACACACGCAGGCCACGCAGAGAGAGAGAGAATAGAGCCACGCAGAGAGAGGAAGTGCGTGACACACACACACACACACACACACACACACACACACACACACACACACACACACACACACACACACACACACACACACACACACACACACACACACACACACACACACACACACACACACACACACACACTAGAGTTGCACCAACCGATGCAAAGAAGCAACTATAGGCCATATTAGCACTTCAAGCTATAGCCGATATACAAGGGGGGCTGGGGACCCCCGCAAAGCAATCACTGGTGGTCCGGGGACCGGCCAAACGGCACTCATCTCGGAGCTACGGAGGGAGAGGTTCTAAATGGGGCTAATGAAACCCAACATAAATGAGTTGATCTTTACCTGCTGTGTTTCAGTGGTTGAGCTGCTAAACGTCCTCCTGCTGCTTAACGACGACACTGTTTAAAATCGACACGTTTAAGTTTTCTTTGTGTTTTACCTTTATATAAATCTATGGTATTTCAACAACAGTCAGTCAACACACCACCATGTTGTTTTCACTAGTGCATTGTGGGTATGTTCTTCTTCTGAGTGACGACCACTTTGTCTAGACGCCAGTTGGTGTATTGCTGCTTCCTACTGTTGGTCTCGGGTACTGTCCATTACAGTACTATGTGACCTTCCAGACCTGTAGACAAGAGAACATCCATCTAGGAGTAAAACAGTTAATCCAACTAATACATTTCATTTATTATTAAATAGATACAGATAATCAATAAATTAATACATTTATCAATTAATAATCAAGCCCTATTTTGGGGATGTCATTATTTGAAGAAAAAACTTGAAAAAAAAACTTGCTTGTAGATCAGCTACTTTCACTAGTCTCGTGGGACACTGTTGTGCAGCATAGTATAAAATAAGGCTAAAGTAATTGATTGATTCGTTGATCTATATTATATATATATTAAAAAAAAAATATATAAAATACATTCTTGATTTTTTGATTAATCGGGAAAATAATGTATAGAATAATCGTGAGGAAAATTATGGATAGTTGCAGCCCTACATCCATCAGCTTTCATCAGTGCACATTGATGCTGCACAGGTCTGATCACATCTCATAGAAATGCAGGATACAACATATATATATACCAACATACCATGTTACATGATAAATATTTGTTTTAAAAAAAAAATATGCAAATATTCAGACTGACACAGTAAGAACATCACAAGTAATTTTTTTCCACAGAAATATTGTTTATATGAATCATTGCATGGAGAAGAGAATGACAGAATGCATGTTCCAGACAGTTCAGAGGTTGGTTATTGTACCAGCATGTTCTGGGAAACAGGAAAAAGGTTCTTAAGATTACTGAATGGGTCAGGCTGACCTAAAATGGTCTGAACTAATCATGAGATTTCATATTATTTAGTGCTAAGATGTAGGGCCACAACAAGTTATAAAAGCAGACCCACAATCCTATTGTATCAGCCATGTCTGCAGACCCATGGCTCCATTGGTATATTAATACATGTATATACTTCTGAAGATGCATATACTTGCGCCTTCCTGTTTAGTTTGGTTTGGTTTGTACTTGCTCTGTGTTCCTTTCTTCTATATTATTTCTCTATTTGAACTCTTCCTGTAACTCCAGATGTTGTATAATTGTAATCGTCCTTAACATCTGTAATCATGTGATGTGAAAATGTGACACTAAAGTTGATTCTGAATTGTGCCTAGAGAATAAATTCTTCCAAACATCCTACATATAGTAATGTTAAGACATCATAGCTAATGTTTCACCTTCCTGATAACCATATTATACATTATATCATAATAATGAAACATCTTGTGTGTATGTGTGTGTGTGTGTGTGTGTGTGTGTGTGTGTGTGTGTGTGTGTGTGTGTGTGTGTGTGTGTGTGTGTGTGTGTGTGTGTGTGTGTGTGTTTTATAGTGCTTTGCAAAGGTCTTAATTTGCTATCACATAACACTCTAATAATGTAATACAACTTAATAGTGATCATAGCCATTCCATTAAATGTAAAAAATAATAATGAAATCGTGTCTCCCATTGGGTGTAATGAAACACAGCCATATTACATTCAATCATATAAAAACTGTAGAATTCTAGAAAAAACTGTTGTACCACATACTGTATATAGTTTATAGTTATTTACAGTGTAAGTGAATAACACAACAATACTGTAATTTGCAATACAAGTCGAATTATTATCAACGCGAGTCTGACATGAGGGTTTTTTCCCCCCCCTACAAGTACTTCTCTAATCTACTTGCCCCATCCAAATTCCTCCTTGCCCTGCCTCGATTTTTAGTAATATAAACAAAAAAATCCCAATAGATAAATCTAGAATTTTAATTAATGGTACGGAAATCTGTCAGGTTTCACATACAAAATCTTTGGGCGTCATTATAGATGATCATTTAAATTGAAACAACAGATTGATACTGTAGCTATGAGGTCTATGAAGATGCTTGGCATATTGAGAAAGATCTGTCCACTGGTTCATCCTTCGTCTCATTTAACTCTTTATTTTAGTTTAATTTTCCCCCATCTTAATTACTGTAATATTGTTTGGGCTGCTACATATCCTACATATCTAACTAAACTACTTATCATTCAAAAGAGGTTTTTGAGAATGATTTCAAACTCAAATAGACACAAGCCATCTGCACCTCTCTTTATTAAATATTCTTTATTGCCTATAGATTAGGTTCATGTTTTTCAAACCGGCTTATTTATGTTTCAAAAAATATATATGTAAACAAGACCTTCCTTATTCTTTTCATATTTTTTTTCATGTTACTTCTGATTTTCACTCCTACCCCACAAGGCAAAGAGATGATTTTATTTTACCTTTTTGTCGCACTTCGAAACATCAATATTTCATCACATTTAGAGGCCCTCAGTTGTGGAGCTCTCTTGATGCATCACTCAAGTCTTCACTTTTATTCCCAATATTTAAGAAACATTAAAAACAATATCTCATGTCTTCCTTACTGTAGTCCATTGATTTAGTAATCTTTTAAAAAAAAGTATTTGCACCACTGTTCCCCTTGGAAAATTGTATTATTTTGTATTGTTCTTATTGAACTTTTAATCCTGTTGTTTAATGATTTCTCCCATGAAGGAAAGGATTCCAAATAAGCCAGCCGGCTTCTTCCTTTCCTTGCACAGCAACTTGTCATTTAATATGTATCGTTTCTATATTTGTTATAACAATGTGCTAATGAACTAAACTAAACTAGGGGGTACCGTTGCCAGTGGTGCAGCGCATACATTTCTCTCCCAATATACTTTTCAAATCCATTGCCTGTTGATCATATGTAAAACACTACAGAACATATTTATTATCTACGTATATTACATCAATAATTCATTCGTTATATTTAATTGTAGATTAAAATTGGGTTCCAGGTTTCAACAATTTTAAACAGTCATTTGAAGCATGGACAGCAAGATGCAAGATGCAAGATGGCAGAAACTGAACCAATAAAATCAATCAGTACTAATTTCACATCAGACAGGACTCCATACTAACCTTTCCACTGGTAGCACTGGTGCATTACTGTCCCTTTAAAACTGAGGGTCCTAACTTGCGCAACACCATGTCCCTTATGACAATATCATTTGGCATTTTTTTAATGTATTTCAAAAACATAAAAAAATTGTGAAAACTAGAAAAGGTGCTCCTCGGAGCACAGGTCTCCGCCAGGTCAGGTAGGTTATTGTGGCCTTCTGGTGGCGCTATAATAGGCCAATGTGAAACGGGTGCCATTTGTTTTTAGGCCTTTCACGGCAATCGGACACTGCATTCATGATCTGAGGCATTTTGTTCCAAAAAATTGTTTTGTGAAATTAGACCTGCTGGTGGCGCTATAATAGACCAATGTGTAAAGGGTGGCATTTGTTCCTTGGCCTAGTGGGAATGTGCGCGCGAAATTTCACGGAAATCGCACACTGAGTTCATGATTTGAGGCATTTTGTTAAAAACTGACCTATCCTGCAAACTTTGGAAGGCAATGTTAAAAATGTTGGAAGGCAATAGTTAAAAATGCAAAACAGCCGGTTATAGTGCCACCATGAGGCTGATTTGAAAATTTTCAAGTGGCATTTCTTCCTCGGCCTAGTGGGAATGTGCGTGTGCAATTTTATGGAAATGACAAGCTGTGTTCATGATTTGAGGCAGTTTGTTCAAAACGGACCAATCCTGCAAAATTTGGAAGCCAACCTTAGCCAATGACGATGGAATATGGGAAATCGGACAGATCCGGGTTGATCACATGACAATAGAGATACTGTGTACCGATTTGCATGACGTTTGATTAAAAGCTGTAGGAGTAATGGGAAAAAAATGGGTTTTGCACAAATCGGCCTGCTGGTGGCACTATGACAGGCCCATGTGAAAAATGCGGGAAAGAGATTCTGAATTGGCATCCAGGGAGTGTGTGTGCACAGTTTCGCAGCGACCGGGCCAACGGTAGCGGAGATTAGCTGCTAACACACGGACAGGACACGCGGACGGACACGGACACACGGACGGACGGGGGGCAAAACCGCCATGCCTTTCGGCCTGGCGGAGACAATAACAATCTACAAGCTCACAATGCATCAATGTAGATCGGCTAATTTCAGTATTTTAAAATGTTTTTTTAAATCCTATGTTAAAAGTGGCTAAAGGAGGGTGGGCGGGCAGACTCCGGCCATGTCACTCTGACTCAACCATAAACAAACCTGATACACGTATACAGTATAGGCAGGACCACGACCATGTCACTATAACTCAGAGAACCATAAATAAACCCGATACGCCCATAGGCATATAGGATCCGGTTGTCCAGATGCTATACCCAAGTGGGGAGAACAAGTATTTGATACACTGCCGATTTTGCAGGTTACAAAGTATGTAGTGGTCTGTAATTTGTATCATAGGTACACTTCAACTGTGAGAGACAGAATCCAGGGGAAAAAATCCAGAAAATCACATTGAATGATTTTTAAGTAATTAATTTTCATTTTATTGCATGAAATAAGTATTTGATCACCTACCAACCAGTAAGAATTCCGGCTCTCACAGACCTGTTTCTTGTTCTTTCAGAAGCCCTCCTATTCTCCACTCAATACCTGTATTAACTGCACCTGTTTGAACTCGTTACCTGTATAAAAGACACCTCTGCACACACTTTAACCTCAAGCACTTAACAGACTGAAACTCTTCTCAAACTGTTAATGTGACAAGAGTTTGACTGAAACTCTTCGTTACAATGTTTACAGTGGAAAGGTGTTTCTCCAGTGTGGAGAAACACTAACGCGACCCAACAAAACTCTTGTCAGACTGTTTACAGTGGAAAGGTTTTTTCCCCAGTGTGAACACGCTGGTTTCCCTGAGTCATTGAAACTCTTGTCACAGTGTTCACAATGGAAAAGTTTCTCTCCAGTGTGGATACGCTGGTGTTTCTTTAGGTCACCTGAACAACTGAAACTCTTGTTACAATGCTTACAGTGGAAAGGTTTTTCTCCAGTGTGGATACGCAGGTGTCTATTCAGGTGACCTGAATGGCTGAAACTCTTGTCACAATGCTTACAGTGGAAAGGTTTTTCTCCAGTGTGAACATGCTGGTGTGCATTCCGGTCACCTGACTGACTGAAACTCTTGTCACAATGCTTACAGTGGAAAGGTTTTTCTCCAGTGTGAACACGCTGGTGTGCATTCAGGTCACCTGACTGACTGAAACTCTTGTCACAATGCTTACAGTGGAAAGGTTTTTCTCCAGTGTGAACATGCTGGTGTGCATTCCGGTCACCTGAATGACTGAAACTCTTGTCACAATGCTTACAGTGGAAAGGTTTTTCTCCAGTGTGAACACGCTGGTGTGTATTCAGGTCACCTGACTGACTGAAACTCTTGTCACAATGCTTACAGTGGAAAGGTTTTTCTCCATTGTGAACACACAGGTGTTTCTTTAGGTCACCTGAATGACTGAAACTCTTGTTACAATCTTTACAATGGAAAGGTTTTTCTCCAGTATGGATACGCTGGTGTGTCTTCAGGTCACCTGACTGACTGAAACTCTTGTTACAATGTTTACAATGGAAAGGTTTTTCTCCAGTGTGGACACGCTGGTGTGTCTTCAGGTGAGATGACTGATTAAAACTCTTGTTACAATGTTTACAGTGGAAAGGTTTTTCTCCAGTGTGGACACGCTGGTGTGTCTTCAGGTTCCGTGAGTCATTGAAACTCTTGTTACAATGTTTACAATGGAAAGGTTTTTCTCCAGTGTGGACACGCTGGTGTGTCTTCAGGTTCCATGAGTCATTGAAACTCTTGTCACAGTGTTCACAATGGAAAGGTTTTTCTCCAGTGTGGAAACGCTGGTGTGTCTTCAGGTCACCTGACTGACTGAAACTCTTGTTACAATGTTTACAATGGAAAGGTTTTTCTCCAGTGTGGACACGCTGGTGTGTCTTCAGGTGAGATGACTGATTAAAACTCTTGTTACAATGTTTACAGTGGAAAGGTTTTTCTCCGGTGTGGATACTCTGGTGTCTCTTCAGGCTACCCGACTGATTAAAACTCATGTTACAGTGTTTACACTGGAAAGGTTTTTCTCCGGTGTGGACACGCTGGTGTGTCTTCAGTTTAGATGAACTAATGAAACTCTTGTTACACAGTTTACACTGGAAAGGTTTTTCCCCAGAGTGGACACCCCGACTTGTCTCCCCCCAATCATCGCTGTCTTCAGTGACTTCACCGTCAGATTCAAGCTCAACTTCAACTTCAGAGCAGTGTGAAGAGGTGTTTTCATCAACTTCACTTTTCACTGCTAGTAATGTCAACATTGACCCAACAGGCTCCTCTGGTCTTTGAAGTAGCTCCTCCTGTTCCTTTTTAATATGTGGAGGCTCTGGCTCCTGTTCAGGAGTAACCTCCTCTTTACACACAACCATGTGCAGGATGGCTAGGAGTAGAAAAATAACATCATAGTCAACACTGGATTCATAAAATGTAAATCTATTTTGCTATCTTCCATGTTCCATGTACAAAGCTTATACAAAACTTGACTAAACAGTTACTAAAGATGACATAACATTGAGATGTTGGAGTACCAGGAGGTGAAAGCATAGTCAAAGAGGGGCTGAATGAGGGCTCCGGAAAGAGTTCCGAGAGCACTTTTGTAGACAAAAGAGGAAACTATGGCCAAAAATCTTTGATTTACTCTTTTGATCACCTTTATTGCCATGCTTTCACCTGTCAGGCATTCGTGAAAGAATACAGCCCAAATAGGCTTGCAAAGAAAAATAATCCAAGGCACTCTTATTGAGGATTTATTTTGAGCAAGGCAACAATATGATCAACACGTATCGACCTATAAAGGTCTTCATCAGGGTCTGTTTTTGGGGCTAATTTCACAAACCACTGTACCGATTAGCGCCAAATTTCAATTTGTGCATGCTGCCAGTAGGCCAAGCAAGTATTTTTTTAAATCTAATATAATGTGCTGCAAGTCATGGTCATGTTTCAGTTTCTTAGAGATTATTGAAGTGTAGCCTGTAAGCTTTCTAGTGACGTGCCATGCACTGAAATCTGGAAATAGTTGAAGAAGATATACTTTTTTTTATTAACCACTTAAAGACCAGATGCAATGGCTTTTTGCAACCATATTTTAACCTAATTCCCAGTAAAACTGGATGGGCTGGGTGGCTCTGAGCCAATCACAGCTGAGTTTTCCAGCTCAGTATTACAACAGTCACACATACATATGTGATTGAAAGTATGTGATCTAAACTTGTTGCGTTGTACACTGCAACAAGGCGAATCACTGCCCTCTAGAATCTAGCACAGGCTAATGAATCATAGACTTGACAAGTGCTTAATATAACATAATAATTGGTTGGAGTGTCGGCGCTGAGTTTGGGAGGTCCAAGTTCAATCCCCCGGCCGGGTCATACCAAAGACTATAAAAATGGGACCCATTGTCTCCCTGCGTCTGTCAATCACAGGGCCCTGTCGGTGGTGTCTCTCGTGGCTCCAGTTCGCTTGAGACGGTGCACCTCTGTCGTGGTCCAAAACTATACTTTATACAAAACACCTACTGAGCCACGTCAGTAGGTCAGTATCTCACCTACTTAGACCAATCAATAGTCTGATTAAACGTGATAATGTCCCATTCAATGCATTGACAGCATCCGAAATGGGTGGCAGAGTCGACTCTATACTCTATACTTGGTCCTCTCTTTTTTCCCCTCTAAACCAAGTCTTTTGTGATGCATTGTGAGCTTGTAGATCATCTATTAGCAGAAACATAGCATAGGGATGCTAGGGTTCAAGTGGTTAAACTTCAAATCAAGAAGCTAATAAAAAGCCTGTTTAATATCTGTGTTATCTCACACAGATCATACTCACAGACCCATTTATAGACCGCTCACCTCCTACAGAGGCAAACCATCAACAATCAGTTTTCATAGTTTTCAACTGCTACCAAACTTTAACCAGGCATTTGTGGCTTTCATGGCTGGAGGTGCTTCTGTTTCATGATGTCATTCACTTGGCGTCTTGAGCTGTGAGCTGTGTGACACACACACTGTTCTAGATGCTTTGGTCTACGGCCACTCTGTAGAAAAATGTACAATGTGGTGCAGTTTCTCTTTTGTATTGCATATTTAATGATGCAGTACAGTAAAACATTTAGGCCAAAATTTAGGCCGGATATTATATTGTCATGATATTTTTATCATCTAGTTATCATATTATCATATAGTTAAAATACGTACTGAGGTGTGGGTGGTCTTCAGGATCCTCCTGTTTAATAGAAATGTCCCTGGCTGAGTCTGGAGAGTTCATCTTCACCTGCAGTCTGGACTCCACACACTGGTCTGAAATGAACACCTTGAATAATTACTTTAATTACCGGAGACCCAGCAGTGGTTTAAAAAAGTAAAGATTTGCAGAATGTAAAGGCAAAATAGTCTAAGTCAACTTTCCAAAATTTGAATATTGGGTTCAAAGATTGTGGGATTTATACATTAGGGAAGAAATCACGCTTAATTTAAGATTAGACAAGGAAATAAATGTATTAAAAGATGGACTCCTGCAATGCAAACAATGGTCTAAAGTAAATAAGGTGAAAGTATCTCTTTTTAATGTTTCTGCTGCCATGCATCCCATCCTTCTACACCACCACCGATTAGCAGCCCCAACCGTGTGTGAAAAGTAACAATTTTGTCATAACAGCGGAGCTAGTTAGGGTTCATCTTCCAGGGAACTAGGAGATGGTTATGACTAAGGTTATGGTGACAATCGATTAGGGTTCATCTTCCAGGGAACTAGGAGATGGTTATGAGAGAGGTTATGGTGACACTATGTTAGGGTTCATCTTCCAGGGAACTAAGATGATTATGAGAGAGGTTATGGTGACACTTGGTTAGGGTTCTTCTTCCAGGGAGCCTGCATATGCAGAAAAAGTTTCATAGCAATCTGTCCATTAGACTTTGAGACATCTTGTGTGTGAGTGGCGTAAAGGTGGAGCACCAAAGTGGGCCTAAAGGTGGGCACCAAAGTGGGCCTAAAGGTGGGCACCAAAGATTCATCCTTGCTGGGTGCATTAAAGGACTATTTACTGTAACTGTTGGAAGAAGCTGCATTCAGTCATAGATGGCACTGTGTGCAGTGGAAAAGACCATATGACCAGAAACAATCATCCAGACTATGGATATGCATAACTGACCAATTTATAAATACAACATTATACTGCATTTTTCTTTGAATGTGTTTCAGCATTTTATTTTTTATAACTACCATTACCGTTATATCATATTCTATTTTTATTGTATCTAATTCCACACTGAAGCAAAAATATTTCCGCTGCCAAAGTATAGTGCAACTAGCAACTGTATTGTGTATGTGACAATAAACACCTTGAAGCTAGAAAAGGGGAAGAAAGAGAGACAGTGAATGAAACGTAGCCTACTGAGGTCTGGCTGGTCTTCAGGTTCCTCCTGTTTCATTGAAACGGGTCTGGCTGGGTCTGGACAGTTCATCTGCACCTGCTGTCTGGACTCCACAGAGTCTGGAATGAAACAATTAAAATCCCAGAGGAGTTTTGGATTAATTAAGAAGACAAACTCCTCTTCTACTCAACTTCAACAATAACATACAACAAGGAAGGAGTAACTTCTTGTGCTAATAACTTGTCAACTGGGTCAGTTAATTCAGTCTTGAATATTATATGGAAAATATAATTAATATGTTAATGCAATCCTCTCTCTGATAGAAAATGTAATTATCTCTTAATGGTAATTTTTTCTATTTCTTTGGAAAAATACTCAATTATTTAATGATTTGTGCAAATGAAAATGTATTTTAATTCATATATATATATATATATATATATATATATATATATATATATATATATATATATATATATATATATATATATATATATATATATATGTAGTACCCCTGAGGAATAATAATAATGATGTTCATTGTTTATATTATTAATTATTCTAAGTCATTTACTTTTTCTTATTTTGAACATGTTATGTCAAATAATAATTAATAATTTTGAAACTGCCAGATAGTGGGTATTTCGATGGTGAAAAGACATTATGCACTGCTCCTTTAAGAAGAGAGGAAACGGGGGGAGGGCTGTGTTGTTGTTAGCTCCGTTCCGGTAGCAACGATAAGACATCCGGTTTTTGAGCTAGCAACTATAAGGTTTCCGGTTGCCTTCAAAGTAAGAGCATCGCATTTAATGTTTTATGAAAGACATACATGCATTTCGAAAAAGACATTTATACAGTGGTGGAAAGTAACTAAGTACATGTAATCAATTACTGTACTATGCATTTTGAAAAATACACTTATACAGTGGTGGAAAGTAACTAAGTACTACTCCACTACATTTCAGAGGCAGATATTATACTAGTTACTTGTTACTTTGTATATTTTTGATTATAATTACAAGACCACTTCAGCCCTATTTAAACTTTGGAAATTTGAAAATAGCCGATCTACAAGCAAAAGATTTTTATATTTATACAAGACCACTTCAGCCCTATTTAAACTTTGGCCATTTGAAAATAGCCGATCTACAAGCAAAATATTTGTATATTTAATTACATTTTGATACCAGTACTTTTACTCAATTACATTTAGAATTCAGGTCTTTTACTTTTGCAGAGTATTTCTACATTGCAGTATTGATACTTTTACATAAGTAAAAAAATGTAGTACTTTTTCCACCACTGCATTGATGGATGTATTTATAAGAATTTGCCTACGCCCTAACAGGTCGTTATTGAAATTGGCCTTTGATCCACATTCAATGGGCACTTAGCAAATTTTCCATACACCCATGTTTAACCACTGTGATTAGAAACAGGTTTCAGATTTAAATTGAAATGCCAAAGATGGTAATCCCCTTTCTATAAATAATAATAGTAGCTTGTACAGGTGTAACATGTGAGGGGTTTATAACATATTTAACAATACAATACAGTGTGTGTGTGTGTGTGTGTGTGTGTGTGTGTGTGTGTGTGTGTGTGTGTGTGTGTGTGTGTGTGTGTGTGTGGGGAGGGGGGGGGGAATTTCGTCATTTTATAGGGTCAAGGCCACTTGGCCTCATGGTGTTTCTCATGGTGTTTTTTTCCCTCAATTTCTTTAGAGCACAAAGCCCAAATACCATTGAATATAATATATACTCCCCTACAACGCCACACTCTCGGATAAGCCCGAGAGGTGTAAAAAAAAGTGTGGCGGACCGTCCAGTGAGGTCAGAGGTCAGAAAAGTGCCGTTTTCAGACAACAGTGGACACTGGACAGGCGCCGGCGGACACTGCCGACACTTCTGACATACGCACGCGTGCGGGGACACCTCCCCTACAACGCCACACTCTCGGATAAGCCCGAGAGGTGTAAAAAAAAGTGTGGCGGACCGTCCAGTGAGGTCAGAGGTCAGAAAAGTGCCGTTTTCAGACAACAGTGGACACTGGACCGGCGCCGGCGGACACTGCCGACACTTCTGACATACGCACAAGTGCGGGGACACCTCCCCTACAACGCCACACTCTCGGATAAGCCCGAGAGGTGTAAAAAAAAGTGTGGCGGACCGTCCAGTGAGGTCAGAGGTCAGAAAAGTGCCGTTTTCAGACAACAGTGGACACTGGACCGGCGCCGGCGGACACTGCCGACACTTCTGACATACGAACAAGTGCGGGGACACCTCCCCTACAACGCCACACTCTCGGATAAGCCCGAGAGGTGTAAAAAAAAGTGTGGCGGACCGTCCAGTGAGGTCAGAGGTCAGAAAAGTGCCGTTTTCAGACAACAGTGGACACTGGACAGGCGCCGGCGGACACTGCCGACACTTCTGACATAAGCACGCGTGCGGGGACACCTCCCCTACAACGCCACACTCTCGGATAAGCCAGATAAGGTCAGAAAAGTGCCAATTCCACCAATTGCGTGATCATCTGGGAGGACACTGATGTCATCACATCAAAAACTCTGTAACTGTTGGCTTACAAAAGTGCTGGGACAATATGTGCATTTTTTTCAACACTCGAAAGCAAGAGCTCATGGTACTCATCGTTCATCTTATCACTCAGCCACCCGTTATTCTCCACAGCTGGCTTTGGAATGGATCTTGTATCCCTTGTCTGCTTGTGTTGTTTGCATCTGTCTGTGCATTTATGTTTTTGTTCGACCTGCTGAAGGTTGATTAGTTTCACACTATTAGTTTTCTCGTATGACACGACAAAGAAACTAGCTGTGGTCAGTATTTTTAGCATCAGCTCAAAGGTATAGCCTGCTGTGTCATTGGATGCATTTGTCATGATATGCCATTGCTGGTCTTTACAGCCAGGTGTACAATGACACATATGGTGACTTGTCAAAAAATGCACAAATGCTGGACACAGCATAATAATTTTGGTGGTACAGACAGGAGAGAGTGAACGTTTTGGGAATTTCTGCACCAGATCTTAGCAGGAGAAGTAAAGTCTGTGGGCTGTGAATTACTTTATAGGTTGATAAGCTTAAGTCCTGCTTACATGTTTCACATTGGTCAAGTTGAGCAGAACATATTTTTGCAACTGTGTCCAAGATGCCTTTTTGTGACACTTCAAGTGGCTGCACTATGAGTTGTGACATGTTCTTTCTAGATGGTACGGCCTGGTCACCACATTGTGTACAAATATAGCGACCAAGACTTTTAAGGCAAAGCAGGTCATTTCCAAGGAAAGGAGTCCCAAGTGTGTCATCCACAAAGCTGTTTAATATGTGGCACACGAAAATTGCAGAGACACTAATGACACCACCTGAGTGTTGGCAACATTGAGTTTCTCAAGCGCTTTTTTAAACAATGCTGGGGACTGCGCTGCTGCTAGCCGTGTGTGACATTTTTGGAAAGCAGATGTCTGTTTTAGAAATGTTAGTATTGGTAATGGTATGGCTTCACACATATTGTGATTTGGTCTTTCATTGCAAAAAAACACATCCACATCATGGCCAATATCTTCCAAATTGTCCTCTATTGTGATGCCAGCATTAAGTGGTGCATCATTACATTTCACATAGAAATAAATGTACCCATGTGGTTTTGCCACTTGCAATGCATTTGCTGGTTGGAGGATGTTTATAATTGTATCATCTGCTTTAATTACAACATTGTCATAAAGCAAATGTGCCCAGAAGTGTCCGGCTTTGGCCATAGAGCCTGCATGACAAATGATTGCAGATGCAGTATCGATTGTAGGGTTGCATTTAGCCAACAATTACTCTAGTTATTTGCAAACCTGCATATACTATTGCATATAATATTGCATATTTCCTCATTTGTGCCTCTGTTTTGTGCCTTTGTTTTGTCTGGCACACTTGCTGAGCTTTCATTTTGTGAGAAAATCTTTGAATTTGCTGGTGGCCGATGTTGATAAGAGCGTCTCAGCTGTGGCGGGCTGGCGGCATAGTTTTTTTTTTGTTCCACGTTTCTACAGGTGGTGGGTGTGGACGCTGTGATGCCTGTGGTATCCTGTAGCCTACTTTGTCAATGAAATCTATGGCTGACTGCTTGTATAGTGAGCGTATGTGCTGTATACATTCGTCAAGTCTGTATTTCTCATTTCGTAAAAGCAACAATTTTGTGTTTTTGAACATGGCCTCACTAATAGCTGTGCTTTTCTTACTCTGGTTTATTTGTGCTGCATAGGCTCCAGAGAATCGCTGCAAATCACCTGAGAGTAGATCTGACCATATTAAAATAGTTTCTCCATGGTATTGATTTTCACCTGTGTCATTGCTGGTTTTAATTGTATTATTGGCTGTAGCCCTTGTTCAAAATAGTCTTTGAAGGGAGATGTACCTTCACAAACATCAGCAGTCAAGTCAAATATATCATCAACCACAGTGTCATATGAATTAGCAGTGAAATGTTGAGACCTGTGCTAACACAACCAAACAAAATATGTCAGTAACAAGTAACAATACTGATGTAATGAAGTAGAAATAAAATTATAGATAACAGAAATAAAATTAAAGTACAGATGGAATGGCAGGTATGATAAACCTTGTGCGTATGTCACAAGTGCCACGACAAATAGCTGTCTCGTGTCCAGCGTCCAATTTGTAAAGGCTATGCACTGAAAATTACCCTTTTCTGACCCCTGACCTCATTGGACGGCCCGCCACTTTTCAAAATACACCTGTTTGGCTTAGCGGGGAGTGTGTCCCCGCACGCGTGCGTATGTCAGAAGTGTCGGCAGTGTCCGCCGGCGCCTGTCCAGTGTCCACTGTTGTCTGAAAACGGCACTTTTCTGACCTCTGACCTCACTGGACGGTCCGCCACACTTTGTTTTACACCTCTCGGGCTTATCCGAGAGTGTGGCGTTGTAGGGGAGGTGTCCCCGCACGTGTGCGTATGTCAGAAGTGTCGGCAGTGTCCGCCGGCGCCTGTCCAGTGTCCACTGTTGTCTGAAAACGGCACTTTTCTGACCTCTGACCTCACTGGACGGTCCACCACACTTTTTTTTACACCTCTCGGGCTTATCCGAGAGTGTGGCGTTGTAGGGGAGGTGTCCCCGCACGCGTGCGTATGTCAGAAGTGTCGGCAGTGTCCGCCGGCGCCTGTCCAGTGTCCACTGTTGTCTGAAAATGGCACTTTTCTGACCTTTTCTGACCATTTATCCATTTATATAAATTATTAATGTTTTAAAAACCGTTTTTGTTACACAGAAACATAATATGTGTTGTATAGAAACATATGAGAGAGGTTATGGTGACACTTGGTTAGGGTTCTTCTTCCAGGGAGCCTGCATATGCAGAAAAAGTTTCATAGCAATCTGTCCATTAGACTTTGAGACATCTTGTGTGTGAGTGGCGTAAAGGTGGAGCACCAAAGTGGGCCTAAAGGTGGGCACCAAAGTGGGCCTAAAGGTGGGCACCAAAGATTCATCCTTGCTGGGTGCATTAAAGGACTATTTACTGTAACTGTTGGAAGAAGCTGCATTCAGTCATAGATGGCACTGTGTGCAGTGGAAAAGACCATATGACCAGAAACAATCATCCAGACTATGGATATGCATAACTGACCAATTTATAAATACAACATTATACTGCATTTTTCTTTGAATGTGTTTCAGCATTTTATTTTTTATAACTACCATTACCGTTATATCATATTCTATTTTTATTGTATCTAATTCCACACTGAAGCAAAAATATTTCCGCTGCCAAAGTATAGTGCAACTAGCAACTGTATTGTGTATGTGACAATAAACACCTTGAAGCTAGAAAAGGGGAAGAAAGAGAGACAGTGAATGAAACGTAGCCTACTGAGGTCTGGCTGGTCTTCAGGTTCCTCCTGTTTCATTGAAACGGGTCTGGCTGGGTCTGGACAGTTCATCTGCACCTGCTGTCTGGACTCCACAGAGTCTGGAATGAAACAATTAAAATCCCAGAGGAGTTTTGGATTAATTAAGAAGACAAACTCCTCTTCTACTCAACTTCAACAATAACATACAACAAGGAAGGAGTAACTTCTTGTGCTAATAACTTGTCAACTGGGTCAGTTAATTCAGTCTTGAATATTATATGGAAAATATAATTAATATGTTAATGCAATCCTCTCTCTGATAGAAAATGTAATTATCTCTTAATGGTAATTTTTTCTATTTCTTTGGAAAAATACTCAATTATTTAATGATTTGTGCAAATGAAAATGTATTTTAATTCATATATATATATATATATATATATATATATATATATATATATATATATATATATATATGTAGTACCCCTGAGGAATAATAATAATGATGTTCATTGTTTATATTATTAATTATTCTAAGTCATTTACTTTTTCTTATTTTGAACATGTTATGTCAAATAATAATTAATAATTTTGAAACTGCCAGATAGTGGGTATTTCGATGGTGAAAAGACATTATGCACTGCTCCTTTAAGAAGAGAGGAAACGGGGGGAGGGCTGTGTTGTTGTTAGCTCCGTTCCGGTAGCAACGATAAGACATCCGGTTTTTGAGCTAGCAACTATAAGGTTTCCGGTTGCCTTCAAAGTAAGAGCATCGCATTTAATGTTTTATGAAAGACATACATGCATTTCGAAAAAGACATTTATACAGTGGTGGAAAGTAACTAAGTACATGTAATCAATTACTGTACTATGCATTTTGAAAAATACACTTATACAGTGGTGGAAAGTAACTAAGTACTACTCCACTACATTTCAGAGGCAGATATTATACTAGTTACTTGTTACTTTGTATATTTTTGATTATAATTACAAGACCACTTCAGCCCTATTTAAACTTTGGAAATTTGAAAATAGCCGATCTACAAGCAAAAGATTTTTATATTTATACAAGACCACTTCAGCCCTATTTAAACTTTGGCCATTTGAAAATAGCCGATCTACAAGCAAAATATTTGTATATTTAATTACATTTTGATACCAGTACTTTTACTCAATTACATTTAGAATTCAGGTCTTTTACTTTTGCAGAGTATTTCTACATTGCAGTATTGATACTTTTACATAAGTAAAAAAATGTAGTACTTTTTCCACCACTGCATTGATGGATGTATTTATAAGAATTTGCCTACGCCCTAACAGGTCGTTATTGAAATTGGCCTTTGATCCACATTCAATGGGCACTTAGCAAATTTTCCATACACCCATGTTTAACCACTGTGATTAGAAACAGGTTTCAGATTTAAATTGAAATGCCAAAGATGGTAATCCCCTTTCTATAAATAATAATAGTAGCTTGTACAGGTGTAACATGTGAGGGGTTTATAACATATTTAACAATACAATACAGTGTGTGTGTGTGTGTGTGTGTGTGTGTGTGTGTGTGTGTGTGTGTGTGTGTGTGTGGGGAGGGGGGGGGGGAATTTCGTCATTTTATAGGGTCAAGGCCACTTGGCCTCATGGTGTTTCTCATGGTGTTTTTTTCCCTCAATTTCTTTAGAGCACAAAGCCCAAATACCATTGAATATAATATATACTCCCCTACAACGCCACACTCTCGGATAAGCCCGAGAGGTGTAAAAAAAAGTGTGGCGGACCGTCCAGTGAGGTCAGAGGTCAGAAAAGTGCCGTTTTCAGACAACAGTGGACACTGGACAGGCGCCGGCGGACACTGCCGACACTTCTGACATACGCACGCGTGCGGGGACACCTCCCCTACAACGCCACACTCTCGGATAAGCCCGAGAGGTGTAAAAAAAAGTGTGGCGGACCGTCCAGTGAGGTCAGAGGTCAGAAAAGTGCCGTTTTCAGACAACAGTGGACACTGGACCGGCGCCGGCGGACACTGCCGACACTTCTGACATACGCACAAGTGCGGGGACACCTCCCCTACAACGCCACACTCTCGGATAAGCCCGAGAGGTGTAAAAAAAAGTGTGGCGGACCGTCCAGTGAGGTCAGAGGTCAGAAAAGTGCCGTTTTCAGACAACAGTGGACACTGGACCGGCGCCGGCGGACACTGCCGACACTTCTGACATACGAACAAGTGCGGGGACACCTCCCCTACAACGCCACACTCTCGGATAAGCCCGAGAGGTGTAAAAAAAAGTGTGGCGGACCGTCCAGTGAGGTCAGAGGTCAGAAAAGTGCCGTTTTCAGACAACAGTGGACACTGGACAGGCGCCGGCGGACACTGCCGACACTTCTGACATAAGCACGCGTGCGGGGACACCTCCCCTACAACGCCACACTCTCGGATAAGCCAGATAAGGTCAGAAAAGTGCCAATTCCACCAATTGCGTGATCATCTGGGAGGACACTGATGTCATCACATCAAAAACTCTGTAACTGTTGGCTTACAAAAGTGCTGGGACAATATGTGCATTTTTTTCAACACTCGAAAGCAAGAGCTCATGGTACTCATCGTTCATCTTATCACTCAGCCACCCGTTATTCTCCACAGCTGGCTTTGGAATGGATCTTGTATCCCTTGTCTGCTTGTGTTGTTTGCATCTGTCTGTGCATTTATGTTTTTGTTCGACCTGCTGAAGGTTGATTAGTTTCACACTATTAGTTTTCTCGTATGACACGACAAAGAAACTAGCTGTGGTCAGTATTTTTAGCATCAGCTCAAAGGTATAGCCTGCTGTGTCATTGGATGCATTTGTCATGATATGCCATTGCTGGTCTTTACAGCCAGGTGTACAATGACACATATGGTGACTTGTCAAAAAATGCACAAATGCTGGACACAGCATAATAATTTTGGTGGTACAGACAGGAGAGAGTGAACGTTTTGGGAATTTCTGCACCAGATCTTAGCAGGAGAAGTAAAGTCTGTGGGCTGTGAATTACTTTATAGGTTGATAAGCTTGTCCTGCTTACATGTTTCACATTGGTCAAGTTGAGCAGAACATATTTTTGCAACTGTGTCCAAGATGCCTTTTTGTGACACTTCAAGTGGCTGCACTATGAGTTGTGACATGTTCTTTCTAGATGGTACGGCCTGGTCACCACATTGTGTACAAATATAGCGACCAAGACTTTTAAGGCAAAGCAGGTCATTTCCAAGGAAAGGAGTCCCAAGTGTGTCATCCACAAAGCTGTTTAATATGTGGCACACGAAAATTGCAGAGACACTAATGACACCACCTGAGTGTTGGCAACATTGAGTTTCTCAAGCGCTTTTTTAAACAATGCTGGGGACTGCGCTGCTGCTAGCCGTGTGTGACATTTTTGGAAAGCAGATGTCTGTTTTAGAAATGTTAGTATTGGTAATGGTATGGCTTCACACATATTGTGATTTGGTCTTTCATTGCAAAAAAACACATCCACATCATGGCCAATATCTTCCAAATTGTCCTCTATTGTGATGCCAGCATTAAGTGGTGCATCATTACATTTCACATAGAAATAAATGTACCCATGTGGTTTTGCCACTTGCAATGCATTTGCTGGTTGGAGGATGTTTATAATTGTATCATCTGCTTTAATTACAACATTGTCATAAAGCAAATGTGCCCAGAAGTGTCCGGCTTTGGCCATAGAGCCTGCATGACAAATGATTGCAGATGCAGTATCGATTGTAGGGTTGCATTTAGCCAACAATTACTCTAGTTATTTGCAAACCTGCATATACTATTGCATATAATATTGCATATTTCCTCATTTGTGCCTCTGTTTTGTGCCTTTGTTTTGTCTGGCACACTTGCTGAGCTTTCATTTTGTGAGAAAATCTTTGAATTTGCTGGTGGCCGATGTTGATAAGAGCGTCTCAGCTGTGGCGGGCTGGCGGCATAGTTTTTTTTTTGTTCCACGTTTCTACAGGTGGTGGGTGTGGACGCTGTGATGCCTGTGGTATCCTGTAGCCTACTTTGTCAATGAAATCTATGGCTGACTGCTTGTATAGTGAGCGTATGTGCTGTATACATTCGTCAAGTCTGTATTTCTCATTTCGTAAAAGCAACAATTTTGTGTTTTTGAACATGGCCTCACTAATAGCTGTGCTTTTCTTACTCTGGTTTATTTGTGCTGCATAGGCTCCAGAGAATCGCTGCAAATCACCTGAGAGTAGATCTGACCATATTAAAATAGTTTCTCCATGGTATTGATTTTCACCTGTGTCATTGCTGGTTTTAATTGTATTATTGGCTGTAGCCCTTGTTCAAAATAGTCTTTGAAGGGAGATGTACCTTCACAAACATCAGCAGTCAAGTCAAATATATCATCAACCACAGTGTCATATGAATTAGCAGTGAAATGTTGAGACCTGTGCTAACACAACCAAACAAAATATGTCAGTAACAAGTAACAATACTGATGTAATGAAGTAGAAATAAAATTATAGATAACAGAAATAAAATTAAAGTACAGATGGAATGGCAGGTATGATAAACCTTGTGCGTATGTCACAAGTGCCACGACAAATAGCTGTCTCGTGTCCAGCGTCCAATTTGTAAAGGCTATGCACTGAAAATTACCCTTTTCTGACCCCTGACCTCATTGGACGGCCCGCCACTTTTCAAAATACACCTGTTTGGCTTAGCGGGGAGTGTGTCCCCGCACGCGTGCGTATGTCAGAAGTGTCGGCAGTGTCCGCCGGCGCCTGTCCAGTGTCCACTGTTGTCTGAAAACGGCACTTTTCTGACCTCTGACCTCACTGGACGGTCCGCCACACTTTGTTTTACACCTCTCGGGCTTATCCGAGAGTGTGGCGTTGTAGGGGAGGTGTCCCCGCACGTGTGCGTATGTCAGAAGTGTCGGCAGTGTCCGCCGGCGCCTGTCCAGTGTCCACTGTTGTCTGAAAACGGCACTTTTCTGACCTCTGACCTCACTGGACGGTCCACCACACTTTTTTTTACACCTCTCGGGCTTATCCGAGAGTGTGGCGTTGTAGGGGAGGTGTCCCCGCACGCGTGCGTATGTCAGAAGTGTCGGCAGTGTCCGCCGGCGCCTGTCCAGTGTCCACTGTTGTCTGAAAATGGCACTTTTCTGACCTTTTCTGACCATTTATCCATTTATATAAATTATTAATGTTTTAAAAACCGTTTTTGTTACACAGAAACATAATATGTGTTGTATAGAAACATAATGTGTCGTTTAAATGCTTAATTTATAGTTTTAATGTGCAAATTAACCGTTTTTCAATGGCTCCTTTTTGCTCTAGAGGGTACTCTTATTCTGAAGAGATCGTCCACCGGAAGTCTTATAGTTGCTCCGTTATAGTTGCTGACGGAACACTGCTCACAACGTGCCAGCCTGTCACTCTTTACACAGACTGTCGCACAAAGACACACTCAGACAGAAGTTACACAAAGGTTTCTTCACTGCAAACTTATATTATAACACAGACTTTGTCTGTATCAGTTCGTTGACTCTCTGCTCTGTTTATTTGGCTCTAATGGATGTGTAGGTGGAAACACACTATTCCCGTAGCCATGGTTCACATGACGCTCGTCTGTCACAAGCGTCACGGAACCACTTGTTCCTGGTTTGCGATTGTTTTACATTTACAAATGTTACATCTACATAAACGTTCAGATCTCAAATATAAAGTGCTGACCCTCATGCCACGAATGTAACAAGTTGAGCCGCAAAAGGTCTAAGTACCTGTATATTCCGAATTGTTCAATAAAAAGCTTTTTAATCCGATTGCCGAACATTTTCTTGGAATTTTCTCTAATGCTGTTTACTACGCGACCCTATTGGTTGGGAGGTGTACTGCATTCTGATACATTACAAAAAATAAAATAGAAAATAGAAAATGGCCGCTGATCGGATTAAAATGCTTTGTATTGAACAATACGGGAGATATGGGTACTTAGACTAGTGCGCCTCAACTTGTTACATCCGTGGCCATGGGGTAAAGCACTTTATATTTAAAATATGAACGTTTATGTAATGTGACAGTTGTAAATGTAAAAATAATTGCAAACCAGGAACAATAGTGGTTCCATGATTGTCATGGTATGACAGTCATGTTTCAGGGAAAACTATTCCCGCAGAATCCTCATTAATGTCCAATGAATTAATAATGTACCATGAATTTCAAAGTTTATTCTTAAACAAAAATACGTTTTAAAGGTTTTACAAATAGATGAAACAACGTGAATGAGATCATCTTCTGTGTTTCAGTGGTTGCGCTGCTAACAAACGTCCTCCTGCTGCTTAACGACGACACTGTTTAGAAACGACTTGTTAGTGTGGTTGCCCAGAATGGGCAACCAGACTATAGTACTCTACTGACTTTATAGATAAACTTTATTTCAGGCTGCTACTCCTCACACAGTTTTTTTTTCCCAATTTCGTGCCATATGTCAAAATGACCGGCTTCATCGGGAATCGTGCGCTTGTACTTTGCTAAGAGATTGGTTACATAGTTTTATTGATATTGATTTATTAGTGCATTAAATGTCCCCATCCACTTTAATGGGAAAATGAAAAAAATACAATTCAAGTATTTTTTTCTCAAAACCCGTAAGCGCTAGAGTTACAAGACTTTAAGGGGAGGTTTATAATATTGTTTGAAATTATTGAAATAAAAATTATATCATTGGGCCTCATGGTGGCGCTATAACAGCCCCCTTTACGTTTTGGCCTATAACTCTTGAACCGTAAGTCGTAGAATAGAAATCTTTTCCCCTAGATTCCTTGGGTCATGACTTAACTCCCCATATAGGCCACGCCCATTTGCGTCAGGATAGATTTTCCGCCATTTTGAATTTTCTTCAAAACACACTTTTAGCTCCTCCTCCCACATATTTTCTCCAAATTTCACAAAAATCAGTACACATGATCTCTGGACCCATGCGATAATCTGGAGTGAAACAGAATTTTGATAGTCCGTACCGTTCGTCCGTAAATGGCTTCTGAAGTTAGTAGGAGGGGCCCGTTTTACCAAAAAGGCCAAAAATCACGAACAAAACGTCCGGTCAATCCCAAATTTGAATCAAATGTCGAGGGTGGTTTACTCAACGAATCTCCAAAAGCATTTCCACTTTGATCCACAGGGGGCGCCAAAAAATGCACAAAACGTAACCGTTTGATGCAAAAACATGATTTTTGGGGGGATCACTCCTCTCAAAATAAAAAGCAGGTGATCTCAGGAGTTACAGGACGATGTCATTGGCCCGCTACATTTGTGGGAGGGGCCTATTTATTTAGTGGGAGGGGCCTATTTCTTAAAATCAAAACGCCATGTATCATGAACGCAGGATCCAATCATCACCAAATTCGAATGGCACGTCGCGCGGCCTCCGACGGTATTCCTCCAAGCGTATTCCTCAAGTCCCGGCGGCCGCGACCGGCGTCGGCGCAACCACACTTTGCAATTTCCCAGAATTGCGACGCGTCTAGTTTTAGTTGTCTTTGTGTTTTAAAGTGTCAACAGTCAGTCAACACACCAGAGTCTGTCTAGACGCCAGTTGGCGTGTTGCTGCCCCCCACTGTTGGTCTCGGGTACTGTCCATTGTTTTTATACAGTAACAGTACTATGTGACCTTCCTGACCTGTAGAGACCAGAACATCCATCTAGGAGTGCAACAGTTAATCCAACTAAATCAATTTAAATGATTACAATTTTTATGTAGGGCATGTCATTACAGGCAAACATATTGAAAATAGCAGATCTACAAGCTCACATCGCGACAGTGCGATGCGTTTTGAGCTTGTAGATCAGATATTTTCCACAAGTCTTGCACGACACTGTTGTGCAGTCTCATAGAAATGCAGGATACAACATATACCAACATATCATGTTACAGGACACAACAACATACCATGTATTAAACATGTTAACCATATCATTTTCAAACTATGTAACTATATCAATATTTCTATGATAAATTCAGACTGTATGGTATATATTCAGACTGTGACACAGTAAGAGTATCGCAAGTTATTTCAAAGCAATGTATGTTCCAAATAGTTCTGAGTTTGGTTATTGTACCAGAATGTTCTGGGAAACAGGAAACAGTTCTGTAAGATAGATTGATTGTAATTCAATGGGTCAGGGTCTCATTTGGGTCCATTTTTTACTAGGTACACTAGATATTTGTATATATTTTGTATATTAGAAAGGTCTAACCAGGGACTGGGGTCGCACATTAGGCTTGGCTATAAACCCCATATACAATGCAACGGTTTCATGTTTTATAACTTGTATTGTTTTTTGTATTGTCCCTGTCAAATAAGCATACATAAAATAAAATAAAAAGGCCGACCTAAAATGGTGTACCTAATCATTGATTGAATACTTTATTAACAGTTTGCAAATAGTACAGTGGTACGATTATCTACAAGTTTCCTAGGGTGTTGTGGGCATCACTTCCTGTCGATTTCATTGGATATCATTGGATTTCATTGGATCAAATCGACAGGAAGTGATGCCCACAACGCCCTAGGAAACTTGTGGATACAATGGTGCTAAAAGGATAACACCAAAAGCCCTAAGGGCTTGTTTCCATTGTGGTCCTGTGTATTCAATTCATCGGGCATTTAAAGACATACAGTAATACACAAGACATCAACACTAGTATCAATAAAATGTATACTGTGAAATGGGGGGGGGGTCATTTCTGATGTTAAGCTTAGACTTTACTAGTACCAGTGACAAATCGCAGACAGGTGCTCTCTATGGTGGTTTTGAAGGAGGGTAAGAATTCACCCTTTTTGCCAGACCCAAGGGGTCGGCCTACATGAGGCTTTGTACCCGTTTTCTCCATACATGGGCATGCCCCCTTTGCCCTTAGGCCCCAGCCATAAAAGTCTGTCCCCCTTTCGTCCATACATGGGCATATTTGTACCCGTTTTCTCCATATATGGGCATGCTCCCTTTGCCCTTAGGCCCCAGCCATAAAAGTCTGTCCCCCTTTCGTCCATACATGGGCATACACAGGCTGACACGTCATGTGAAGTCCGGCTTATATAAGTCTGTCCCCCTTTCGTCCATACATGGGTATAGACACAGGCTGACACGTCATGTGAAGTCCGGCTTAGCCGTGACGTAGTGCTCTGATCTTAGTACTTATTCCGGGTCTGGCAGAACCAGGTCTCTTGGTCTTGTTTAAAGTGAATCCTGCGATATATCTCGATATTGAAACATGACGACACGTATCGAAGTGACGTCATACCGTATCACGATATTTTAAGTATTTGTTCAACGAATAATGTCACCTTTAATTTGCTATCACAATCTAATAATGTGATACAACTTAATAATGATCATAGCCATTACTTTAAGTGTATAAACATCATAAGTAATACAAAATACATTTACAATACAATAAAATACACGCAGAGGAAAAGCGGCGCAGCTGGGGCCACTGTGGCCGTGAGGCCATGTCATTTTTCGAGGGGCACACGGCCAAACAGAGGGCCATGGCCGTCGTGGGCGCCGTGAAATTCCTGCCCAGATTATAGCCATTACATTGAGTGTATAAACATCATAAGTAATACAAAATACATGCAAAGTATTGTGTCCTTAGTTAACTGATTTAATAATTGAAATAGTGCCCCATTCATTGTGCATGTAATATAATACATCAAAATGACATTAAATCATAATATAAAAACTAAGATTCTAGAAAAACTGTTCTACCTTTATACAATTGATATGGTTTACATGTTCATTTATATAGCTTAAGGGACCATTCAATGGAGTTCAATGGACAGGTGGCGCCACATTGGGAGGTTTTCATTTGTTAATTTCAATGGTGTGACGTCACCTTCTCTTTCTATTACGGTATAAATGAATAACACCAAAATACATTTAAAAGTGTACATATGGAACCAAATAGATCCGTAACATACAGTACATATATGACATAATTGTGCACATGTACATGCACACATAATTACAACATAACATGAATGCTTCATTAGCGCAAGGTCTCCAGTTAAAATACCTCAAGGTAAAACAATTATATATATATTTTTTTACATTTAACACTAAAAAACTGTGTGTTTTAAAAGAAGAAAATAAAAGACCTGGGATATGTCTCCAAAAGACGAATCCTAATGGAAACTTCTGTTGACAGGAGCAGTATAAATATCCATGATAGTTTTGCCTGTCTATCCAACTCCCTGACAACATACAGCTGTTTAATTTGATCCTCCCAGTGAAGTATTTTATAGTGGACATTATTTCCCTTGGTGTGAATGCACTGATGTCTTTTCAGAGCACTTACTGACTGAAACTCTTCTCACACTGTTAACATTTTGGCAAGAGTTTTTCTCCAGTGTGGACACGCTGGTGTCTCTTCAGGTCAGATGACTTTCTGAAACTCTTGTCACAATGTTCACAGTGGAAAGGTTTTTCTCCGGTGTGGATACGCTGGTGTATCTTCAGGTGACTCGACCAATTAAAACTCTTGTTACAGTGCGTACAGTGGAAAGGTTTTTCCACAGTGTGAACACACTGGTGTGTGTTCAGGTTCAGTGAGTCATTGAAACTCTTGTTACAATGTTTACAATGGAAAGGTTTTTCTCCAGTGTGGACACGCTGGTGTCGCCTCAGGTTACCTGCCTGACTGAAACTCTTGTTACAATGTTTACAGTGGAAAGGTTTTTCTCCAGTGTGGACACGCTGGTGTTTCTTCAGGTTCTGTGAGACATTGAAACTCTTGTTACAATGTTTACAATGGAAAGGTTTTTGGAAAGGTTTTTGGAAAGGTTTTTCTCCAGTGTGGACACGCTGGTGTGTCTTGAGACAATATGGACGGCTGAAACTCTTGTTACACAGTTTACAGTGGAAAGGTTTTTCTCCGGTGTGGATACGCTGGTGTATCTTCAGTGCAGATGGGCTAATGAAACTCTTGTCACAATGTTTACACTGGAAAGGTTTTTCTCCAGAGTGGACACCCCGACTTGTCTCCCCCCAATCATCGCTGTCTTCAGTGACTTCACTGTCAGATTCAAGCTCAACTTCAACTTCAGAGCAGTGTGAAGAGGTGTTTTCATCAACTTCACTTTTCACTGCTAGTAATGTCAACACTGACCCAACAGGCTCCTCTGCTCTTTGAAGTAGCTCCTCCTGTTCCTTTTTAATCTGTGGAGGCTCTGGTTCCTCCTGGAGCAGACTGGGGCTCCTCTCCTGTTTAATAGAAACCTCCTCTTTACACACAACCATGTGCAGGATGGCTAGGAGCAGAAAAATAATACGATAGTCAACACATCATTCATAAAATGTAAATCTATCTTCCATGTTCCATGTACAAAGCTATTGCCTACAAAAACTGACTTTTGCTGATGTCTGTTAGGTGTTGTATGTTTTTTTTTAAAGGAAAAAAACATTTAAAGGAAGTAGGCATGATCATATGCTGAAAGTTTTCATTTCATGTATGCCTCAAACAAGCTTGATATATGCAATCATGCAGATGTGAACTGTTTTTGTACCTAACTTCTAATAAAAATATTAAAGGGGGAAAAAAACGGACTAAACAGTTTCTAAATAGGAACAAAAAAGGTTTTCAAAAGCCCTTTTTCCATCACAGCTTAAGCACGACACTGTCCAGTACAGTCCAGAACCGCACCGCACCGCTTCAAAATGTCTTGCGTTTCCATTGCACAAAAGTCCCCACTCGCAAAATCCCCACCCCCCCCTCCCCTCCCCTCCCCTCCCGAAGGAAATCAACGCCCCTTTCTGTAACACACCAACTTAGCCTCAGGCTACAGGGTTAGCCTAAATGCTAGCGTGCTTCCTCAGAGCTAGTTTGGCTCTTAAGTTATTATTTGGCCATGTTCACCCTGACTTTAATCTTCGCTATTGTTGGGAAGACCTGTGTGGTGTCTAAACACGTTGCCATCACTTATATAAAAAACATTATTAGCGTGTATCGTCGCACATTCATTGTTGCCAGGTTTAGCAGAAAAGAATAGGCAATCAGGTCTATGAAAACAATCCCAAAAGAAGCGACTATCTACGGCTATTTGAAAATAGCAGATCTACAAACTCACAACGCGTAGCGATGCGACGCATTGTGAGTGTGTGCATCTGCTATTTAAAAAATATATATACATATATAATGTTGACAAATACATATTAATTTGGGGGTCCTTGACATGAAAATGTTTAAGAACCACTGGTTTCAACAACATATGGAAACAAGCCCCCAAATAATCAACTACATTTTAGAAACAAGCAGTGGTGGAAAAAGTACTCAAATGTTTTACTTAAGTAAAAGTATCAATACTGCAATGTAGAAGCATCTACAAGTGAAAGTCTGGAATTACTTGAGTAAAAGTACAAAAACTATTGGTATCAAAATGTACTTAAGGTACCAAAAGTCAGTACTAAAATGTTTGAAAAAAGCAGATCTACAATGATGCGATGCGTTGTGAGCTTGTAGATCGGCTATTTTCAAATAGCCTAGGTATAAAATAGGGCTTAAGTGGTTAATGTATGTTTTATAATGTAATCATTTATATCTGAAAAGTAACTAGTAACTAGTAACTAATACGTTTTCAGATAATTGTAGTGGAGTAAAAGTACTACCAATATTTACAAGCAACTTTACAGAAAAATAAGCCCAATGTCGCTTATAATAAGTGGACATGGCAACACTGCTACCGTAGTGTTTACATTTTACAGAGACCTGAGTGGACAGACACAGCTGTGAGCCGACCAATCAGTAGCAGCAGCGTATACGTCACAGCTTTAGCCCCGCTTAGCCCAGCTCAGACCTACCCAAGACTGGGTACTTTTTAGGCACCAGTTTAGTACCACTTACACACCACTCTACCCACTTCATTGTAGTGGAAACCGTTGCTGTGGTGGGCGGTGTGGGGTGGGGCTAGGTAAGTCCATGTATATGGAAAGCCGCCTAAAGAGTACTGCTTAACTCCCAAATGGTTTGGACTGCAGACTGACTGATTGATTCATTGAATATTTTATTGGACAGAAATGTAAAAACAGAGTACAGTCAAACACTTTGTCTAAAAGGATAAAACAAAAAAAAATCCATTGGGGTCCTAGGAATTCAATTCATCAACATATAAAAAAATAGCACCAAACATTCAATATCATCAGAAATATATAACACTACATTATGTACAGAGTAGGGAAATAAAGCGGGGGAGGGGAATGAGGTAATGGGGGGGGGTTGAATGTCAAAGGGAGAAGTGATAACTGCCTCCCCCTTTAGCCTCCTGAAAGGTGAATTTTCAGGGTTGTTTGAAAGGAAGCCAGTGAAAAACTTGTTTTGAGGGATGTGGTCAGGGCATTCCACACTTGGGTGGCAGTGCTGTAGAAGGAGAATTTACCCATGTTTGTTCTATAGGTGGGTGTTACCAGATCGTTGTTTACGCTCCCTCTAGTATTGTGTTGTTTGGAGGTATTTAGTCAGATATGCGGGTATTGAGGTCATGGAGGGCAAAGTCGCATTGACTATTTTGAAAGCCAAACCCTTTTTTAATTGTTTAACCCTGTCCTCTTGTGTGAGCTGTGAGCTGTGTGACACACACACTGTTCTAGATGTTCTAGACACTGTTCTAAGACCCAGCGTCGCTTTAGAGTAACAATTATATTTTATAAAGAAAGGAGTTTAAATAATTTGTTTTTCTGTTATTTTTTCACCTCTAAATCCTCATTGGGTCCTATTGTTTAGTCTTACAATGCCAATGGCCAGGATATTTGCATATAAATACCCCCCACAGAGCCAGGAATCATCACAACTTGAAAAATCTCTGGATTTCTCTGGAAGATATTCCTCACAAAAACGTAAGTAATATGCCTGTAATATTTGTTTTGGTGAACATTACAATGTCTAGAACATGTACATATGTCCCAAATTTAAATTATAGCATGATTCATACTTGTTGCTTTTGGTCAACGTTGGGCCCTCTTGGTTGCAAAAAAATACAAGGGCATTGATTTAAAAATATGGCTTATTGGTGTTATTATTCATAATGTATACTGTTCTGAGGCCAAATATTATTCATAATTGATCTGAGGCCAAATAATAAACCATATAAATGAATCATTAAGTTGTTTTAGTGAAGTATTTACACATTTGCCATGATATCCATAAAAATGGCCTATAGGAAATTTTGCTACCTGATGGACCCAACGTTGCTAAATGTCAACATTTGCATAAAAATTACCAAAACATATATTTTTTAAAAACATTATATTTTCCTCTTCTAAATACTCCTACAAGACCATCTGAAAGGTTTTTAATTTTTTTTTGCAAGTACAAATATATCCGGGTCTTACAGGGTTAACCCTGGTCTCTTAAAAAAAATCACCTTTTAGGAGGCCAAAGGAGGAGGTAGTACCATTTTCCTGTTAGACAGCAGACCCCCCCCCCCCTGTTCTTGTAAAAAAAAAAGTTTATTTTGTAATGATATTTGAACTGTGGTGCCACTATATATGCCTATGAATTGAATACCAAGGCCCTCATTGGAAACAAGTCCGCAAGGACTTTTATGAACGGACCTGTTAGACAAAGTATTCTAAATGTAACTGTGCTGTTTTACATTTTTTGCCTAATAAAATATTCAATCAATCAATCAAACTCTACTCGCTGTGGGGAAAAAGGCAGGTCATGGGCCCGAGGCCGAGAAGTAGTCAAATTAGTTTGTTTTTGGAGGTTTGAAGCTTAGTCAATCAATGTGACATTGAGATGTTGTAGTACCAGGAGGTGCAAGCATAGTCAAAGAGGGGCTGAATGAGGGCTCCGGAAAGAGTCCTGAGAGCACTTTTGTAGACAAAAGAGGAAATTCTGCCCACAAATCTTTGATTTACTCTTTTGATCACCTTTGTTGCCATGCTTTCACCTGCCAGGTATTCGTCAAGAATACAGCCAAAATAGGCTTGCAAGGAAAAGGAATCCAAGGCACTCCGTCTTTGATGAAAAAACCTATATTAAGGATTTATTTTGAGCAAGGCAACAATATGATCAACACGATATGTTCATGCGACCAGGATGGTTTACCAGGCTGTCCCTGCTTGGCACTCAGCCTCAAG
The DNA here is from genome assembly GCF_963280865.1 of Gymnoscopelus braueri. Classification (NCBI taxonomy): domain Eukaryota; kingdom Metazoa; phylum Chordata; class Actinopteri; order Myctophiformes; family Myctophidae; genus Gymnoscopelus; species Gymnoscopelus braueri. The sequence continues at coordinate 31,108,088 of NC_137626.1, forward strand.
GCTTGGACTGGGATAAGTCCCTGTGACATACTGGACCAGTCTTGTCCAGGGGTTGTACTTGTACATTATGGCTGGGGGATAATGCTTGTACATCAAGCTGCCTCACGTCACAGAAGCAGGAGATAAGCTCCTGGCCTATGGGCCACATGGCTTAAATGGTTTCAGGGCTACCTACTTACCTGCCGATGTAATCTCATTTTATGTTTTTGGTTTGACGGGAAGTAATTATGATTGGACTATTGATGTAAAACCTCAACAATTATATATTTATTCATATATTGGCATCTAACTACGTCCCCATTACGACCACGGATATTCTCTGAAAGTGTGAAAAACATACTTATTGATTGAACTAAAACTTATGTTGAGCGACTCGTCGACTCTATACTCTGTACTTGGTCCTCTCTTTTTTCCCTATAAACCAAGTATTTTGTGATGCATTGTGAGCTTTTAGATCAGTTATTAGCAGAACCCTAGCATAGGGATGCTAGGGTTCAAGTGGTTAAACTTCAAATCAAGAAGCTTATAAAAACACAGATCAGACTCACAGACCCATTTCTAGACCTCTCACCTCCTACAGAGGCAAACCATCAACAATCAGTTTTCATAGTTTTCAACTGCTACCAAACTTTAACCAGGCATTTGTGTCTTTCATGGCTGGAGATGCTTCTGTTTCATGATGTCATTCACTTGGCGTCTTGAGCTGTGAGCTGTGTGACACACACACTGTTCTAGATGCTTTGGTCTACGGCCACTCTGTAGAGAAATGTACTATGTGGTGCAGTTTCTCTTTTGTATTTCTTTGCATGTTTAATGATGCCTATGTATAGTGATTGATTGAGTGATTGATTGAATACTTTATTAGTCAAAACATGTAAATAACACAGAGGTAGAGTAAAACATTTAGGACAAAAGGATAACACAAAAAGTCCTGGGGACTTATAATATCCTATAATATCCTATAATAGCCGGACATTATCATTGTCATGATATTTTTTGCCAAGATTATGGTATAGTTAAAATACGTACTGAGGTGTGGGTGGTCTTCAGGTTCCTCCTGTTTAATAGAAATGTCCCTGGCTGAGTCTGGAGAGTTCATCTTCACCTGCAGTCTGGACTCCACACACTGGTCTGAAATGAACACTTTGAATAATTACTTTAATTACTGGAGACCCAGCAGTGGTGTCAAGGATAATTAAAGATTTGCAGAATGTAAAGGCAAATTAGCCGAAGTCAAAGTCCAAAATATGAATATTGGGTTGAAAGATTGTGGGATTTATACATTAGGGAAGAAATCACGCTTATTTTAAGATTAGACAAGGAAATAAATGTATCAAAAGATGGACTCCTGCAATGCAAACAATGGTCTAAAGTAAATAAGGTGAAAGTATCTCTTTTTAATGTTTCTGCTGCCATGCATCCCATCCTTCTACACCCACACCACCACCAATTAGCAGCCCCAACCGTGTGTGAAAAGTAACTATTTTGTCATAACAGTGGAGCTAGTTAGGGTTCATCTTCCAGGGAGCTAGGAGATGGTTATGACTAAGGTTATGGTGACACTCGGTTAGGGTTCATCTTCCAGGGAACTAGGGGATGGTTATGAGAGAGGTTGTCGTGACACTCTGTTAGGGTTCATCTTCCAGGGAGCATGCAAACGCAGAGCAAGTTTCATAGCAATCTGTCCATTAGACTTTGAGACATCTTGTGTGTGAGTGGCCTAAAGGTGGAGCATTTGGGCACCAAAATCAGTAAGATTCATCCTTGCTGGGTGCATTAAAGGACTATTTACTGTAACTGTTGGAAGAAGCTGCATTCAGTCACAGTTGGCACTGTGTGCAGTGGAAAATGCCACATGACCAGAAACAATCATCCAGACTATGGATGTGCATAACTGACCAATTTATAAATACAACATTCTACTGTTCATTTAACCCTCGTAGGGTCTTCGTGTTTTAGTCACACCCAGGGCCTTCGGGTCACTTTGACCCGAAGGCCCTGTGTGAAAATTTTCATTTTCATGAAAATGAAAATTTTCATTTTCATATCACATGTTTAGTACAGTAAATAAGGCAAATAGAAGAAGTTTCATAGAGAACAAAAAATGTTTACATACGTTTAATTCATGTTGAAAATGTTAAACCGGGTCAAAAGGACCCGAGGACCCTACGAGGGTTAATGTGTTTCAATTCAAAAATTGTACAACTACTATTACCTTTATATCCTATTCAATTTTTATTGTATCTAATTCCACACTGTTGAAGCACAGCTAGCAACTGTATTGTATGTGTATGTGACAATAAACACCTTGAAGCTAGACAAGGGGAAGAAAGAGAGAGACAGTGAATGAAACGTACTGAGGTCTGGCTGGTCTTCAGGATCCTCCTGTTTCATTGAAACGGGTCTGGCTGGGTCTGGAGAGTTCATCTGCACCTGCTGTCTGGACTCCACAGAGTCTGGAATGAAACAATTAAAATCCCAGAGGAGTTTAGGATTAATTAAGAAGAGAAACTCCTCTTATACTCAACTTCAACAATAACATACAGCAAGGAAGGAGTAACGTCTTGTGTTAATAACTTGTCAACTGGGTCAGTTACTTTTTCATAGAACACTTCAATTATAATTCATAACCTTTTACACTTCAAGTATACACACACATAGAGAAAGAGAGAGAGAGAGAGAGAGAGGGAGAGAGAGAGAAAATGTTCCCTCTTTAAGGCAAGTAGAACGAGTTTGTTTTATTTTTAGGAAAATAATTCTAAATTATGTATTCATGATTTGTGCAAATGAAATACTAATAATATTAATATAAACAATACAAACGTCTTCTTTTTCAGGTAAACATTGTTCAGGTTCACTACCATAATAGTGAAATGCCCCTTTCCCTTCAGGTCAATTGATGGATTGAATATTTTATTAACAGTTTGAGAAAAAAGCACAGAAAGTACAGTTCTATATAGGCTACATTGTCTGCTAAATTCATTCCTATTAAAAATAAAAAAAACATACCTTCCTCAATAATGTATCCTGGTAGAAAACACACTGTTGAACACCTCTAATGTGGAGTGTACTTGAAGCTAGCATTAGCATTAGCCCACCACAACAACAAAGCAAAGTCTTTGAACGTCGTGTGTAAATTCCTCTCGTTTCACAACGTGCCAGCCTGTCACTCTTTACACAGACTGTCGCACAAAGACACTCAGACAGAAGTTACACAAAGGTTTCTTCACTGCAAACTTATATTATAACACAGACTTTGTCTGTATCAGTTCGTTCACTCTCTGCTCTGTTTATTTGGCTCTAATGGATGTGTAGGTGGAAACACACTATTCCCGTAGCCATGGTTCACATGACGCTCGTCTGTCACAAGCGTCACGGAACCACTTGTTCCTGGTTTGCGATTGTTTTACATTTACAAATGTTACATCTACATAAACGTTCAGATCTCAAATATAAAGTGCTGACCCTCATGCCACGAATGTAACAAGTTGAGCCGAAAAAGGTCTAAGTACCTGTATATTCAGAATTGTTCAATAAAAGGCTTTTTAATCCGATTGCCAGCCATTTTCTTGGAATTTTCTCTAATGCTTTTAACTACGCGACCCTATTGGTTGGGAGGTGTACTGCACTCTGATACATTACAAAAAATATAATAGAAAATAGAAAATGGCCGCTGATCGGATTAAAATGCTTTGTATTGAACAATACGGGAGATATGGGTACTTAGACTAGTGCGCCTCAACTTGTTACATCCGTGGCCATGGGGTAAAGCACTTTATATTTAAAATATGAACGTTTATGTACATGTGACAGTTGTAAATGTAAAAAGAATTGCAAACCAGGAACAATAGTGGTTCCATGATTGTCATGGTATGACAGTCATGTTTCAGGGAAAACTATTCCCGCAGAGTTCCCGCAGAAGCCTCATAAATGTCCAATGAATTAATAATGTACCATTAATTTCAAAGTTTATTCTTAAACAAAAATACGTTTTAAAGGTTTTACAAATAGATGAAACAACGTGAATGAGATCATCTTCTGCTGTGTTTCAGTGGTTGCGCTGCTAACAAACGTCCTCCTGCTTCTTAACGACGACACTGTTTAGAAACGACTTGTTTTAGTTGTCTTTGTGTTTTAAAGTGTCAACAGTCAGTCAACACACCAGAGTCTGTCTAGACGCCAGTTGGCGTGTTGCTGCCCCCCACTGTTGGTCTCGGGTACTGTCCATTGTTTCTATACAGTAACAGTACTATGTGACCTTCCTGACCTGTATAGACCAGAACATCCATCTAGGAGTGCATCAGTTAATCCAACTAAATCAATTTAAATGATTACAATTTTTATGTAGGGCATGTCATTACAGGCAAACATATTGAAAATAGCAGATCTACAAGCTCACATCGCGACAGTGCGATGCGTTTTGAGCTTGTAGATCAGATATTTTCCACAAGTCTTGCACGACACTGTTGTGCAGTCTCATAGAAATGCAGGATACAACATATACCAACATACCATGTTACAGGACACAACAACATACCATGTATTAAACATGTTAACCATATCATTTTCAAACTATGTAACTATATCAATATTTCTATGATAAATTCAGACTGTATGGTATATTCAGACTGTGACACAATAAGAGTATCACAAGTTATTTCAAAGCAATGTATGTTCCAAATAGTTCTGAGTTTGGTTATTGTACCAGAATGTTCTGGGAAACAGGAAACGGTTCTGTAAGATAGATTGATTGTAATTCAATGGGTCAGGGTCTCATTTGGGTCCATTTTTTACTAGGTACACTAGATATTTGTATATATTTTGTATATTAGAAAGGTCTAACCAGGGACTGGGGTCGCACATTAGGCTTGGCTATAAACCCCATATACAATGCAACAGTTTCATGTTTTATAACTTGTATTGTTTTTTGTATTGTCCCTGTCAAATAAGCGTACATAAAATAAAATAAAAAGGCCGACCTAAAATGGTGTACCTAATCATTGATTGAATACTTTAACAGTTTGCAAATAGTACAGTGGTACGATTATCCACAAGTTTCCTAAGGTGTTGTGGGCATCCCTTCCTGTCGATTTCATTGGATATCATTGGATTTCATCGACAGGAAGTGATGCCCACAACGCCCTAGGAAACTTGTGGATACAATGGTGCTAAAAGGATAACACCAAAAGCCCTAAGGGCTTGTTTCCATTGTGGTCCTGTGTATTCAATTCATCGAGGCATTTAAAGACATACAGTAATACACAAGACATCAACACTAGTATCAATAAAATGTGTACTGTAAAATGGGGGGGGTAATTTCTGATGTTAAGCTTAGACTTTACTAGTACCAGTGACAAATCGCAGACAGGTGCTCTCTATGGTGGTTTTGAAGGAGGGTAAGAATTCACCCTTTTTGCCAGACCCAAGGGGTCGGCCTACATGAGGCTTTGTACCCGTTTTCTCCATACATAGGCATGCCCCCTTTGCCCTTAGGCCCCAGCCATAAAAGTCTGTCCCCCTTTCGTCCATACATGGGCATACACAGGCTGACACGTCATGTGAAGTCCGGCTTAGCCGTGACGTAGTGCTCTGATCTTAGTACTTATTCCGGGTCTGGCAGAACCAGGTCTCTTGGTCTTGTTTAAAGTGAATCCTGCGATATATCTCGATATTGAAACATGACGACACGTATCGAAGTGACGTCATACCGTATCACGATATTTTAAGTATTTGTTCAAAGAATAATGTCACCTTTAATTTGCTATCACAATCTAATAATGTGATACAACTTAATAATGATCATAGCCATTACTTTAAGTGTATAAACATCATAAGTAATACAAAATACATTTACAATACAATAAAATACACGCAGAGGAAAAGCGGCGCAGCTGGGGCCACTGTGGCCGTGAGGCCATGTCATTTTTCGAGGGGCACACAGCCAAAGAGAGGGCCATGGCCGTCGTGGGCGCTGTGAAATTCCTGCCCTGATCATAGCCATTACATTAAGTGTATAAACATCATAAGTAATAAAAAATACATGCAAAGTATTGTGTCCTTAGTTAACTGATTATTTAATAATAGAAATAGTGCCCCATTCATTGTGCATGTAATCTAATACATCAAAATGACATTAAATCATAATATAAAAACTAAGATTCTAGAAAAACAGTTGTACCTTTATACAATTAATATGGTTTAGATGGTCATTTATATAGCTTAAGGGAACGTTCAATGGAGTTCAATGGACAGGTGGTGCCACATTGGGAGGTTTTCATTTGTTACTTTCAATGGTGTGACCTTCTCTTGCTATTATGGTATAAATGAATAACACCAAAATACATTTAAAATACCTCAAGGTAAAACAATTATATATATATTTTTTACATTTAACACTTAAAAACTATGTGTTATGGGGTTTTAAAAGAAGAAAACAAAAGAGCTGGGATATGTCTCCAAAAGATGAGTATAAATATCCATATTTTTTGCTTGTCTATCCAACTCCCTGACAACACACAGCTGTTTAATTTAATCCTCCCAGTCAAGTTATTTATAGTGGATATTTTTTCCCTTGGTGTGAATACACTGATGTCTTTTCAGAGCACTTAACTGACTGAAACTCTTAACCCACTGTTAACATAGTGGCAAGAGTTTTCTCCAGTGTGGACACGCTGGTGTTTCTTCAGGTTACCCAAACAATTAGGTCACCTGAATAAATGAAACACTTTTCACTATGTTTTCTCTCCAGTGTGGATACGCTGGTGTCTCTTCAGGGAACCTGACCCACTGAAACTCTTGTTACAATGTTTACATTGGAAAGGTTTTTCTCCAGCGTGGATACGCTGGTGTTTCTTCAGGGAACCTGACCCACTGAAACTCTTGTTACAATGTTTACACTGGAAAGGTTTTTCTCCAGTGTGAACACGCTGGTGTGTCTTCAGGGAACCGGACTGACTGAAACTCTTGTTACAGAGTGCACAGTGGAAAGGTTTTTCTCCAGTGTGGATACGCTGGTGTTTCTTCAGGTCAGATGACTTACTGAAACTCTTGTTACAATGTTTACAATGGAAAGGTGGAAAGGTCTCCCCCCAATCATCACTGTCCTCAGTGACTTCAGTGTCAGATTCAAGCTCAACTTCAGAGTATTGTGAAGAGATGTCTTCATCATCTTCACCGTTCACTGCTAATAATGTCAACATTGACCCCACAGGCTTCTCTGGTCTTTGTAGTAGCTCCTCCTGTTCCTGATGTCTCTCCAGTTCAGATGACAAAATGAAACTCTTGTCGCAATCTTCACAGTGGAAAGGTTTTTCTCCAGTGTGGACATACTGGTGTATCTTGAGACGATATGAACGGCTAAAACTCTTGTTACACAGTTTACACTGGAAAGGTTTTTCTCCGTTGTGGTTTCTCTGGTGTCTCTTCAGGCTACCCGACTGATTAAAACTCATGTTACAGTGTTTACACTGGAAAGGTTTTTCTCCGGTGTGGACACGCTGGTGTGTCTTCAGTTTAGATGAACTAATGAAACTCCAGTTACACAGTTTACACTGGAAAGGTTTTTCTCCAGAGTGGACACCCCGACTTGTCTCCCCCCAATCATCACTGTCTTCAGTGACTTCAGTGTCAGATTCAAGCTCAACTTCAGAGTATTGTGAAGAGATGTCTTCATCATCTTCACCGTTCACTGCTAGTAATGTCAACATTGACCCCACAGGCTTCTCTGGTCTTTGTAGTAGCTCCTCCTGTTCCTGATGTCTCTCCAGTTCAGATGACAAAATGAAACTCTTGTCGCAATCTTCACAGTGGAAAGGTTTTTCTCCAGTGTGGACATACTGGTGTATCTTGAGACGATATGAATGGCTAAAACTCTTGTTACACAGTTTACACTGGAAAGGTTTTTCTCCGTTGTGGTTTCTCTGGTGTCTCTTCAGTCTACCCGACTGATTAAAACTCATGTTACAGTGTTTACACTGGAAAGGTTTTTCTCCGGTGTGGACACGCTGGTGTGTCTTCAGTTTAGATGAACTAATGAAACTCTTGTTACACAGTTTACACTGGAAAGGTTTTTCTCCAGAGTGGACACCCCGACTTGTCTCCCCCCAATCATCACTGTCTTCAGTGACTTCAGTGTCAGATTCAAGCTCAACTTCAACTTCAGAGCAGTGTGAAGAGATGTCGTCATCATCTTCACTTTTCACTGCTAGTAATGTCAACACTGACCCAACAGGCTCCTTTGGTCTTTGAAGTAGCTCCTCCTGTTCCTCTTTAATCTGTGGAGGCTCTGGTTCCTCCTGGAGCAGACTGGGGCTCCTCTCCTGTTCAGGAGAAACCTCCTCTTTACACACAACCATGTGCAGGATGTCTAGGAGCAGAATAATAACATGATAGTCAACACTGCATTCATAAAATGTAGATACATTTTGTATCTTCCAAGTAGGGATGTTTTTTTAAATTATGTTTTAAATAAGTTACATGAGTTCTTACTGTATGGTGTGTGATATGAAATGTGAGCTTACCATAATCACAGTAATCCTTAATCATATTCCATCATATTCAAGGGCTTTTGCAGAGAAATGAGACAGACTTCAGTCACTTTCAAATTAGAGCACTGCAGAGGGCAGGTGTGTCTGTCTGGGTCCAGCTGACGCTCGTTGACACTCATTAATGTTATAGGCATCAGAGCAATTATGCTTCTGCACGTCAAATAGCCTAGGCCAATAATCTAAGATTATTGGGACTTAAAATGGCAACCAGTGAGTCCCGGCCGGGACTCACTTTATTGAAAATCTAACAACATCACTCTATTATATTAGATGTATTAGATATTATATTGATATTATAGCTATTTTATTTTATTAGATATATGATGTTGTTACCAGACAATTAGATGACTTTTGGTGAAAAGGCCAGCATATATCGGTATCGGTTGAAATAGGTATCGGAAATTAGGAGTTGGACAATATCGGTATATCGGTTATCGGTAAAAAAGTCAATATTGAACATCCCTACATCCAAGTTCCATGTACAAAGCTATTGCCTACTAAGACAGACCAAACAGTTACTAAATAAGAAACAACGATGATTGTGCAACACAATGGGAACAGTGGGGTGCTAGACCAGCGCCAGTCGGATGCTAAATAGTGGGGGGACATCCGGTGCCTATGGTACGTGCAACACAAGACAGCACGACCAATTTGTTTCATCATCGGAAAATTATCATGATATATTTTGTCATGATTATTGCATAGTCAAAAATGTATATTGCGACAGCTCTACAATAGAACAGAAAAACATGAAAGAAAGAGAGCGAACATTAAACGTACTGAGGTGCGGGTGGTCTTCAGGTTCCTGTTTAATAGAAATGTCCCTGGCTGAGTCTGGACGGTTCATCTTGACCTGCAGTCTGGACTCCACACACTGGTCTGAAATGAAGGAATTGAATAAGGACGTTAGGGTTCCATAGTTCTACTTCCCCTAAAACATGATCATTGGGTATTATTAGTCTCAGAACAGTATTATTGAGGATATAGTAGTCAATCCTGGGAAGAGCTGTCTCTGGTACTCGTCCAGGCTGCGTAAACACTGGAGAGTCCGCCTCTATGTATGATTTTATGTCTTGTTATGTATTTGTTGTGTGATATTTGTATGTACTCTACGGACCCCATGTGTGTCTGGAATAAAGTTTGAATTGAATTGAATATTAATATATACTACAGTAAGTGTTAAAATGATATTTTTGAGTGGACAAAACCTACCAGTTCATTAAAGTTGTACAATGCAAAATCACAAATAACGATTTTTAGCAACCTCTGCTGGTCACTACCGTCACTGCATACAATTTCCCTAGTCCTCGATTACCCAGAATTCCATTCGTTTTCACCGGAAGCCGGAAGCGTTTCAAAAAGCGATCTTTTAATTGTTTTATACTATCTACGGATCGTTTCTCTTAGCCAGTGGAGCATTAGTTACCATGAGCTGTGCTTTCTTTTTCTGTTCTTTTTCGATCTCCCAATCCTACATTATCTTAAAATCAGCGTGAGGTTCCTTTTTGTTAATAGCGCGGTAGTTCCTGGCCAAACAGGAAACCGTTGCGGTAGTTCCTGAGGACGTCGGCCACGACGTCATGACGTTGGCCAGGAACGTCATTTTCCCGGGAAAGTCCCCCCCGTACACGTTCAATAGAAAATATATAAATAAAAGGCTTCCGGGGGTGAAATTCACGGAGTGGGTGTTGTGAAACTTTTGCCACTCGCAAAAGATATACAATTTAACTTTAGTTTTGTTGAAAACGTTACCTAGTATTACTTTAAGTATACCTGGTTGGCACCTTAGCACAACCCACCTGACTGACCCAGTCCTTCCCCGTCCTTCTACAGGACCTGTACAGCATGTGTCGTTTTCGTAGTAACTTGGCAACGCCCCCTTCTGTGACGTACACGGAACTGCTTCGCCCCTAGTCACTGCGTCTCATTCCAAGAGGACAGCACTGGCCGGCTTTCCTCCGTGGTGGAAAATAGTCCTCAGGCACTGCCTGGGGTGTGGTGGGGGGAGATAATTAACGATTCTGTCCCTATCAGTGGCGTACCCACTGTAGAGGCAGGGCAGGCTGCCCAACTAAGATCTAGCCTCCCCTAAAAAAAAACAAATAACCCGAAAAGTTAACTGAACCGAAATCAACTGAGCAGATTGGACCTTCCGTTGAAATTTCTTTTTGGGGGGTAATAGAGGTGCGAAAAATCTCGCCTGCCCTATATCATTTAGGGACCAGTGGCGTCCCCAGGATTTACATTTAGGCTAAATGTAAATCCTGGGGACGCCACTGGTCCCTATCGGTATATAAGGGCGCTGAGTCGGCTCTATAGGACCTTGCAACGTTTGGTGGTGTCTCTCGTTGTTCAAGTCCACTAGAGACGGCGTGCCTACGTTGTTGTAACTGTGTTTTGCGTAAATACTTCCTAACTTCATCTTAGGGGCTGCATTCTGTTCTCACCAAGTTACTACGATCGGATAGGAAAACGACACACGCTGACCACCCACTTATCCTAGTCCCCACCCTCCCTCCTCATGCCCATGGCTCTGCACAGTTGTTTAAAAAGAAGTCTAGATTAGAACAGTGGTTCTAAAACTGAGGACCGGGGACCCCCAGGGGTCCTTGAGGGGGTTCCAGGGGCGCCCCAGCAAAATGTATATCATCAAAATCAGTGCAACCATTTTAAACCTATAATACTTTGGTGATCTAAAAATAGCAGATCTACAAGGTATTGAATAATGATGCATCCCAATGAGACCCGTTGGGCACAATTCACTAAGCTGTTTACGCCCCCATATTTTTTTTACGTAAAGGAATTTACACAGCTTCCCATGTTAGTAGTCTGATTCATTCATCTTTTTTGACTGTGAATTGTGCAGGAGGCACGCTCTCTCTCAAGTCTGCTCGGAGGCAGACTTATATAGGACCAAAGCTTGCGTATGTCATTAGAATGCCTTATTCTTCATGAAAAATCTATTACAAGTGCCAAATCTCAATTAAAATATTTGTGTGCCCAACATTTGTCAACACTTAAAAAAGAAAATATAGGCCGGGTCTATATGCCAAACGATCTATTGCCTGTATGCATATTATAGACATAATGCAAATTCAACCGTTTTTATTTTCAGCATTTAGAGCTGAATTAATGTTCCCTCGGCGTGTTTGCCGTTTTTGATACAAAAATAAACTTGAAGTATACACGCTATATAATTTGAAGAAATGAGGAGAAAACCTTTGTCAATTATAATAACAGCAGAAAGGTGAGTTTGGAGCTAAACTGTCAATTTGCAGCCCATGAACAAGACAGGGAAACTATTTTCAATGCCATGCATTACCTGGATGGTCATTCTAGGCAAATAGGCAAATGTTTAGTTGGTAATGATTCAATGTCTGGTTCATGAAGACATGGAGCTCCAACTTCACTTGACAATCACATTAACATCATAGATTAACATTACTGTGGACAGAGTAAATATCCTACTGGTTTACAAGACTTTATACAACACTGTCATATTATCTGACAGTCTTGGAGTTAGTTCAAAATTGTCTTTGCACTTTCGCACTTGGGGTCAGTACATCAGACCTGTATCTCTCGTATTGTTCAATAAAAAGCATGTTAATCCGATCAGTGTCTGATTTTCTCATAGTTATAATGTATCAGAGTGCAATACACCTCCCAACCGATAGGGTCACGAAGCTGAAAGCATAGGAGGCCACCGATTGGAAATGCTTTTTATTGAACAATACAGAAGATACGGGTTCTTCTGAGGGCCCGTACAGTATTGTAACATCCGTGGCCATGAGGTAAAAACTTTATATTTGAAACCTGAACGTTTATATAGATGTACGGGTTGTAAAATGGAGAAAGTGACAAAACCAGGATGAAGTTCCGTCATGTGAACCATTTCTACTCATGTACAAGCTACGTTTGCACCTCATTGCTTTAAGTACTGCATGGTTGTTGTGTGTTTCTGATCACATGCATTATAATCTAGCAAGTAACAGCAATTAGATTAATATTCCATATTGAGTCAATAAATACAAATGAAACCCAACATGAATGAGTTGATCTTTACCTGCTGTGTTTCAGTGGTTGAGCCGCTAACGTCCTCCTGCTGCTTAACGACGACACTGTTTAGAAACGAGACGTTTAAGTTTTCTATGTATTTTACTTTTATATAAATCTATGGTATTTTAAAGTGTCAACAACAGTCAGTCAACCATAGAGGTATAATATAACACACCATGTTGTTTTCACTACTGCATTGTGGGTATGTTCTTCTTCTGACGACCACTTTGTCTAGACGCCAGTTGTTGTATAGCTGCCCCCTGCTGTTGGTCTCGGGTACTGTCCATTGTTTATATACAGTAACAGTAGACTAGAGTACTTAGTACTCTACTGGAAGGTCACATATATGTGACCTTCCAGACCTGTAAACAAGAGAACATACATCTAGGAGTAAAGCAGTTAAGCCAACTAATCAAATTAAATGATTATACAAATAATAATTGTTAATAATTAATTTGATAAATTAACCGATTTCAATCGCTATTTTGGATATGTCATTATAGGCAACATCTTCCACAAATTCAAAATACAAAAATATTGAAAATAGCAGATCTACAAGCTCACAACACGATACAGTGCGATACGTTTTGAGCTTGTAGATCAGCTATTTTCACATGTCTTACACGACACAGACATAGGACTGATGTTGTCAATCAATTTGTTTATATTGTTCATATTAAGAAAAAAACTAATTGAACCCTAGCATCCCTACATTTACCAATAATGGTAGATCTAGAGGCTCACAAACAATGACATTGTAGATCTGCTACTTTTGACGTAGATATTATTTTGGTGTAGAGCGGAAAAAGAGCAGACTAAGTACAGAGCCGAAGGTCACGTTAATACACATTAATTTGAATTCAACATATTAATGGTAGGGTACGTTTTGGGTATTTTGGGGTTTTGGGTTAAAACAAAAAGCTTTTTGTTAAAAGTTTAAAGCTCTATATTCTGATAGGAATCATTGCTATAGAGTGTTTGTTCAGGAACAGGAGTCTCCCTGTCTCTCCAGCTCTTTAATAAACAAAAATACATTTTCAGGTAGGTGACAAAATCTCAGCCAACCAGGAGAAAGTACCCATTTATCAGCTTACTTTTTTATATTGTTCTAGTTTCAATTGTGTGTCTGCTCATTTGTGTCATCACTTCCAATTTAACTTGTTTAATCTGTATCATGTCTGAGTTCTTTATTCTGATTGGATAAAATTGGTATCCTGACCTGAAAATGCTGTTTCTGTTAAATAAAGAGCTGGACTGACATGGAGGCTCCCGTTACTGAACAAACACTATATCAATGAGTATTATCAGAATATAGAGCTATTTAACACTTATTTCAACCAAAGAAAATCACTTACCCAATCCTTAATAGAAAGAATATGTATAAACAAACAAACAAAAATGAATTGACACAAAACTGATGAAAGGGGTGCTAATTTATGATTTTGCCGTTGGGTGCTCAACCCACCAGCCCCCACCCCCACGGCGAGGAGAAAAACAATAAAACGGTGTCATTCGAAAGGTGCGTGCGTCTGCCCGTTTCTGGAACCAGTTGTAGCACAACTATTAGAGCTTTATGGAAGTGCACAACGCATTCCTCTGATACAAATCTGACTGGGTATCATGCATCCTGCGCAGTGCGCACGTTACAAAGCATTTTAACCGTCCGACCAGCGCATTCCCAGTGGATGCTCGCTCGCTGTCTCCCGTGGGTGCATGAGCTCCCAAGCACCCACAGGAGGATTGGCACCATGACCTGAACAGCTTTCCCGTTTCAACTTTTTCATTCAGCCAAGCTCGTCTCCATTCTTGTTTAACTGTGCTCTCAATGACAGTCACGTCCAAACTTTCTTTTATCATCAACGCCACAGCGATGAATCGTTCGACTGGACCGCAATTAAGTGGGAGTAATTTAATGCATCTTCTCTCGAGAAACAATCCAATATAGAGGCCGCTGGATAAACCTCCGACTACTGCTTTTGAAAACCTATCATGATTCTACCATCCCAAATGAAACACCACAGTGTTTGCAATGGCACCTGTATGAGTGACTTTTGTGAGTCAGAGTGACAAATAAATCCTCTCGAATCTCCGATTGGTAAACATAGCAATTGTTCCGCAGCTTATTTTAATGCAAGGGAATGTAAGCATACGTTTATTGTTAATTACTGCTGGTCTTCCGTGTCAACAAATAATTAGATTTAGCCCTGAAACATGACTGTCATACCATGACAGTCATGGTGCCGAGTCCCCCTGGTTTATAGCGGTGTTCGATTTTTTTACATTGCCAACTCACATGTACATAAACGTTCAGATTTAAAATATAAAGTGCTTACCTCCGAGCCACGGATGTTACAAGGCGATTCGGACCGCAATAAGTACCCGTATCTACCGTATTGTTCAATAAAAAGCATTTTAATCCCATCGCCGGCCATTTTCTTTTTCTTGTAATGTATCAGAGTGCAATACACCTTCCAACCATTAGTGTCGCATGGTTGAAAGTATAGGAGAAAATTTGGAGAAAATGGCCGGCGATCGGATTAAAATGCTTTTTATTGAACAATACGGGAGATACGGGTACTTATCGCAGTCCGGGTTGCCTTGTAACATCCGTGGCTCGGGGGTAAGCACTTTATATTTGAAATCTGAACGTTTATGTACATGTGAGAGTTGGCAATGTAAAAAAAAATCGAACACCGCTATAAACCAGGGGGACTCGGCACCATGTGAACCATGGCTAAATTAGATCCTACCTATTACGTAGCGTAATCCACTTTCGATTTAAAACTCCTGTGTCTTCCATTATTCCTAGGATTTCATCTTTTGGAAACCTTTCACCTTCCATAACTTCACAGTGGTAAATCTGTGCTACTTTAAGTCATACATTAATGAGAGGGGGAACGGAGCACAACATACTTAATTGCACACTGGTGTTGCATGCCGTAAATAGCGGATCTACAAGCTCACAACGCGTCCTATTCGTGATGCGTTGTGAGCTTGTAGATCTGCTATTTACTGCGCATGACACCGGCACACAACCAAGTATAGCTGAGGCTAAACACGTGGGGCCCGCCGGGGTGTCAAGTTACATTCAGCTCGTCGTGGCGCAGCTGATAGATCACTGGGGAGGGTGGCTGCTTTGTAGTTTGGAGATCATTTTGACTAGCAAGTAGGCCTATATGCTGAGTTTTGACGACTTCGATCATGTCATTCACACCGCAGCCATCGATGTACATACCCCCCCTTTTTTTTTTGTTGCATATCTGCACTGATCTCATAAATAGTCCCTACTAATCCTCACGACGGAAATCCGTCGCCACGACAGAGAACTTGAATCCATGCAAAACAGTTACTAAATAAGTACAGGTTGTTACAGGTGGTTCTGGAAACTCTAAAGCAGACTCGAAAGTGTTAGCAAGATTATATCAAAATACATATTTTAAAAAGTAACCTGAATCAATATATTTAGTTATATTACCTTACCAAATGAATTACGGTGATAGAAAAAATATTTATCATTAAAACGTGTATTTTGGGTTCCTTTTAGCCAAAATGTTTTACTGTGCCATGCACTGAAATCTGGAAATAGTTGAAGATATACTTATTTTAATGTTGTTAACCACTTAAAGGACGACGTCACGCCAACCCGTCTTCATATTATTGGACCTCACTAATGCTCATGATAATATGTCTACCCATTTTTGTCTACTGAGTCTGTGTCTCAGCGGAGGGCTGTGGACAGTTCAGAAACCTGTCTACCAGTGATATCATTGATGGGGAATCCAACTAATAGAAACTACAAGCTTTCTATTGCTGGAAAGTTAGCATGCTATAATGGAAGCCATTGTTCCCGCGTTAATACAAATAAGAATAACAAATATTGAAGAAAAACTAAGAAACCTTCCTAACAAGGATGTCACTGGTAGACGGATTTCTGAAGTGTCCACAGACCTCCTATGAGACATAGACCGAGTAGGAAAAAATGACACTATTTTATCAGGAGCATTAGTGAGGATCTATTATATGAAGATAGGCTGAAAATGGGAGAAGTCGTCCTTTAAAGACCAGCTGAAATGGCTTTTTGCAACCATATCTTAACGTAATTCCCAGTGAAACAGGAGCTGGGTGTCTCTGAGCCAATCACAGATGAGTTTTCCAGCTCAATATTTATAACAGTCACACAGCGAACAAATATATTAAATAAGTGATCTAAACATGTTGTGTTGCACACTGCAACAAGGCAGTGCTGAATCAAGTGTATGTTACGGCATTGTCTATTTCTCACCTCAAATGTTTGTGGAAACATTTAATATACCGTTTATAACATAATCAAAAACGCCCTTTAACTAATACTAATGTTGAGCAGGGTCGACTCTGTACTTGGTCCTTTCTCTTTTCCCTCTACACCAAATCTCTTTGTTTGTAGATCAGCATTTTTTCAAATGCCCCCCCAGCAAAGGGATGCTAGGGTTGAAGTGGTTACACCTCAAAGCAAGAAGCTTCTAAAAAGCTTGTCAAAGATCTGTTATCTCACACAGCAGATTCTCAGCAGATTAACAGACCCATTTTTAGACCTTGCACCCCTACAGAGGCACACCATAAAATCAATTTTCATAGTTTTCACCTACTACCCTGTTCTAGATACTTTGGTCTACAGCCACTCTGTAGAAAAATGTACAATTTGGTGCAGTTTTTCTTTTGTATTGCAATTGTGAAAAAGAGGACGTGCTCATTCGGATATTGTAATGAGAATAAAACACGTTAAAAAGGAATATTGAGTGATATTTAATGATGGCTATGAATAACCAGATATTATCAGTCATTATATTTTTTGCCAAGATTATCGTATAGTAACAATACGTACTGAGGTGTGGGTGGTCTTCAGGTTCCTCCTGTTTTATAGAAATGTCCCTGGCTGAGTCTGGAGAGTTCATCTTCACCTGCAGTCTGGACTCCACACCAGTTCTACCTCATACAATTGATATGGTTTACATGGTAATTTTTTGTATACATGAATAATGCCAAAATAATTAACATACCTCTAGGTAAAAAAACATTTTTTTTTAAAAATACCGTTATCATAAACTGAATGTAGTAAGGTTTTAAAAGAAGAAAACAAAAGAGCTGGGGAATGACTCGCTGCTGGTGTCTCTTCAGGTAATCTGACCGACTGAAACTCTTTGTTACAATGTTTACAATGGAAAGGTGTTTCTCCAGTGTGGATATGATGGTGTACCTTAAAGGGATAGTTCACCCCCAAAATGACTTTTTTTCTATCGATTAGTCACTAAATGATAGCCTGAGACAACGAGCTCAATCGATGGTCTTGAAGGGCGGCTCCAAACGCAGCCGCCCGGATTCGTGCGGGAATTCCTATTGCTTCACCAATCTATGTCCCCGCCTCCCCTCCCCTACCCCCCCCCCCCCGGCCTGTGCACGGAGCACGCTGACGTCACCAAATTTAGAGCGACGCCCCTCTACACTCTGATTGGTTAGGAGATAACAAGGTATTAAGACCATCGTTCCTGCATGGCTCCCCCAGGCTTTTTTTCTTTTGTAACAAAAAAAAAAGCATGGGTTTCCGAGGCTACTAAATGAAGACTTGAATTCATGGATTTTTTTTGGTTTTTGTCGCATTCCTAAGCCAATAATTTGATGACCGGCAGTGGTTCCGGTAGGACACACAAAGAGTCTCCTATGTGTCTCCTACTGGAACCGCTGCCTACCGGTCCGCTGGTCATCAAATTTTGGCTTTGGAATGTGACAAAAACAAAATAATATCCATGAATTCAAGTCTCCATGGGGTGACTAATCGATAAGAAAAAAGTCATTTTGGGGGTGAACTATAACTTTAAGTTGACGCAACCCAACAAAACTCTTGTCAGACTGTTTCCTCATTGTGAACACGCTGGTGCCTCTTCAGGTTCCCAGAGTCATTGAAACTCTTGTCACAGTGTTCACAGTGGAAAGGGTTTTCCCCAGTGTGAGACACACCTGCGTTTTCCCCAGTGAAGACACACCTGCGTAGGTGTGTCTTCAGGTTAAATGACAAACTGAAACTCTTGTCACAATGTTCACAGTGGAAAGGTTGTTCTCCAGTGTGAAGACGCTGGTGTGTCTTCAGGCTAGATGACTGATTAAAACTCTTGTTACAATGTTTACAATGGAAAGGTTTTTCTCCAGTGTGGACACGCTGGTGTGTCTTCAGGTTAGATGACTGATTAAAACTCTTGTTACAATGTTTACAATGGAAAGGTTTTTCTCCAGTGTGGACACGCTGGTGTGTCTTCAGGTGACCTGAACGGCTGTAACTCTTGTCACAATGCTTACAGTGGAAAGGTTTTTCTCCAGTGTGAAAATGCTGGTGTGCATTCAGGTCACCTGACTGACTGAAACTCTTGTCACAATGTTTACACAGGAAAGGTTTCTCTCCAGTGTGGACACTCTGGTGTCTCTTCAGGTTAAATGAAACGCTGAAACTCTTGTTACACAGTTTGCAGAGGAAAGGTTTTTCTCCAGTTTGGACACCTCCACTGGTCTCGCCCCAATCATCACTGTCTTCAGTGACTTCAGTATCAGATTCAAGTTCAACTTCAGAGCAGTGTGAAGAGATGTGTTCATCATCAACTTCACTTTTCACTGCTAGTAATGTCAACATTGATCCTTCAGGCTCCTCTGGTCTTTGAAGTATCTCTTCCTGTTCCTCTTTAATGTGTGGAGGCTCTGGTTCCTCCTGGAGCAGACTGGGGCTCCTCTTCTGTTCAGGAGAATCCTCCTCTTTACACACAACCATGTGCAGGATGTCTAGGAGCAGAAAAATAACATGATAGTGAACACGGGAATCCTAAAATGTAAATCTATTGTACTATCTTCCATGTACATAGCTATTACCTACTAAGACTGACAAAACAGTTACTAAATAAGTATAGGTTGTTACAGGTGGTTCTGGAAACTCTAAAGCAGACTCGAAAGTGTTAGCAAGATTATAGCAAAATACATATTTTAAAAAGTAACCTGAATCAATATATTTAGTTATATTACCGAACAAATGAATTACGGTGATAGAAAAAATATTTATCATTTAAACGTGTTTTTTGTGTTCCTTTTAGCCTAAATGTTTTACTGTACCTCCATGCAGTTTACATTTTTGACTGATAAAGTATTCAATCAATCAATCAAGATGTGAGCTCTGATTTGGGAGTAAGTGAGGCTGTAGGCCAAGCTATATACAACTGGATTTGTCTGTATGTACAGTATGTATGTCACCTCCAAAGTAGACCAATCATAGCTCATGCCACTAAGTGCATGACGTTATGAACCAGAAGCACCTCCAAACACACAAAAGCTTGACATGTCTGGTGAAAGTTAATGGGTCGTAGTTTAAAATGTATGTACACTTATTTTCATGATCAGACTGTGTACAGTATGTCTAGAAAGTCTGTGAATCTGTCTGTGTGTCTGGTGCTAATTTCACAAACCACTGTACCGATCAGCACCACATTTCTTGTGCATGCTGCCAATAGGTCAAGCAAGCAAGCTTTTTTCCACATCTAATAGAATGCGCTGCAAGTCATGGTCAGTATATTATTCAGTTTTATTATTAAACTGCAGACTGTAAGCTTTCAAGTGACGTGCCATGCACTGAAATCTGGAAATAGTACTAATAATAGTTATTTTAATGTTGTTAACCATTCTTTGACTGCCCTTGACTCGATAACGCGTCAATAGCTACTTTGTCCAGTTGGCCGTCGACGCGTTAGACGCGTTGGACGCGCGTTCATTGTTTAATCTCTGATCACGCTATTCTGCAATCACTCTAAGTTTCAGGTTCCACTTACTTCACCCACCACTGCATCTGGTTTTATGACGCGATTTCAGTTTCCGTTTTCTTTTTTTTCCACAGTCATTTTCGGCCAGAATAAGGAAACACAGTTTTTCACACGGTATAAAAAACGATCGGAGACCTCCCCTTCTATAATCTATGGTCTGGGTGACGAACAGTCATCGCCGTCGTGTATCACATCGTAATTTTCGCCGATCAGAGAATCTGAGACCACTTCACATCCGGTTTGATGTTATTGACTGTTGGACTGGCTGTGAGGGGTGTGAGTGATTCAGAGAGCTGATCAAGCTGGCTATTTGCTGCTCTCTAGTGGTGGGTGATCGTATGAGTTCAAAAGTCCAGCTTAGACAGTCTATATGAAAATTAAATAACAAAATAACAAAACAAAAAAACACGAAAATTGCTGGCACTGGGGTACTTTATGAAAATACTCTGGCAGTCAAAGAGTTGTTAAAGGACGACGTCACCAATTTTCAACCTGTCTTCATAAAATTGGACATCACTAATGCTCATGATAATATGGCACCATTTTTGTCTACCGAGTCTGTATCTCAGAGGAGGGCAGTGGACAGTTCAGAAACCTGTCTACCAGTGATATCATTGATGGGGAATCCAACTAATAGAAACTACAGGCTTTCTATTGCTGGAAAGTTAGCATGCTATAATGGAAGCCATTAAAATGTAAAAAAAAATATTGAAGAAAAACTAAGAAACCTTCCTAACGATGATGTCACTGGTAGACGGATTTATGAAGTGTCCACAGACCTCCTATGAGACATAGACCGAGTAGAAAGAAATGACACTATTTTATCAGGAGCATTAGTGAGGATTTATTATATGAAGATAGGCTGAAAATGGGAGAAGTCGTCCTTTTTAGACCAGCTGAAATGGCTTTTTGCAACCATATCTTAACGTAATTCCCAGTGAAACAGGAGCTGGGTGTCTCTGAGCCAATCACAGATGGGTTTTCCAGCTCAATATTTATAACGGTCACACAGCGAACAAATATATTAAATATGTTATCTAAACATGTTGTTTTGCACACTGCAACAAGGCAGTGCTGAATCAAGTGTATGTTACGGCATTGTCTATTTCTCACCTCAAATGTTTTTGGAAACATTTAATGTACTGTTTATAACATAATCAATAACGCACCATTTGGCCATCTTCTTTGTTCAGATTGAGTGGCACTGTCCTCTGGTATGTAGCATAGGCTGATGAATCATAGCTGTTTGAAAGACTACTTGACAAGTGCTTAATATAATATGTTAAAATTGGTTAGTAACCGCCGATTAGAAAACCCAGCTCATTGGCATGGTTAAAGTGTCCGCCCTGAGATTGGGAGGTCAGGGTTCAATACCCCGGCCGGGTCATACCAAAGACTATAAATAGGACGCAATGTCTCCCCGCTTGACACTCAGCATCAAGAGTTGGATTGGGGTAAGTCCCTGTGTACATCATGGCTCGGGGAAGTAATTAAGATTGGAAAAATTCTCAACAATTACAATAATTGTTTTGGCATCTATTGCCAACTATGTCCCCATTACGACCACGGATATTCTCTGAAAGTGTGAAAAAAAATGCTTAGTTAAAGGGCAAGACCACTTTGGTAGAGGTTTGGGTTGTGTAGTTATCAAAGTGGTCTTGCCCTTTAACTAATACTAATGTTGAGCAGGGTCGACTCTGTACTTGGTCCTTTCTCTTTTCCCTCTAAACCAAATCTCTTTGTTTGTAGATCAGCATTTTTTCAAATGCCCCCCCCCCCCCAGCAAAGGGAGGCTAGGGTTGAAGTGGTTACACCTCAAAGCAAGAAGCTTCTAAAAAGCTTGTCAAAGATCTGTTATCTCACACAGAGCAGATTAACAGACCCATTTCTAGACCTCGCACCCCCTACAGAGGCACACCATAAAATCAGTTTATAGTTTTCACCTACTACCAATCTTTTACCAGGCATGTCAGGTTTTCATGTGCTTCTGTTTCATGACGTCAAGCACTTAGCGGCTTGAGCTGTGTGACAGACAAACCCTGTTCTAGATGCTTTGGTCTACAGCCACTCTGTAGAAAAATTAACAATTTGGTGCAGTTTTTCTTTTGTATTGCGATTGTGAAAAAGAGGACGTGCTTTTGGATATTGTAATGAGAATAAAACATGTTAAAAATGAATATTGAGTGATATTTAATGATGGCTATGAATAACCAGATATTATCATTGTCATTATATTTTTTGCCAAGATTATCGTATAGTAACAATACGTACTGAGGTGTGGGTGGTCTTCAGGTTCCTCCTGTTTTATAGAAATGTCCCTGGCTGAGTCTGGAGAGTTCATCTTCACCTGCAGTCTGGACTCCACACCATGGTCTGAAATGAAGCAATTGAATAAGGACTTTAATAATAGGAGACCCAGTGGTGTCAAGAATAGAGCACCGAAGTCTGACGTAATTTACACATTCTAGGTTTGTCTACCTGGTTCGCGGTTTTCCACTCCCATTCTGAATCCCCATAGACGTATTTAATATCGCGTCAAATAAGAACTGTGTTCCAAAAAGAAACAAATGACCCTGGCGGTTTTAATCTTATGGATATGAAGCATCAACTGACGGTGAGAAAACGATAATGTTACTTCCGCCGAATTAGTTAAATTTTCGCCAGAAACGGACTATCAAATATAAGTGACTGACTATCATAAACGATACAGCACCTCCTCCCTGACAATATCGCCAAGACAGTTTTTTTTTTTTGGACCACAATTCTTATACGAGACGATTCTAAGATGACCCAATGTTATTCTCCATAGAGAAATTACTATACGAACCTGGGGATGAACGAGTGACGTCAGGACTTCTGTGCTCTACAACAATAATATTTGCAGATGCTAAAGACAAAATGGCCTAAGCCCAACTCTCCAACATATGAATCTTGGGTGCAAAGATTATAGGATTCATAGTAGGGAACTCATTCTGTGCCAAGTAAATAAATGAATAATGGCCAGTAGTGCGATTTCTCGTTTGTCTTACCTTTTTTAAGTAGTCACAGAATATTTATCTCCAGTATGGTCGATCCTCCAATCGTTGCTAAACACGGAGGTTTTCAATGTGCTTCCGCGTTTCATTTCAACCGTCCATTCTCTAGTTATTGGCCGTTTAATATAGCATGTCTGGCCAAACATTCAGAGGAAAACAAGGGAGGCAAGATGCAGACGAATAACAAGGAAGCGAATGGTGACTAAGATTTTGCGATCACGTGATCTCCTGTTTCTTTGTGTGCCTGAGAGTGAAATGGCGGATCACAGGTTGGGGAACAGCGCCATCTAGCGTAAACACTGAAAACACTGTTTGCCCAAAATACAACTAATGTTCACAAGTAGGGATGGGATCACATAACCAGCCTTTATTTGACCTCTGTGAGGGCAGTGATGTCAATGTTTTTTTTTACTTTGGCTTCTTACAATTATGAAAAAAGCACCCATTATTTTATGGACCCGACAAACATAAAATGCTGTTCTAACACAGTATAGGCGAGATGTCAGCTTTACTCTAAATGAAATATGAAATCTAGCCTAGCTGTAGAAACCTACAATAAGAAACGTTCACCTCGATGAATAAGGAATCCATGATCACACATGCCACGGTGCACTTTGATTCCACAGAGGTTTGATTTGCTTTGTGCGTGCACTCTCTGCTCTCACTTTAACTGACGGGGGAACAACTTTGTTCCCATAGCCTATTGAGCTGCAGTAATCTGATCACTGGTCAGTCAGTCTATCATAGCAGCACTTGATTCTTGCAACCCGAGCCCCACGGGCTTCTGCTTCTTTCACACCCACAGGCGGAATACAAAGAACAACAATTTGTTGTGTATAAGCTTGTCTGGCACCTAGTTGATCGAGTTGAGAGAGCAACGTAGCACACGTAGCCAGTAACAGAAAGGTCATTGCAGCGAGAGGCAAGCATGCAGCCAATACACAACGACGATTGTGCAACACAATGGGAACAGTGGGGTGCTAGACCAGCGACAGTCGGATGCTAAATAGTGGGGGGACATCCGGTTTTTAAATACAAAATTACTATCCTTTTTTGTCAAGGCTGGTATGGCCGACTCTAAGGGACTAATCCTGGCTGCTGAGTTCACTGTTTAAAAGCAATGACTGTTGATAAGAATGGAATGGTAGTCGGTTTTAGTATCATTCTAACTTCATTGCTCAGTCCTGGCCTGTTCACACTAACGTTATTGTACATATATGAGCAAGGATGTTCCAATGGATCCAGTGTAGTTTTTATTTTGTCTCCTATTTTTTTTTGTCATCCTATGGTACGTGCAACAAAAGACAGCACGACCAATTTGTTTCATCATCGGAATATTATCATGATATATTTTGTCAAGATTATTGCATAGTCAAAAATGTATATTGCGACAGCTCTACAAGAAACATGAAAGAAAGAGAGAGAACATTAAACGTACTGAGGTGCGGGTGGTCTTCAGGTTCCTGTTTAATAGAAATGTCCCTGGCTGAGTCTGGAGAGTTCATCTTGACCTGCAGTCTGGACTCCACACACTGGTCTGAAATGAAGGAATTGAATAAGGACGTTAGGGTTCCATGGTTCTACTTCCCCTAAAACATGATCATTGGGTATTATTATTAGTCCCGGAACAGTATAATTGAGGATATAGTCAATCCTGGGAAGAGCTGTCTCTGGTACTCGTCCAGGCTGCGTAAACACTGGAGAGTCAGCCTCTATGTATGATTTTATGTCTTGTTATGTATTTGTTGTGTGATATTTGTATGTACTCTATGGACCCCCTGTGTGTCTGGAATAAAGTTTGAATTGAATTGAATATTAATATATACGGAGGAAGAATGTTTTTCCAAAAATTGTACACAATTATATGAAATTGTACTACAGTAAGTGTTAAAAGGATATTTTTGTGTGGACAAAACCCACCAGAAATCTCGCCTGCCCTAAATCATTTAGGGACCAGTGGCGTTCCCAGGATTTACATTTAGGCTAAATGTAAATCCTGGGGACGCCACTGGTCCCTATCGGTTATATAGCTCGAAGGGCGCTGAGTCGGCTCTCGTGGACCTTGCAACGTTTGGCGGTGTCTCTCGTTGTTCAAGTCCACTAGAGACGGCGTGCCTACGTCGTTGTAACTGTGTTTTGCGTAAATACTTCCTAACTTCATCTTAGGGGCTGCAGTCTGTTCTCACCAAGTTACTACGATCGGATAGGATCCCTCCTCATGCCCATGGCTCTGTCACCCTGGGCAAGACCTGGGATGTTGGTTGTCTAGGAAGTTGACAACCGGAAATGGTTGAATTTGGCGGAAGTACCGCCCAAGGAAATGACGTTGATGCTTTACAAATCTGTTAACATTCTCCGTGAATGAAACGAGTGTTGTGATTGGTCAAAAAATATTGTTTCTGTGGGAAACGGAAATCCTGTCTACTAAGGACTTCCGAGACACTCGCTGCTTTAGGTCGTGACCAGGCTCTTCTTTTCGCAGATGAGTGAGGCTGGGACCGAGGTTATGGCTCTGCACAGTTGTTTAAAAAAGGGTCTAGATTAGAACAGTGGTGGGGGTTCCAGGGGCGCCCGAGCAAAATGTATATCATCAAAATCAGTGCAACCATTTTTGGTTATAATACTTAATACTTTGGTGATCTAAAAATAGCAGATCTACAAGGTATTGAATAATGATGCATCCCAATGAGACCCGTTGGGCACAATTCACTAAGCTGTTTACGCCCATATTTTTTTTATGTAAAGGAATTTACACAACTTCCCATTTTAGTAGTCTGATTCATTCATCTTTTTTGACAGTGAATTGTGCGGGAGGCACGCTCTTTCTCAAGTCTGCTCGGAGGCAGACTTATATAGGACCAAAGCTTGCGTATGTCATTAGAATGCCTTATTCTTCATGAAAAATCAATTACAAGTGCCAAATCATTTGTCAACACTTAAAAAAGAAAATACAGGCCGGGTCTATGTCAAGCGATCTATTGCCTGTATGCATATTATAGACATGATGCAAATTCAACCGTTTTTATTTTTATTAGCATTTAGAGCTGAATTAATGTTCCCTCTGCGTGTTTGCCGTTTTTGTAAAATTGTGATGTAACAATAAACTTGAATTATACACGTAATTTGAAGAAATGAGGAGAAAACCGGGAGAATAACCGTCAATTATAATAACAGCAGAAAGGTGGGTTTGGAGCTAAACTGACAATTTGCAGCCCATGAACAAGACAGGGAAACTATTTTCAATGCCATGCATTACCTGGATGGTCATTCTAGGCCTGACACGCAACAGCATGACAAATGTTTAGTTGGTAAGGATTTAATGACTGGTTCATGAAGACATGGAGCTCCAACTTCACTTGACAATCACATTAACATCATAGATTAACATTGTTGACAGAGTAAAGATCCTACTTGTTTACAAGACTTAATACAAGACTGTCATATTATCTGACAGTCTTGGAGTTAGTTCAAAATAGTCTTTGCACTTTCGCACTTGGGGTCAGTACATCTACATAAACATTCAGATTTCAAATACAAAGTGCTTACCCCAATGGCCACGGATAATACGATTATGTACGGGCCCTCAAAAAGACCTGTATCTGTCGTATTGTTCAATAAAAAGCATGTTAATCCGATCAGTGTCTGATTTTCTCATAGTTATAATGTATCAGAGTGCAATACACCTCCCAACCGATAGGGTCGCGAAACTGAAAGCATATGGAGGCCACCGATTGGAAATGCTTTTTATTGAACAATACAGAAGATACGGGTACTTCTGAGGGCCCGTACAGTATTGTAACATCCGTGGCCATGAGGTAAAAACTTTATATTTGAAACCTGAACGTTTATATAGATGAACGGGTTGTAAATGGAGAAAGTGACAAAACCAGCTTGAAGTTCCGTCATGACAGACGAGCGTCATGTGAACCACCATTTCTACTCATGTACAAGCTAAGTTTGTACCTCATTGCTTTAAGTACTGGTTGTTGTGTTTTTCTGATCACATGCATTCTAGTCTAGCAAGTAACAGCAATTAGATGTATATTCCATATTGAGTCAATAAATACAAATAAAACACAACATGAATGAGTTGACCTTTACCTGCTGTGTTTCAGTGGTTGAGCTGCTAACAAACGTCCTCCTGCTGCTTAACGACGACACTGTTTAGAAACGAAACGTTTAAGTTTTCTTTGTATTTTACTTTCATATAAATCTATGGTATTTTTAAGTGTCAACAACAGTCAGTCAACACCGATATATTATAACTCTATGGTCAACACACCATGTTGTTTTCACTACTGCATTGTGGGTATGTTCTTCTTCTGACGACCACATTGTCTAGACGCCAGTTGGTGTATAGGTGCCCCCTGCTGTTGGTCTCGGGTACTGTCCATTGTTTATATACAGTAACAGTAGACTAGAGCAGTGTATATCAACCCTGGCAAACGTCCCAATTTTGGGCCGGGGCTACTGCTGAGGTGTGCCGCGCCGTTTGAAGAAGGTTTGAAAAAAATATCATTTTGAAAAAAAAAAAAAAAAAAAAAACTTTTTTTTTTTTTTTTTAAACAATAATAATAATCAGGCATGCAAACAGCCCCGAGGTGAAAAGGGTGACAAATGCTGTTTTTTTCCCGGGTCAGGTGTCACACTATTGCCCTATTTGGATTCAAAACTGCTAGTGGAAGCTGAAAAGCTACAAGTTTGCATGTCTGAATAATGCAAAAACAGAAATATTTGTTTGCATTTGCTTTTTTTCTCCCCCATATATTTTCATGATAAAAAAGTGCGTATCGTATCGAAATCGTATTGAAGTTGTGTGCCCAATATCGTATCGTATCGTTTCGTGAAATTAGTGTATCGGCACACCCCTAGTTTGTGTATATAGATATACCGTATATATATATATATATATTATATAATATATATATACCGTATATCTAGGTGTGCCCTGGGATTTTTTGGCTATGCCAGGTGTGCCTTGGCACAAAAAAGGTTGATAGACACTGGACTAGAGTACTATGTGACCTTCCAGACCTGTAAACAAGAGAACATACATCTCGGAGTAAAGCAGTTCAGCCAACTAATCAAATTAATTCTACAAATAATAATTAATTTGATAAATTAACCGATTTCAATCGCTATTTTGGATATGTCATTATAGGCAACATCTTCCCGCAAATTTAAAATACAAAAATATTGAAAATAGCAGATCTACAAGCTCACAACACGATACAGTGCGATGCGTTTTTTGTAGATCAGCTATTTTCACATGTCTTACACGACACAGACATAGGACTGATGTTGTCAATCAATTTGAGAAGTAAAAACATATTAAGAAAAAAACAGCTCCTAATTATTTGATTAATCAGAAAAGTAATCTATAGACGAATTGCTTAGGAAGTCATGGATAGTTGCAGCCCTACATCCATCACAGCTTTCATCAGTGCACATGGATGCTGCACAGGTCTGATCACATCTCATAGAATACAGTACCATGTTACAGGATGCAACATATGTATTAAACATATTATCCATATTATTTTCAAACTACAGTATGTAACTATATCAATATGTCTATGATAAATTCAGACTGTATGGCATATTCAGACTGTGACACAGTAAGATTATCACAAGTTATTTCAAGGCAATGTATGTTCCAAGTAGTTATGAGTTTGGTTATTGAACCAGAATGTTCTGGGAAACAGGAAACAGTTCAGTAAGACAGATTTTAATGGATAAATTGCACTGGATCAGGCTGACCTAAAATGGTGTAACTAATCATGAGATTTCATAATATTGTTGACCAAGATCTGTCTGTAAATATGGCTCTGTTGGTTTATTAACAAATGTTATATAGGTTCACAAAACATCTACTGATGCACAATCTTGGACACATCATCAGTGTTGTTTCCTGAGTCACTGGGTGTTTCGGGTCTTGCAACAGACATCCTCCTCCAGGCGTCTCGACTCTCGACCGAGGCTGATCAGACACCGGCATGTTTCCAAGTGCCATGCTACTGCCCCACTGTCTCTTAGGGGCTTAGGGTAGCAGGTGAGCTGTTGAAAGCAGGTGTTGGCGACACTAGGAGGCTCTGGCCACTGTGGGTTGACTCCGGGCCTGGCTCCTCCTGCATCTGACCAGAAGTGACTTCTGTGCGTTGTGTCGTCGTTCAAACATCTCATTCTGCCTTGATGGATTTCTAAACCCTCTTGAATGTTGCAGGTTTTACATCAGTATTGCTTTGGGTTCTTCCTCTCAGAATAAGTGGTTAGGGCTGCCAACCCTCTCCAACCCGGGTTGCCGTCTCTCCGGCCGTCCTCTGTCTCTCCAGATGTCACCACACTCTTCGTGGGCGTCACCCACTGGTCACTGGTACTCCCAGAGTATTTCTGTTAATAAAACATCTACTGATGTACAAACTTGGACACATCAGTGTTGTTTCCTGGAGTCACTGGTTAACAGTATACTTCTAGAGTTATTCCTTCCTGTTTTTTTTTGTTTTACTTGTTTCTTTCTTCTATATTCTTTCTCTATTTTAACTCTTCCTGTAACTGTAGATGTTGAGAGCTTGTACAAAGATAATCTCACCCACTCTTTTCCATCTGCAATCATGTGATGTGACACTAAAGTTGATTCTGAATTATGCCTGCATAATCCCAAATAGTAATGTTAAGAGATCATAGCTTATATTTCACTTTCCTGATAATAATCCATTAGGCTTATACAGTAGTAATAAAACATTTTGCACGTACGTTTGTGTGTGTGTGTGTGTGTGTGTGTGTGTGTGTGTGTGTGTGTGTGTGTGTGTGTGCGCTATGGGGCTTTGCACAGGCTTTAATTTGCTATCACATCTCACTCTTAATCATGTAATATGACTTAATAGTGATCATAGTCAATACATTAGGTGTACTTATTAGTCATAAATCATAAAAATGCATCCCTCAGTTAACCAGCATATAATTAAAATAATTGAAATGGTTTGACTGATTGATTGACATACTTGACAGACCTTAATGTCCACTCCATAGTATATCATGAACAGTATACATCATAGCTATTTCATTAAGTGTAACAATTACTGTCATAATTCATAAAACATACATACAAAGTATTTTTGCCTCAGTTAACTGATATTAAATAAGAAAGCTAATTGAAATGGTGCCCCATTCATTGAGCATACTTAATAGCACACAGTACAATGACATCAAATCATGATATAAAAACTACAATTCTGGAAAAACAGTCCTACCTTATTCAATCAATATGGTTTACATGGTCATTTATAATATAAATAAATAACACCACAATCTTTTGGAATACCTTTAAGTAAAAGAAGAAAGAAAAAAGGTTACTGTTAACACTAAACTGATTGTATTAATGTTTTGAAATAAGAAAAACAAAAGAGTTGGACAAAGACTCCACAAGATGAGTCCTAATGGAAACTTCTATCGACAGGAGCATTATAAATCTCCATGATATTTTTGCTTGTCTATGCAACACCCTGACAACATACAGCTGTTTAAGTTGATCCTCCCAGTGAGCTTATTTATAGAGGAAAGTGTTTTTCCTCCCCCTTGGTGTGAATGCACTGATATCTTTTTAGAGCACTTAACTGACTGAAACTCTTCTCACACTGTTAACACTGTGACAAGAGTTTATTCTAGCGTGGACACGCTGGTGTGTCTTCAGGTGGCGTGACTCACGGAAACTCTTTTAAAATGGAAAGGTTTTTCTCCAGTGTGGACACGCTGGTGTGTCTTCAGGTTAGATGACTGATTAAAACTCTTGTTACAATGTTTACAATGGAAAGTTTTTTCTCCAGTGTGGACACGCTGGTGTGTCTTCAGGTTAGATGACTGATTAAAACTCATGTTACAGTGTTTACACTGGAAAGGTTTTTCTCCGGTGTGGATACGCTGGTGTGTCTTCAGGGAACCTGACTCACTGAAACACTTCTTGCAATGTTCACACTGGAAAGGTTTTTCTCCAGTGTGGACACGCTGGTGTTTTTTCAGGCCATGAGACTTAATGAAACTCTTGTCACAATTTTCACACTGGAAAGGTTTTTCTCCAGAGTGGACACCCCGACTTGTCTCCCCCCAATCATCGCTGTCTTCAGTGACTTCAGTGTCAGATTCAAGCTCAACTTCAACTTCAGAGCAGTGTGAAGAGATGTCTTCATCATCTTCACTTTTCACTGCTAGTAATGTCAACATTGACCCAACAGGCTCCTCTGATCTTTGAAGTAGCTCCTCCTGTTCCTTTTTAATCTGTGGAGGCTCTGGTTCCTCCTGGAGCAGACTGGGGCTCCTCTCCTGTTCAGGAGAACCCTCCTTTTTACACACAACCATGTGCAGGATGGCTAGGAGCAGAAAAATAACATCATAGTCAACACTGGATTCATAAAATTTAAATTATTTTTTCTATCTTCTATGTTTCATGTAAAGAGCTATTGCCTACAAAAACTGACTAAACTAAATAGGAAAAAAAAAAGTTTTCAAATAAGTACTGCTTAACTCCCAAATGGTTTGGACTGCTGACTGACTGATTGATTGATTGATTGAATATTTTATTGGACAGAAATGCAAAAACAGAGTACAGTCAAACACTTTGTCTAGAAGGATAACACCAAAAAAGTCTGTGCGGTCTTGTTTACATTGGGGTCCTAGGAATTCAATTCATCAACATATAAAAAATAGCACCAAACATTCAATATCAACAGAAATATAAAACAGTATATGTACAGAGTAGGGAAATAAAGCAGAGGAGGGGAATGGGGGTAAAGATAGGGTGGGGGGGGGGGGGGTAGGGGTCACCTGTCAAAGGGAGAAGTGATACCCCCTTTAGCCTCCAGAAAGGTGAATTTTCAGGGTTGTTTGAAAGGAAGCTAGTGAAATACTTTTTTTGAGGGATGTGGTCAGGGCATTCCACACTTGAGTGACAGTGCTGTAAAAGGAGAACTTACCCATGTTTGTTCTATAGGTGGGTGTTACCAGATCGTTGTTTACGCTCCCTCTAGTATTGTGGCTGTCGCACATTTTTTGAGGTATTTAGTCAGATATGCGGGTATTCAGGTCATTGAGGGCAAAGTCTCCTTGACTATTTTGAAAGCCAAACCCATTTTTAATTGTTTAGCCCTGTCCTCTACCCTGACCCATACTAGGCTACTGTAGCAAAATGTGTGGTGAAAAAGGCAGGTCATGGTCCCCAGGCCAAGAAGTAGTCGGATCAGTTTGTTTTGGGAGGTTTGAAGCTTAGTCTTTAGTGACATTGAGATGTTGGAGTACCAGGAGGTGCAAGCATAGTCAAAGTGGGGCTGAATGAGGGCTCCGGAAAGAGTCCTGAGAGCACTTTTGTAGACAAAACAATCTGCCCAACAATCTTCTTTGATTTACACTTTTGATCACCTTTGTTACCATGCTTTCACCTGTCAGGTATTCGTCAAGAATACAGCCCAAATAGGCTTGCAAAGAAAAGGAATCCAAGGCACTGCGTCTTTGATGAAAAACAATATATTAAGGATTTATTTTGAGCAAGGCAACAATATGATCAACACGTATCGACCTAAAAAGGTCTTTATCAGGGTCTGTATTTGGGGCTAATTTCACAAACCACTGTACCGATTAGCGCCAAATTTTAATTTGTGCATGCTGCCAGTAGGCCAAGCAAGTATTTTTTTAATCGAATATAATGTGCTGCAAGTCATGGTCATGTTTCAGTTTCTTACAGATTATTAAAGTGTAGCCTGTAAGCTTTCTAGTGACGTGCCATGCACTGAAATCTGGAAATAGTTAAAGACATACTTATTTGAATTTTATTAACCACTTAAAGACCAGATTAAATGGCTTTTTGCAACCATATTTTAACCTAATTCCCAGTAAATCAGGATGGGCTGGGTGGCTCTGAGCCAATCACAGCTGAGTTTTCCAGCTCAGTATTACAACAGTCACACAGCGTACATATGTAATTTAAAGTATGTGATCTAAACTCGTTGCGTTGTACACTGCAACAAGGCGAATCAAGTGCATGTTACTGCATTGGCTATTTCTCACCTCAAATGTTTTTTGGAAACATTTAATGTATTGTTTATAACATAATTAATAAGGCACCAATCGGCCATCGTCTTTGTTCAGATTCAACAGAGTAGCACTGCCCTCTAGAATCTAGCATAGGCTAATGAATCATAACTGTTTGAAAGACTACCTGACAAGTGCTTAATAGGACATTTAAAAATTGGTTGCCGTGTCCGTCCTGAGATTGGGAGGTCCATGTTCAATCCCCCGGCCGGGTCATACTAAAGACTATGAAAATGGGACCCATAGTGATAGTCTACCTGCTTTAGCCTCTGGCTCTTCACACTATAGGGCATAGCAGTGGCGGACATTTTCTGGTTCCACTCCAAAATAGGCAATGCATTTTTCCCATTGACATTTCCAAAAATATTTATATCAAATATTTTAAGCCTAGAATCAAGCCATCCAGGCTCCTGGTGAATCATGACCATAAAACGTTTGATTCTGTGAAAAAACTTTTTTGAAAATGGAAAGGGTATTTATTAAATATAGTAGATCATATATATATATATATATATATATATATATATATATATATATATATATATATATATATATATATATATATATATATATATATATATATATATATATATATGATATGAAGCTCAACCTGGACAAGACCGAGCTGATGTTCCTCCCGGGGAAGGGCTGTCCACACCGAGACATGGCCATCACCATTGATAATGCTGTGGTGACCTCAACTCGGACTGCGAAGAATCTGGGTGTGACCCTGGACGATCAACTGACGTTCTCGGCAAACATCGCATCAGTGACAAGGTCCTGCAGATTCCTCCTCTACAACATCAGGAGGATTCGCCCCTTCCTCACGGAGAAGGCAGCCCAGGTGCTCATCCAGGCTCTCGTCATCTCCCGCCTGGACTACTGCAACTCCCTCCTCGCTGGTGCTCCGGCATCTGCCATCAGACCTCTGGAGCTTGTTCAGAAAGCTGCGGCTCGTCGGGTGTTCAACCGCCCCAAGTTCTCCCACACAACCATCCTTCTCCGTTCTCTACACTGGCTCCCCGTAGCGGCTCGCATCCAGTTCAAAACCCTGGTGCTAGCCTATAGGGCAGTGAAAGGAACAGCTCCTTCCTACCTCCGGGCTATGGTCGATGCCTACACCCCTGCCCGACCACTTCGGTCTGCCACCTCGGGGCGACTGATTGCCTCGTCACTCAAGGGTCCTTCTGGCCGATCCACACGGTCACGACTCTTTTCTGTTCTGGCCCCACAGTGGTGGAATGAACTTCCCACTGATGTTAGGACAGCAGAGTCACTGCCCATATTTCGCCGCAGGTTGAAAACCCACCTCTTCAGGAAACACTACCCTTCCTCTCTGCCTGACCTACTTGTTGTTAACTAGTTGTACGAACGCTTGTTTTCTATTGTTGTATTGTTTATTGGATCTTGTTTAGTCGATACACTGAATTGTTTTAGCTCATGCTCATTTGACTTAGCTATTTTGTCTCATCTGTTTAAGGAAATAGGTAGCTGATATATTGCACTTTTACCTTAGCACTCGGTATACTCTTGGTTGCTTGTTTTTGCAGAAAATGCACTAAAGACTTCTGGTGACTAGTAGTTTTCGTTCCCTACCTATGTTGAATACACTTATTGTAAGTCGCTTTGGATAAAAGCGTCTGCTAAATGACTGTAATGTAATGTAATGTAATGTAATCAAATATAAAATAAAATAAAA
Source organism: Gymnoscopelus braueri (assembly GCF_963280865.1). Lineage (NCBI taxonomy): Eukaryota > Metazoa > Chordata > Actinopteri > Myctophiformes > Myctophidae > Gymnoscopelus > Gymnoscopelus braueri. Next base: position 31,143,327 of record NC_137626.1, read on the forward strand.
TCACAGAAAAAAATGTTTTATGGTCATGATTCACCAGGACCCCAGATGGCTTGATTCTAGGCTCAAATTAATTGATATAAATATTTTTGGAAATGTCAATGGGAAAAATGCATTGACTATTTTGGGGTGGAACCAAAAAATGTCCGCCACTGCTATGCCCTATTCGTTAGACCTACAACCAACTACCAATCACAGTCTCCCATATTTGAATACTGGGCCCTGATTGGTCACCCCAGACTTCTGGGGCAGGAAATGGATTCACAACGGAGCGGTGCCAGACCGAAATCGCAGAGGGCAATGTTTTTTTTTTTGCACTGGCAGATTCGTCTGGTCCCAGGCTAACTCAGTGCCATCCTTACCGATAGGCAAATAATCATAATTCATGTTTTGAGGTGAGCGTTTGCCCCAACTTTCATCAACCCACAGAATAACGACAAAACATAATATGAGATTACATCGGCAGGTAGTAGGTAGACAACCTTGAAAACCAATTATTCCACAAGCCATGTGGCCCATAGTAGCCTGATTATCAGAATGAAGCTGCGTGGAGCTTCAGTCTGAAATTGGCTCCAGTGTCGGGGATTACAAGGGGGAGGGTATTAGAAATTCCCTAAACCAATCCTAAGGGATCCCCACGGCCACCTCCGCCTCTCATTGGACAACGCATTTTGTACCGGAGAAGTCCTAGGTTCACATTTACAACTCCAGACCAAGAGGCCGCCCACTCAGAGAGTGCTCAGAGAGTGGGCGAGGTCTATGGTATGGAACCAGGCTAGGCCCATAGGCCAGGAGCTTATCTCCTGTTTCTGTGGCGTGAGCTTGATGTACTGGGGAAGTATGATTCCCCAGTAATTTTTTGTTATTTTTCCGTGGGTTGATGAAAGTTGGGGCAAACGCTCACCCCAAAACATGATTTATGATTCCGTGCCTATCGGTACGTAACTCGGACGGCGCTGAGTCGGCTCAAGCAAACGTGAGCCACGAGAGGCACCATCGAGAGAGCTAAAGCGAGTGAGTTGCCGTGCCGAATGTGCTCGCTTGAGCTCGGTCAGTGCCTCTCGAGGCTCAAGTTTGCGTGAGACGGCACGCCTCCGTTGCGGTCAAAAAACTATACTTTATACGAAACACCTACTGATCCTCGTGGGTAGGTCAGTATCTCACCTACTTAGACCAATCAATAGTCTGATTAAACGTGATAATGGCCCATTCAATGCATTGCCAGCATCTGAAATGGGTGGCAGGGTTATTATACCAATCACATCACCATGAATGGAATACGTTTGCATATTAATTTATTTACCCCGAGCAGTGCGCGTTCGAGTTACACTAAAATAAAGCAGTCAGACTCGGGCAGGCTGCAGTGATTCCGTGCCGCCACGTTAATAAGAGATTGGAGCGTCGGGTTTATATCCTTAACCCAGCCAGGTTGTAGTCTTCATAACTCTCTATGACATAACTCCATACCATAGGACAAGCTACTGTAAGTTTGTACACCTCACTGTCCATGAAAAGATGGTCGGGAGTCCCGAAAATGCGCTCGCAGAAGCGCTCGTATATTTTGAAAATAGCAGATCTACAAGCTCACAATGCGGCGCGATGCGAACCGTTGTGAACTTGCAGATCTGCTATTTTAAAATAGCCAATGCAGCCAGATCTGCAAGCTTAACCGAATGACTGTTAAAGCAGTTTGTTTAAATTACTTAAATTTTTCACAGGGATTATTTATTAGTGTAGATATACATTTAGGAGTGGATTATGTGTCCAGATGCCTGTCAGACAATGCTGCTCCGCAGCTCTACAATGGAATAAAAGGGCGCAGCCCAAATCAACAACTGCTATCGACCAGACGTGAGATTTCAGCGTACGGTAGGATGAAGCCAACGTCAGGATATATTGATAAATGCCGAAAGTTGCGGTGATCTCGCCGTATGCCCATTATTTGGTCTGCACCGCGTTGATGAATGAGGGCCAGTGTTCTAGATGCTTTGGTCTACGGCCACTCTGTAGAGAAATGTACAATGTGGTGCAGTTTCTCTTTTGTATTTCTTCGCATATTTAATGATGCCTATGCATATTGATTGATTGAATACTTTGTTAGTCAAAACATGTAAGTAGCACAGAGGTAGAGTAAAACATTTAGGCCAAAAGGATAACACAAAAAGTCCTGGGGACTTATAATATCTTATAATAGCCGGTTATTATCATTGTCATGATATTTTTTGCCAAGATCATTGTATAGTTAAAAAACGTACTGAGGTGTGGGTGGTCTTCAGGATCCTCCTGTTTAATAGAAATGTCCCTGGCTGAGTCTGGAGAGTTCATCTTCACCTGCAGTCTGGACTCCACACACTGGTCTGAAATGAACACATTGAATAATGACTTGAATGGCAGTGGTGTCAAAAATAATGAACTGCAGAATGTAAAGGCAAATTAGCCGAAGTAAACGTTCCAAAATATGAATATTGGGTTCAAAGATTGTGGGATTTATATATTAGGGAAGTAATCACACTTATTTTAAGATTAGACAAGGAAATAAATGTATACAAAGTTGGACTCCTGCAATGCAAACAATGGTCTAAAGTAAATAAGGTGAAAGTATCTCTTTTTAATGTTTCTTCTGCCATGCATCCCATCCTTCTACACCCACACCACCACCAATTAACAGCCCCAACCGTGTGTGAAAAGTAACTATTTTGTCTTAACAGTGGAGCTAGTTAGGGTTCATCTTCCAGGGAGCTAGGAGATGGTTATGAGAGAGGTTATGGTGACACTCGGTTAGGGTTCATCTTCCAGGGAGCATGCATACGCAAATTAAGTTTCATAGCAATCTGTCAATTAGACTTTGAGACAACTTGTGTGTGAGTGGCCTAAAGGATCCTTGCTGGGTGCATTAAAGGACTATTTACTGTAACTGTTGGAAGAAGCTGCATTCAGTCATAGTTGGCAGTGTCTGTGTGTAGTGGAAAAGGCCACATGACCAGAAACAATCATCCAGATTATGGATGTGCATAACTGACCAATTTATAAAGAAAACATTCTACTGTTCTGGCAATTTTTCTTTGAAAGCGCAATATTTTATTTGTTATAACTACCATTACCGTTATATCCTATTCCATTATTATTGTATCTAATTCCACACTGTTGAAGCACAACTAGCAACTGTATTGTATGTGTATGTGACAATAAACACCTTGAAGCTAGAAAAGAGGAAAAAAGAGACAGACAAGAGAATGAAACGTACTGAGGTCTGGCTGGTCTTCAAGTTCCTCCTGTTTCATTGAAACGGGTCTGGCTGGGTCTGGAGAGTTCATCTGCACCTGCTGTCTGGACTTCACAGAGTCTGGAATGAAACAATAAAAATCCCAGAGGAGTTTAGGATTAATTAAGAAGACAAACTCCTCTTATACTCAACTTCAACAATAACATACAGCAACTTAAGGAAGGAGTAACTTATTGTGTTAATAACTTTTTCATAGAACACTTCAATTATAATTCATAACCTTTTACACTTCAAGCGCACACACACACACACACACACACACACACACACACACACACACACACACACACACACACACACACACACACACACACACACACACACACACACACACACACACACACACACACACACACACACACACACACACACACACACACACACACACACACACACACACACACACGTATAACTAACTTAGTAATCATGTCACATGGTAATCACTTGTCATTTGGGCGAGAAACTTTTTCACAGAACATTTCCTGATTATAAAGCATTAGGGCTGGTAAAGAAATAATAATTCATAACCTTTAAGGCCCGTTTTCACTTCAATATGTTTTGCAGTCATTAATATTTTGTGGAAAATATAATTAATATCTTCATGTCTCCCCTCTTAAAGGCAAGTAGAACGATTGTTTTATTTTTAGGAAAATTATTCAAAATTATTTACACTATGATTTGTGCAAATGAAATACTAATAATATTAATATAAACAATACAAACTTTTTTATTTTTCAGGTAAACATTGTTCAGGTTCACTACCATAATAGTGAAATGCCCCTTTTCCTTCAGGTCAATTGATGGATTGAATATTTTATAAACAGTTTGCAAAAAAAGCACAGAAAGTACAGTTCTATACACGGTCTCATCTTGACCTGCAGTCTGGACTCCACACACTGGTCTGAAATGAAGGAATTGAATAAGGACGTTAGGGTTCCATGGTTCTACTTCCCCTAAAACATGATCATTGGGTATTATTATTAGTCCCGGAACAGTATTATTGAGGATATAGTCAATCCTGGGAAGAGCTGTCTCTGGTACTCGTCCAGGCTGCGTAAACACTGGAGAGTCAGCCTCTATGTATGATTTTATGTCTTGTTATGTATTTGTTGTGTGATATTTGTATGTACTCTATGGACCCCCTGTGTGTCTGGAATAAAGTTTGAATTGAATTGAATATTAATATATACGGAGGAAGAATGTTTTTCCAAGAGAGAAATCTCGCCTAATCTAAATCATTTAGGGACCAGTGGCGTCCCCAGGATTTACATTTAGCCTAAATGTAAATCCTGGGGACACCACTGGTCCCTATCTGTATATAGCTTGAAGGGCGCTGAGTCGGCTCTAGTGGACCTTGCAACGTTTGGCGGTGTCTCTCGTTGTTCAAGTCCACTACAGACAGCGTGCCTACGTCGTTGTAACTGTGTTTTGCGTAAATACTCCCTAACTTCATCTTAGGGGCTGCAGTCTGTTCTCACCAAGTTACTATGATCGGATAGGAAAACGACACACGCTGACCACCCACTTATCCTAGTCCCCACCCTCCCTCCTCATGCCCATGGCTCTGCACAGTTGTTTAAAAAGGGTCTAGATTAGAACAGTGGTTCTAAAACTGAGGATCGGGGACCCCCAGGGGTCCTTGAGGGGGTTCCAGGGGCGCCCCAGCAAAATGAATATCGTCAAAATCCGTGCAACCATTTTAAACCTAGAATACTTTGGTGATCTAAAAATAGCAGATCTACAAGGTATTGAATAATGATGCATCCCAATGAGACCCGTTGGGCACAATTCACTAAGCTGTTTACGCCCCCATATTTATTTCACGTAAAGGAATTTACACAGCTTCCCATGTTAGTAGTCTGATTCATTCATCTTTTTTGACGGTGAATTGTGCGGGAGGCACGCTCTTTCTCAAGTCTGCTCGGAGGCAGACTTATATAGGACCAAAGCTTGCGTATGTCATTAGAATGCCTTATTCTTCATGAAAAATCAATTACAAGTGCCAAATCTCAATTAAAATATTTGTGTGCCCAACATTTGTCAACACTTAAAAAAGAAAATATAGGCCGGGTCTATGTCAAACGATCTATTGCCTGTATGCATATTATAGACATGATGCGAATTCAACCGTTTTTTATTTTATTTTCAGCATTTAGAGCTGAATTCATGTTCTGTAAAATTTGTAAAATTGTGATGTAACAATAAACTTAAATTATACACGCTATATAATTTGAAGAAATGAGGAGAAAACCGTTGTCAATTATAATAACAGCAAAAAGGTGGGTTTGGAGCTAAACTGTCAATTTGCAGCCCATGAACAAGAAAGGGAAACTATTTTCAATGCCATGCATTACCTGGATGGTCATTCTAGGCCTGACACGCTACAGCATGACAAATGTTTAGTTGGTAAGGATTCAATGTCTGGTTCATGAAGACATGGAGCTCCAACTTCAGTTGACAATCACATTAACATCATAGATTAACATTACTGTTGACAGTCTTGGAGTTAGTTCAAAATAGTCTTTGCACTTTCGCACTTGGGGTCAGTACATCTACATAAACATTCAGATTTCAAATATAAAGTGATTACCTAATGGCCACGGATAATACGATTATGTACGGGCCCTCAAAAAGACCTCTATCTGTCGTATTGTTCAATAAAAAGCATGTTAATCCGATCAGTGTCTGATTTTCTCATAGTTATAATGTATCAGAGTGCAATACACCTCCCAAACCGATAGGGTCACGAAGCTGAAAGCATAGCAGACCACCGATTGGAAATGCAGTTTTTATTGAACAATACAGAAGATACGGGTACTTCTGAGGGCCCGTACAGTATTGTAACATCCGTGGCCATGAGGTAAAAACTTTATATTTGAAACCTGAACGTTTATATAGATGTACGGGTTGTAAAATGGAGTAAGTGACAAAACCAGGTTGAAGTTCCGTCATGACAGACGAGCGTCATGTGAACCATTTCTACTCATGTACAAGCTACGTTTGCATCTCATTGCTTTAAGTACTGGTTGTTGTGTTTTTCTGATCACATGCATTATAGTCTGGCAAGTAACAGCAATTAGATTAATGTTCCATATTGGGTGCGTTCGAAAATACAGCACTGAGCGCACTGGCCAATACAAACTAATAGGCGAGTGTGCTCCGGTGCGTAATTTTCGAACGCGCCCATTGAGTCAATAAATACAAATGAAACCCAACATGAATGAGTTGATCTTTACCTGCTGTGTTTCAGTGGTTGAGCTCATAGATATATATATCTATGGTTGAGCTGCTAACAAACGTCCCTCCTGCTGCTTAACGACGACACTGTTTAGAAACGACACGTTTAAGTTTTCTATGTATTTTACTTTTATATAAATCTATGGTATTTTTAAGTGTCAACAACAGTCAGTCAACACCGATATATTATAACTCTATGGTCAACACCATAGATATATATAAAGGCTTTTATATATATCTACAGTCAACACACCATGTTGTTTTCACTACTGCATTGTGGGTATGTTCTTCTTCTGACGACCACTTTGTCTAGACGCGAGTTGGTGTATAAGTGCCCCCTGCTGTTGGTCAAGGGTACTGTCCATTGTTTATATACAGTAACAGTAGAGTACTATGTGACCTTCCAGACCTGTAAACAAGAGAACATACATCTAGGAGTAAAGCAGTTCAGCCAACTAATCAAATTAAATGATTATACAAATAATAACTGTTAATCATTAATTTGATAAATTAACCGATTTCAATCGCTATTTTGGATATGTCATTATAAGCAACATCTTCCCACAAATTTTAAATACAAAAATATTGAAAATAGCAGATCTACAAGCTCACAACACGATACAGTGCGATGCGTTTTGAGCTTGTAGATCAGCTATTTTCACATGTCGTACACGACACAGACATAGGACTGATGTTGTCAATCAATTTGTTGAGAAGTAAAAACATATTAAGAAAAAAACAGCTCCTAATTATTTGAATCAGAAAAGTAATCTATAGACGAATTGCTTAGAAAGTCATGGATAGTTCCTACATCCATCACAGCTTTCATCAGTGCACATTGATGCTGCACAGGTCTGATCACATCTCATAGAATACAGTACCACGTTACAGGATGCAACACATACCTTGTATTAAACATATTACCCATATTATTTTCAAACTGCAGTATGTAACTATATCAATATGTCTATGATAAATTCAGACTGTATGGCATATTCAGACTGTGACACAGTAAGATTATCACAAGTTATTTCAAGGCAATGTATGTTCCAAATAGTTATGAGTTTGGTTATTGAACCAGAATGTTCTGGGAAACAGGAAACAGTTCAGTAAGATAGATTGATTGTAATGGTTGTAGTGGGGGCTACTGCCCCCACTGTCTCTTAGGGGCTTAGGGTAGCAGGTGAGCTGTTGAAAGCAGGTGTTGGCGACACTAGGAGGCTCTGGGCACTGTGGGTTGCCTCCGGGCCTGGCTCCTCCTGCATCTGACCAGAAGTGACTTCTGTGCGTTGTGTCGTCGTTCAAACATCTCATTCTGCCTTGATGGATTTCTAAACCCTCTTGAATGTTGCAGGTTTTACGTCAGTATGTAGCTTGCTTTGGGTTCTTCCTCTCAGAATAAGTGAGAATAACCCGGGTTGCCGTCTCTCCGGCCGTCCTCTGTCTCTCCATATGTCACCACACTCTTCGTGGTCGTCACCCACTGGTCACTGGTACCTTCTATATTTCTGTTAACAAAACTTCTACTGATGTACAAACTTGGACACATCAGTGTTGTTTCCTGGAGTCACTGGTTAACAGTATACTTCTAGAGTTATTCCTTCCTGTTTAGTCTTTTTTTTGTTTTACTTGTTTCATTCTTCTATATTCTTTCTCTATTTTAACTCTTCCTGTAACTGTAGATGTTGAGAGCTTGTACAAAAATAATCTCACCCACTCTTTTCCTGAATTGTGCCTGCAGACTAAGTTCTTCCACACATCCCAAATAGTAATGTTAAGAGATCATAGCTTATATTTCACTTTCCTTATAATAATCCATTAGGCTTATACAGTAGTAATAAAACATCTTGCACATATATGTGTGTGCGCGCTAGCATCCGAATCAGGTGGCACCGCACAGGCTTTAATTTGCTATCACATCTCACTCTTAATCATGTAATATGACTTAATAGTGATCATAGTCAATACATTAGGTGTAATTATTAGTCATAAATCATAAAAAATGCATCCCTCAGTTAACCAGCATATAATTAAAATAATTGAAATGGTTTGACTGATTGATTGACATACTTGACAGACCTTAATGTCCACTCCATAGTATATCATGAACAGTATACATCATAGCTATTTCATTAAGTGTAACAATTACTGTCATAATTCATAAAACATACATACAAAGTATTTTTGCCTCAGTTAACCGATATTAAATAAGAAAGCTAATTGAAATGGTGCCCCATTCATTGAGCATACTTAATAGCACACAGCACAATGACACCAAATCATGATATAAAAACTACAATTCTAGAAAAACAGTCCTAGCTTATACAATCAATATGGTTTACATGGTCATTTATAATATAAATCAATAACACCACAATCATTTGGAATACCTTTAAGTAAAAGAAGAAAGAAAAAAGGTTACTGTTAACACTAAACTGATTGTATTAATGTTTTAAAATAAGAAAAACAAAAGAGTTGGACAAAGACTCCACAAGATGAGTCCTAATGGAAACTTCTATTAACAGGAGCATTATAAATCTCCATGGTATTTTTGCTTGTCTATGCAACACCCTGACAACATACAGCTGTTTCAGTTGATCCTCCCAGTGAGCTGATGTATAGAGGAAAGTGTTTTTCCTCCCCCTTGGTGTGAATGCACTGATATCTTTTTAGAGCACTTAACTGACTGAAACTCATCTCACACTGTTAACACTGTGACAAGAGTTTATTCTAGCGTGGACACGCTGGTGTGTCTTCAGGTGGCGTGACTCACGGAAACTCTTTACAATGGAAAGGTTTTTCTCCAGTGTGGACACTCTGGTGTGTCTTCAGATGACTTGACTGAAAGAAACTCTTGTCACAATGTTTACAATGGAAAGGTTTTTCTCCAGTGTGGACACGCTGGTGTGTCTTCAGGTTAGATGACTGATTAAAACTCTTGTTACAATGTTTACAATGGAAAGGTTTTTCTCCAGTGTGGACACTCTGGTGTGTCTTCAGATGACTTGACTGAAAGAAACTCTTGTCACACTGTTTACAATGGAAAGGTTTTTCTCCAGTGTGGACACGCTGGTGTGTCTTCAGGTTCCGTGAGTCATTGAAACTCTTGTTACAATGTTTACAATGGAAAGGTTTTTCTCCAGTGTGGATACGCTGGTGTGTCTTCAGGTTCCGTGAGTCATTGAAACTCTTGTTACAATGTTTACAATGGAAAGGTTTTTCTCCAGTGTGGACACGCTGGTGTATCTTCAGGTGATATGACTGATTAAAACTCTTGTTACAATGTTTACAATGGAAAGGTTTTTCTCCAGTGTGGACACGCTGGTGTCTCTTCAGATAACTTGACTGAAAGAAACTCTTGTCACAATGTTTACAATGGAAAGGTTTTTCTCCAGTGTGGACACGCTGGTGTGTCTTCAGGTTAGATGACTGATTAAAACTCTTGTTACAATGTTTACAATGGAAAGGTTTTTCTCCAGTGTGGACACTCTGGTGTGTCTTCAGATGACTTGACTGAAAGAAACTCTTGTCACAATGTTTACAATGGAAAGGTTTTTCTCCAGTGTGGACACGCTGGTGTGTCTTCAGGTTCCGCGAGTCATTGAAACTCTTGTCACAATGCTTACAGTGGAAAGGTTTTTCTCCAGTGTGGACACGCTGGTGTGTCTTCAGGTGAACTGACCGACTGAATCTCTTGTCACAATATTTACAGTGGAAAGGTTTTTCTCCAGTGTGGACACGCTGGTGTCTCTTCAGGTGAAATGAACAGCTGAAACTCTTGTTACACAGTTTACAGAGGAAAGGTTTTTCTCCAGTTTGGACACCTCCACTGGTCTCGCCCCAATCATCACTGTCTTCAGTGACTTCAGTATCAGATTCAAGTTCAACTTCAACTTCAGAGCAGTGTGAAGAGATGTGTTCATCATCAACTTCACTTTTCACTGCTAGTAATGTCAACATTGATCCATCAGGCTCCTCTGGTCTTTGAAGTATCTCCTCCTGTTCCTCTTTAATGTGTGGAGGCTCTGGTTCCTCCTGGAGCAGACTGGGCCTCCTCTTCTGTTCAGGAGAATCCTCCTCTTTACACACAACCATGTGCAGGATGTCTAGGAGCAGAAAAATAACATGATAGTGAACACCGGATTCCTAAAATGTAAATCTATTGTTCTATCTTCCATGTACATAGCTATTACCTACTAAGACTGACAAAACAGTTACTAAATAAGTACAGGTTGTAATACAGGTGGTTCTGGAAACTCTAAAGTAGGCTCGAAAGTGTTAGCAAGATTATAGCAAAATACATATTTTAAAAAGTAACCTGAATCAATATAAACTGCTCAAAAAAATAAAAGGGAACACTTTGATACCTTAATTCTTTTGAGTTTTTTCATGAACTGTGTACATAATGCTGACGAAAAAAAAACGAAAACAGCTCAAAAGAATTAAGGGATCAAAGTGTTCCCTTTATTTTTTTGAGCAGTGTATTTAGTTATATTACCCAACAAATGAATTACGGTGATAGAACAAATATTTAATTTGAATCATTAAAATGTGTTTTTTGTGTTATCCTTTTAGCCAAAATGTTTTACTGTACCTCCATGCAGTTTACATTTTTGACTGATAAAGTATTAAATCAATCAAGACGTGAGCTCTGATTTGGGAGTAAGTGAGGCTGTAGGCCAAGCTATATACAACTGGATGTGTCTGTATGTACAGTATGTATGTATGTCACCTCCAAAGTAGACCAATCATAGCTCATGCCACTAAGTGCATGACGTTATGAACCAGAAGCACCTCCAAACACAAAAGCTTGACATTTCTGGTGAAAGTTAATGGGTCGTAGTTTAAAATGTATGTACACTTATTCTTATGACCAGGTCCTGTACAGTATGTCTAGAAATTAGTCTGTGAATCTGTCTGTGTGTCTGGGGCTAATTTCACAAACCACTGTACCGATCAGCGCCACATTTCTTGTGCATGCTGCCAATAGGCCAAGCTAGTTTTTTTCCACATCTAATAGAATGCGCTGCAAGTCATGGTCATATTATATATTATTCTATTTTCTGTTTTTTTACATATTATTAAAGTGCAGACTGTAAGCTTTCAAGTGACGTGCCATGCACTGAAATCTGGAAATAGTTGAAGTTATACTTATTTGAATGTTGTTAACCACTTAAAGCAGGGGTTCCCAACCTTTCTGTTACCACGGACCAGCTGACAGTTCATGAAGTTTCGCGGACCGGCATGGTGCCCGGTGCTTGGACCCAGTTCGGTGCCCCCCTGCGCCGTTTTGTCAACGGGGGGGTGGGGGGCGCATCAATCGTATCAAAACACAAGTTGACTGACAGTCAATGACACATCACTGGCTGCTATTTATATATTATTATATCACTACATAATGTTATATCATTGACCTAAATGGCGATATATCAACAAGGACAGGGGTGATAGGAAAAAGGATATGTCTGTATCAGAAATGACTTTGGACAGGTGGAAAACTAAACTCTAACTCTATGGTTAAACTTGCAGAGTGACGCATTACTTTACTTGAGTTACATCTTCTGATAGATGTACTTGAATGTTGACATGAAATCATAATCCTGTTTAGTGTTTAATTAGCGCGATCGATCATCATAGTGACAAAATTGGCTACAGCTTGTAGCGACGGCGCACGTCAACACACGTTGAAACAAAGGCAAAGATAAAGATAGCAAGGATTCAACAATGATGTCACTACAGGAAGGTTATAGATTCACGACGAGGAAAACTTGGACTTCGGTGGTACATGTGCCGGTCCGCGGACCGGTGGTTGGGAACCCCTAACTTAAAGGACTACTTCACCCATTTTCAAGGCTGTGCTGAATCAAGTGTATGTTACTGCATTGTTTATTTCTCACCTCAAATGTTTTTGGAAACATTTAATGTACCGTTTATAACATAATTAATAACGCACCATTCGGCCATCTTCTTTGTTCAGATTGAGTGGCACTGTCCTCTAGTATCTAGCATAGGCTGATGAATCATAGCTGTTTGAAAGACTACTTGACAAGTGTTTAATATAATATGTTAAAATTGGTTAGTACCCGCCGATTAGAAAACCCAGCTCATTGGCATGGTTAAAGTGTCTGCCCTGAGATTGGGAGGTCAGGGTTCAGGGTATAGTCTTTGGTCATACCAAAGACTATAAATAGGACGCAATGTCTCCCCGCTTGACACTCATTATCAAGGGTTGGATTGGGGTAAGTCTCTGTGTACATCATGGATCGGGAATATACTTGTACATCAAGCCACCTCACACCACAGAAACAGGAGATAAGCTCCTGCCTAGGGGCCACATGGCTCGGGAATAATTAGTTCTAAAGGCTACCTACTTACCCGCCGATGTTATCTCATATTATGTCATTTTTTTTGTTTGACAGGAAGTAATTAAGATTGGAAAAACTATTATACATTTTAATGTTTTTTGGCATTTATTGTCAATTATGTCCCCATTACGACCACGGATATTCTCTGAAAGTTTGAAAAAAAATGCTTAGTTAAAGGCAAGACCACTTTGGTAGAGGTTTGGGTTGTGTAGTTACCAAAGTGGTCTTGCCCTTTAACTAATGCTAATGTTGAGCAATGTCGACTCAGTGCAGACTAACAGACCCATTTCTAGAGCTCTCACCCCCTACAAAGGCACGCCATAAAATCAGTTTTCATAGTTTTCACCTACTACAAATCTTTTACCAGGCACGTCAGGCTTTCATGTGCTTCTGATTCATGACGTCATGCACTTAGGCTTGATCTGTGTGACAAACCCTGACAAACCCTGTTCTAGATGCTTTGGTCTACAGCCACTCTGTAGAAAAATGTACAATTTTGTGCACTTTTTCTTTAGTTTTTGGTTTATTTTTTATCCCACGCTTTTGTAACCCTTTTTCACCCGGTGCCAATTTTCTAAGTGAGCGATGAAGTGGGCGCTACACTCCCCTAACAGCCTAGGGCATGGGTTCCCAAACATTTCAGCCCGCGACCCCAAAATAATGCGTCCATTGACTCGCGACCCCACCCAACACTGGAGGTAATTTATGCACATAAACTTGCACGTTCGGTGCGCATTTGTAATGTATAAAATGGTAAAATGAACTATTTCTAATCCTTTTTAGATTGTATCCAACTTTGTGAACCCCTGGCCTAGGGAGCCCAGGGCCGAGATCATGCCTCCTTCAATGCATGAGAGCCAACTGACCTTCTTGTCCCCTGACAGGGGGGTTTTCCCGGTAGGACGTAGCGCGTGGAAGGAACACGTTATTCCAACCAGTTTCCTACCCCACCATCAGGCGACCCGGCTGCCATGGGGGAGGCGGTATAGCGACCAGGATCACTACATGTTTTTGTGAGGGTATTAACTACCCTAGGAGACACAGGGAGAACATGCAAACTCCACACAGAGTAGGCCCTTTCGCCAACCCCACCTAGGGTATGGGCGCTGATGACGCAGAGGAGAAGACAGCCCCCAACACCCACAGCGAACCTGACCTTCTAGCTGTGAGGCGACAGCGCTACCGACTGCGCCACCATTCCCCGCAGCAGTTTTTCTTTTGTATTGCATTTGTGAAAAAGAGGACGTGCTTTTGAATATTGTAATGAGAATAAAAGATGTTAAAAAGGAATATTGAGTGATATTTAATAATGGCTATGAATATCCGGATATTATCATTGTCATTATATGTTTTGCCAAGATTATTGTATAGTGAAAGTACGTACTGAGGTGTGGGTGGTCTTCAGGTTCCTCCTGTTTAATAGAAATGTCCCTGGCTGAGTCTGGAGAGTTCATCTTCACCTGCAGTCTGGACTCCACACACTGGTCTGAAATGAAGGAATTGAAAACGACATTACTGACTGGACACAGTAGTCTCCAGTTACTAAACTGGAGACTACTACCCCATCTAAAAAAACATTTTGTGCCCTTACCAGATTTGTGTTGTTGAAATGTTTCAAGATTCTTTTGAAAATAGCATATCTAAAAGCTCACAACGTGTCGTGTTGTGAGCTTGTAGATCGTCTATTTTCAAATATCTGAGTCATTCCACGAAACCGGTACGATTTGCGGTCCCTCTGACCTTTTTGAGTGTATTGTATCCATCGGGTCACCAAAATCAAATTTTAAAAGCTTTTTAGAATCAATTGAAATGTTACCTTGAATATTGTGTAAAGAATTTACATACATTTTATCTTTATATCATAAATTATCTTGCTTTTTTCAGTAGACACCACCTATTTTGTCCATGTTTTCATGTCCCCCATGGCCTTCGATGAAAGTGGACTTGAGATATGACTATTAAAAATGTAAAAAAAATTATACATTTTGCCATTGACATACAATTGTATCCGTGCTTTATTGCTGGTCATGTTTTGTTTTTTAATAAATAGATGATTAATCATTAAAATTGCATTATATAGATCCGTCCCCCAGTCGCACTCAACCCCGTTACACAAGTCATTCCACCCTCCATAAAAATAATGAACTGGTCCTTTAGTGACATCACCAACAGGAAGTGACATTCTACAAGTCTTCTGAACAACATGCTGCAGAGAAAGGTAACTTCCCACCTTCTTTTACAATGTTTTATAGTCATTTAAACTTGCATAGTGTGGTCGTAAAGCTTAACAGCTCAACTCCGTTACATGTAATAAATATAGAAAACAATTGTTTTGGAAAATTATCTTTGTTATTTCAACAATATATTGGATTTCTTACTATCATGCATGCCATGTGGTCTCCTCTTAATCAACACAGGTAGAGTAGTGGCCATCTTGAGTAAAAAATCACAACCCCGTTACACTCAACCCCGTTATTAATTTCATCATAACAGGGTTGAGAGATTGTGACGGGGTTGTGTTTTAACACTTTAGTTGTGAAGTTGAATATTATTTAAATGAATTATTGTATTACATTAACATTCTTATACTACATGCATATTATATACTTCATAATGTCTACGCTAAAGCTGGGTTTGCTGTTCAGAATCACATCATTGGAAAAGTTTTCTATTCTTCTAAAAGTTTCTGCCCATAGAATAGCTCTGGAAGTATATTTGATTTAATTATATCAATGTAATTATCTACAGACATCTATGAGTCCAAGATGGCACCAACAACAGCGGCAGAAAGGCAGAGGCAGTACCGTGCCCGCCTAAATGCTGATCCTGCAAGGAGAGAGCAATACCTGCAGAGAGAACGACAAAGATGGAAAAACAATGTATAGGCTAAGGGGAAAAAAAGCAATCAATGACAGCGGCACCAGCGTTTATCCTGGAGATGAAAAAGGTGGTGAAAAACTAGCCAGACCAGTCGCCTTTGCGAGTAGAACCCTCTCTCATTCCCAACTGAACTACCCCGCACACCGGCTTGAATTTCTGGCCTTGAAATGGGCAGTATGTGACAAGTTCAGCCATTGGTTGAAAGGCAGACACTTCACCACATGGACTGACAATAACCCCTTGACATACATTCTGACCAAACCCAGACTTGATGTGTGTGAACAGCGGTGGGTGGCGAAGCTCACTGCATACGACTTTGACTTGAAGTACATCCCCGGCCCAAAGAACATCGTAGCCGACGCCTTGAGCCGTGAGCCGTTTGTCCAGTCGTGTGTCAGTCATCGCCTTGTGACCGAGCCTTATACCTCGCTGTTGGACCAGGTCAACGGCGTGAACGACAGAACCGTGCAAGAGGTGTTCAGAGTGTCCAACTGTCAGGCTGTTGTGGATGAAGGCGGTGAGACATCGAACATGCCAGTGCAAGAGGCAGTTCCACCAGACACAAGATGCTCAGTCGCATCAGAGCCATCCTCAATGCTCAGTCCACTGGGGGTCTGAGTCACGTGATGGGAACAGATGCTGACTTCAATCTTCTGCAGAAGGAAGACCAGTCCACTGCACTCCTGCAGAGCCAGCTTGTCAGTCAACAAGAGAATGACAACACAATAAGCAGGGCCATGTACTTTGTACAGAGGCACAAGAGACCTACCAAGCTTGAGAGAGCTGTTGAGTCACGTAGCGTGATCAAGCTGCTGAAGCATTGGAGTAGACTCACCATACAGAATGGCATACTGTACAAGACAAAGAAAGATCCCCACATGAACAAGAAGATCTTCCACTTCATAGTGCCCAACTCCACGGTCTCCATGACACAGCGGGTCACCAAGGCCAGCACCGTACCTTGTCTCTGGTGAGGCAACGGTTCTTCTGGAGTGGCATGGAACGTGATGCTGTGTACTATGTTAAGTCCTGTCAGCGCTGCATAGTAGGGAAGACACCTGAGCCACACAGCCGTGCACCACTCAAGAACATAGTCACCTCTGAGCCTATGGAATTAGTCTGCATAGACTTTTGGACTGCTGAGCAAGGGAGCAAGTCTGTGGATGTTCTAGGCGTGACTGATCATTTCTCCAAGATGGCACACGCCTTCCCATGCAAGAATCAGACTGCCAAGCAAGTCGCTTGTCGTCTCTGGAATGACTTCTTTCTCATTTATGGTTTTCCCCGTCGTCTGCATTCGAATCAGGGAGCCAACATTATGAGCAAGCTGATTAAGGAGCTTCTAGAGATGGCCGGGGTGCAGAAATCCCATACGACTCCGTATCACCCCATGGGAAATGGTGTCACAGAGCGATTTAACAGAACGCTGGGAGATATGATCAGGTCCCTTCCCCCTCTATCCAAAGCAAAGTGGCTGCAAATGCTGCAGTTGCTCACCTTCTGATATAACTGCATGGAGCATGAGACAACAGGGTTTGCACCGTTCTACCTTGTGTTCAAGAGAATCCCTCGTCTTCCCGTCAACGTCATGTTTCAGCATGCTCTCACCAATGACGCTGTTGTCAGCCACTCAGACTTTGTGTCCCACCTGAAGAAAGATCTACATGAGGCTGCTCAGATTGTGCAGAGGAACAGTCTCAAAGAACAGACTCGCCATGCTATGCTGTACAATCGCAAAGTCAAGGGCTCACCCCTCGTCGTTGGAGACAGAGTGTTGATCGCCAACAGAGGTGTGCCAGGGAAACGCAAAGTTACAGACAAGTGGGAGTCGACTCCTTATGAGGTCATGTCAGTCAAGCCTGAGATCAATGTCTACAGAGTCAAGGATTGCCTGATAGGCAGAGAGAGAGAGTCGTCCACAGGAATCTACTACTCTCTGTTAGCTTCTTGCCCTGTGAGGGTGAAGTGGACAGTGGATCTGCACACTCAGAATGTGATGCTGCTGCACATGGAAGTGATCTGTGCCCTGAAGTGCCTGACGTGATGGAAGACAGTGATGTCCGTACAGTCAACTGGCTGATGCAGGCAGGTGATGATGAAGTTCATTCAGAAGAGGATGACGACTCACTTGACCAAGGGTCTGATGTTGCCCAGTCTGACTCTCTCACAGTCTGACTTTCTCCAGACCCTGAACAGGATGTTGTCCATTCTGCTGTTGACAGTGCGGAAGGCCCACCACAGTGCTCTGAAGACATGGTCCCCCCGGACTTTGACTGCCCGGACACAGACTTGGCCCCTCCCGAACCTGTCCATCCAGACATGTCCCCTCCTGTCAATATCCCCATGGACATAGCCCCTCCTGACAGTAACCCTCCAGACAAGAGTCTGGATTAAGGGGATCATTAGATCATTAGCAAACTGCTAGTAGAACTGCTATATTACATATCATTAATACCCTGCATTAAGAGTGTTAATAAAATTCAGTTAAATTAAAATGGATGTCTATTGTTCTTCTTAAATGGTTGCATAATGAAATACAATGTTTATAGAAAATATTACATTGAATTTGAGATTAAAAAAAACTATTTATGTTAAGCTGTATTTGTCTCTTCAACCCCGTTTACCACCTTCAACCCTGTTATCCTAGTCTCAACCCTGTCACGCCTATATTTTCTGTGATTATTTCTTTAATATTTTATGAAAATGTATGTAATGTTTGTTGAACTCTGTCAGAAATGTTCAGAGCAATCATAACAATACCTTGTTTAGTTAAAAGTCAGATGCTAAAGTAGATTTATGATAAAAAAGCATCAAAGAATTTTAAAAAATGGCACATTTAAGGCTTTAGTATAACAAAAGTGGGAGAATTGATGTACTTTTTATATTTCCAATTATTGAATTAGTGTGAGGGACATTTTATGAATAGGAAAATGTTTGTTTAATTACAAATACAGTTCATAATCATATTCAAACTGCTTCCAGAGTGTCCATAACGGGGTTGAGAAAATATAGTGCTGTATCATATAATAATGACCAATAATAATATGGATTTAATGCCTGAGATGGGAAAATATTTTTTTCTGCAAGTTAAATATGTCCTTAATGTTGTGGGGTATTCAGAAAAGTGAAACATTTGGGTCATTTAAAAAAAAAAAAAAAGTGCAAATCGTACCGGTTTCGTGGAATGACTCATCTGATGCATAGGTTTAATGTGGCCTATAGTCGCTTCTTTGGCTTGTTTTCATAGACAAGCCTTGTTTTCATCTTTACTTCAATGACTTAATTATGTTTTAAAGACACAAGATGACAACATCACTTACATTGCTTTCAACAGTGGTTTTAACATGAACAGTCAGAAGAACTTCCAACAATGGTCAAGGATAACATGTGAGTGTCTGGTACAGCTCTCATTCTTGGGTCCTCTGCTAAGCGATGGAATCTATTCCAATTTAGCACATAATCTGTATGGTCCCAGTCGTCTACAGGTGACCCAATGGCCCATGTAACTTGATGAACATCAAGGCTGATACCCGTTTAACCCGTTTTAGGACGTAAAGTGAGAACGTAATGTTATGCAAAGCTGCCAGGTTGAGGCCATTGTTTAAGGTGTTAAATACGTCTCGCCGCTGACGGTGCGTGTTCGCGCCTGCATGTGGAGCTTCCAGCCCCCAGCCCCCATAGTATCTCCAGAGCTAAGGGGTCGCCGCCCCCCTGAGCCCCCCCTGCAAATGACTTGGACTTAGCTCCTCCTTGGACATACCTGTGGACTACACTAGGTACAAGTGACTTTCATTTTTTTTGCTCTCCCTCATGGAGCTACTTGCAGATTATACCAGGGTCAGTCCACCTTAGGTGGATTATGCGGTTGACACGCACTGACTTTTTGCACCTTAATCCCATGTATAACGCACTGACTTGTTTTGTCTTTTTATTGTGCTCTTTTTTTTCTCTAAGCACCTTAACGTCCATAAGTATATCATGCACAGTATACATACATTGCTGCTATGCTCAGGCACCTTAGTTTTTGTTGCCAGACCCAAGGGGTCGGCCTACATGAGGCTTTGTACCTGTTTTCTCCATACATGGGCATGCCCCCTTTGTCCTTAGGCCCCAGACATAAAAGTCTGTCCCCCTTTCGTCCATACATGGGCATATTTGTACCTGTTTTCTCCATACATGGGCATGCCCCCTTTGCCCTTAGGCCCCAGCCATAAAGGTCTGTCCCCCTTTCGTCCATACATGGGCATACACAGGCTGACACGTCATGTGAAGTCCGGCTTATAAAAGTCTGTCCCCCTTTCGTCCATACATGGGCATAGACACAGGCTGACACGTCCGGCTTAGCTGTGACGTAGTGCTCTGATCTTAGTACTTATTCCGGGTCTGGCAGAACCAGGTCTCCTGGTCTTGTTCCTTTATCTCAGGTACTATTGTAAATATGTAGATAACTTGTTTGGCCTTTTTGTTGTTCTCTTGTTTGATCTCCTTCCCACTTGCCCCCCACCTCTCTTCTTCCTCCCCCCTCTTCTTTCTATGGAAATAACGTTGCGATGGGAACGAATCTGTACAAAAACGAATTTCACCCACTTGTTTACCTTGTAAACCTGTGATGTGACAATAAACCTGATTCTGATAGACCTGGTTGCTTGTTTCTCTCGCAAAATCTGGCAACACTGTACAGCATGACAAATGTTAGACTGATGTACTTTTATTTAGTAAGACATGAGAATCACAGTACATGGAAGTACAAAATTCACAATACAAGGTCTACTAAACTGGAAGACTCAGTTAAGCACGCAGCTTGTTTAAGATGAGAACCCCATGCACACAAATCATGATGAGACAGACAGACGGATATACACACTACTATACAGAATGTCATACAATCAGCTTTCAGGTTACTGGTATGAAGAGAGAAAAAAATATATATACAAAAGAGGAAAATTAAAGAGGGGGGGGGGGGGTAGTGGGGGGTAGGTTAAGACTTAGACAGGGGTATTTTGACAAATACAGGGGGATCCCAATGTTGTGGTGTATCTTGAAGACCAGGCCCATAGCAAGTTGCTGTACTCTGTCCTCAACCCTAAGCCATCCAATCCTAGCTAAATGTGCAGGGGTTAGATGGGTTTTGTGATTGAGGCCAAGAAGTAGCCTTACAAGTTTGTTTTGGGATGTTTGGAGCCTTATTTTTAAGGCCTTGGAGGTGTTGTGATACCATGAAGTGCATGCATAATCATAATGACCTTGAATGAGGGCCCCTGCAAGAATTTTCAGAGTATTCTTACTGACTAGACGATCAATCCTCCACAAATAGCGTGTTGTTTGGTTGACATTTTTGATCACTTCTTCTGCGTTTTTGTTACCAGAGAGGTTTGCCTCCAAGATGGAGCCCAGGTAGGTAATTTCATCCTTTTTGATGACATCATCACCCACTTTGATCGTGAAACTCTCTGCCTTGCTAAGGTTAGGACTGGACCCAAAGAGGATGGATTCAGTTTTACCCAGGTGTAGTGAAAGTTTGTTGTCAGAGAGCCAGATGCAGATCTTGTTGAGTTCAGAGCTGAGGGTATTCTCAACCTGCAGCCTGTCCCTGTCCGAGACTAGCAGGGCAGAGTCATCTGCGAACAGGAACAGTTTGCAGTCGCAGGCTGATGACATATCATTCACATATATCAGGAAGGGGGGGGGACTGGGTGCCGTTTACTTCCACCACTTGCTCCCTCCCTTCCAGGTAGGATCTCATCCAGTTCACTGACGTATCATCAAAACCTATTGCTTTGAGCTTATTGATCATAATTGGGTGATTAACGGTGTCAAAGGCCTTCTGGAGGTCCAACATGACCATGCCGCAATATTTGCCCTTGTCGACATCTTGTTTGATAGAGTCGTTCAAATAGAGAAGGCATGTGTCAGTGGAGTGGTTTGTTCTGAAACCAGATTGGAATTTGTAGATTCGATTTTTCTCGGCAAGATACTTATCGACCTGTTCATAGACTATTTTTTCCATGACTTTCGAGATGGAGCTAAGAATAGAAATAGGGCGTTGCCAGGGTCTAATTTGTTTCCTTTTTTGTACAGAGGGGTCACCCTTGCTTTTTTGAAATCGTTAGGGACCCGTCCCTGTATGATGGAGAGGTTTATTATGTGGGATTATGTAATGATTGGAGCAATGGAGGCGGCTGAGTCTTTTAGAAATTTGGCGGGGATATTGTCGAGGCCTGTGGCTCTGTGTTGATGAAGAGCACTACATTTTTTAAACACCTCTTCTGTTTTCACAGGGGAGAGTTTAAAATCATCTTTGCGTTCACCCTGTTTTTTGTAAAATGAGTCAACATACTCTTCACCATAGCAGCCAGAGTGAGGGTGTAGTTTTTCAACCAAATCTGAGGTTATGGTCGTGAAGAATATGTTGAGGATTTTACTCACTTCATGTTTGGATGTGGTGAGAGTGTCATTCACCTTGAGGCTTATGTTTGTAAACCTGGTTTTCAATTTCTTGCTGCAGCCTAGTAGGTTGTTGAATAGCTTCCAAAGCTCTCGTGGTTTGCTTTGATTTTCCTCAATTTTGTCATCGAGGAAGCTTTTTTCTGCTAATAGGAGCATGCCATTAACCTTGTTTCTTAGTTTGTTTTTTTCTTTTTCAAGTTTAGCTACGTGGGATACGAGAACCTTGTTAAAACATTTGGCGAGTTTGATCCTACCTTTATGAAACTCAGAACACTTTTTGTTTCTGACTTTCATGGCAGTAAGGATGTCCGAATTCATCCATGGTACCGAGCGGGTTTTGACCCTGATGGTTTTCATGGGAGCCACTGCCACACTGTCCAAAATTTGAATCAATTTGGTTTTGAAACCAAGCCAAGATTCGTCTACCTGTGTGCTGTTTAGTACGTCGGACCAGTCCAGTTCCTCTAGCCTGTGATCTAAGTCCTCACTCTTATAGTTTTTGAGGTCTCTGATCGTGACTGATTTGTAGTAACCGGTCTTAGGTTTAAGTTTCTTTCTGGTGCAGAAGATCATGTTATGATCAGATATGCCACAGGTAGAAACACCACTATTGAGGATTTTGTCCTTGTCCGTTGTTAGAATGAGATCTATTGTAGTTTGAGTGGAAAAACACAGCCTTGTGGGCTGAGTGATCAGCTGGTGGAATGAGTGCCGATGACAAAACCCCTTGAATGACTTATACACTGACGCTTCCTTACGGAGCATGTCTGTGTTAAAGTCACCAAGAAGTATCGTCTCCGCATATTCCACCTTAGCTAAACACTCCTCAAGTCTTTCATAGAAATCAGTCTGGTTAGGAGGTCTGTATATGGTACCGACTAGCACAGGTTTGGCATGTTTAAAAATGATCTCGACCCACACAGCTTCAATGGCTGCATCCTTCAGGTCTTCGCGAAGGATGCAGTCATTGTCATTATGTACATACATGCATACACCACCCCCATTTCTCCCATTAATGCTCCTATCATTTCTGAAGAATTTGTAGTTTTCAATTTCAATCTCAGAGTCCATTATCGTATGATCAAGTTTAGTTTCAGAGAAAGTTAAAATGTCAACCTTACCATCATAAAACATCTGCCTGATTTGTGTTAGCTTGTTTCCTACGAGGGAATTCACATTGAGGTGGATCATGTGCAAGCCTACACCAAAAGATTTGTTCATTTGTTCAATGGAGAGATGTTTATCCACTGAGAGAAAATGTTGAGGAGCAGTATCGGGGGGAGGGGGGTGTTGAGGCGTAAGCGTCCATCAAAGCCTTTGTTCCGTCGTAAGAAGCCAGCTGTGGGGGTTGGGGGGGGGTGGGGGGTTGTGGGGGGGATGGGTCGCGGGGGCCCCAGCACGGCCTCTGCTAGGACCAAGGCCGTGGAAAGAACCGTAGGTTGAAAACGGTGCATCAGGGCCTCTGCTTTGGTGAAAACAGCTAGGTGACTCCTTGATTCCGCGTCCTCGTCTATGCTGCATCTCCCGGTTGATCGCCGTGGCACGTCGGTGCAAGCGTCCTCGTCGACGGCTGCGGTGGAAACAACGTGGGTGTTTCGGTTGATCATTTGGGTTGATTCGCCTAGTTGATTTGGTGGGGAGCCATTGGTGTTGTCGACGTAGCTAGCTTCAGTGGCAACGCTGGTTGCGCTGGCTCCGGTGATCTGGAAGCTCTTTGTTGCAGCCAGGCTTTGTTGTTGTTCGACGTTGCCGTTGGCAATGCTAGCAGCTTTAGCAACGTTAGCATCGTTGGCAAAGTTTTCCTCCCTCGCCAAACGGGCAGAAGTTTGCCTGGTGGTAACTGGGCCTGGATTAACGTGGATATCACCCGACAGGAGAAGAAAAATATCTTCGGTCCATTCGTCCTGCCGGGGGTGCGTTCTTCTTTCTAGCCAGGAGTGTATGGAGAACTCCAGCCGCAAATCCCAGATGTTTTGTTGATACTGTAGCGCCGATCAGGTAGAAATCAGAGTGTTTTTCGTTTCTCATTTCCCGTGGATTCCCCTTTTCTGTCTCCATCAGGTGTAGATTCTGTGGAGATTCAAGGAATGAATCCGTCGTCCACAGAAAGATGAAGATGAGACAAATGTTTAACTTCCCTTGACAATCACATTAACATTACTGTGGACAGTGTAAAGATCCTACACATGACATAGCCTTGATACAAGACTGTCATATATTATCTGACAGTCTTGGAGTAGGTTAAAAATTGTCTTTGCACTTTCACACTTGGGGTCCGTACATCTACATAAATGTTCAGATAATTTCAAATATAAAGTGCTTACCCCATCCATGGCCACGGATGTTACAATTATGTACGGGCCCTCAGAAGTACCCGTATCTGCCGTATTGTTCAATAAAAAGCATTTTAATCCTGATCGGTGGCCATTTTATTTATTATAGTTATAAAAATGTATCAGAGTGCAATACACCTCCCAGCCGATGGGGTCACGAAGCTGAAAGCATAGGAGGCCACCGATTGGAAATCTGAACGTTGTAAATGGAGAAAGTGCCAAAAACCCATCAGGCAAAAACCAGCTTGAAGTTCCCCGTCGTGACGCTATAGTGACAGACGAGCGTCATGAGAACCATTTCTACTCATGTACAAGCTACGTTTGCACCTCATTGCTTTATGTGTTTCTGGTCACATGAATTATAATCTAGCAAGTAACAGCAATTAGATTTATATTCCATATTGAGTCAATAAATACAAATGAAACCCGACATGAATGAGTTGATCTTTACCTGCTGTGTTTCAGTGGTTGAGCTGCTAACAAACGTGCTCCTGCTGCTTAACGAGGACACTGTTTAGAAACGACACGTTTAAGTTTTATTTGTGTTTTACTTGTATATAAATCTATGGTATTTTAAAGTGTCAACAACTATAGATATATATATATATCTAAGTCAAAAACGTGCACTTACATATATCGCGTCAACAACAGTCAGTCAACACACCACCATGTTGTTTTCACTACTGCATTGTGGGTATGTTCTTCTTCTGACAACCACTTTGTCTAGACGCCAGTTGGTGTATAGCTGCCCCCTACTGTTGGTCTCGGGTACTGTCCATCACAGTAACAGTACTATGTGACCTTCCAGACCTGTAGACAAGAGAACATCCATCTAGGAGTAAAACAGTTAATCCAACTAATACATTTGATTTATTATTAAAAACAAATTGGTAATCAATAAATTAATACATTTATCAATTAATAATCAATCCCTATTTTGGGGATGTCATTATTTGAAAAAAAAACGTCCAGAGCTTAAAGAAAAGTGAAAAGAGCCGATCTACAAGCTCACAACGTGTCATGATGCGATGCATTTTGAGCTTGTAGATCAACTACTTTCACTAGTCTCGCGGTACACTGTTGTGCAGCATAGTAAAAAATAAGGCTAAAGTAATTGATTGATTCGTTGATATATATTTAAAAAAATATATATAAAATATATTCTTGATTTTTTGATTAATCAGGAAAATAATGTATAGAATAATCGTGAGGAAAATCATGGATAGTTGCAGCCCTACATCCATCACAGCTTTCATCGGTGCACATTGATGCTGCACAGGTCTGATCACGTCTCATAGAAATGCAGGCTACAACATACCAACATACCATGTTACATGATCAATATTTGTAAAAAAATATTCAGATTGTGACACAGTAAGAACATCACAAGTTATTTTCTTCTGCAGAAAAAAATGATTGTATATATGAATCATTGCATGGAGAAGATAATGATGGAATGCATGTTCCAGACAGTTCAGAGTTTGGTTATTGTACCAGAATGTTCTGGGAAACAGGAAAAAGGTTCTTAAGATTTATTGAATGTAATGGATGAATTGCATTGGATCAGGCTGACCTAAAATGGTCTTAACTAATCATGAGTTTTCATATTATTTAGTGCTAAGATGTAGGGCCAAAACAAGTTATAAAGTAGACCACAATCCTATTGTATCAGCCCTGTCTGCAGACCTGGCTCCATAGGTATATTAATACATGTATATACTTCTGAAGATGCATATACTTGCTCCTTCCTGTTTAGTTTGGTTTGTACTTGCTCTGTGTTCCTTTCTTCTATATTATTTCTCTATCTGAACTCTTCCTGCAACTCCAGATGTTGTATAATTGTAATTGTCGTTAACATCTGTAATCATGTGATGTGAACATGTGACACTAAAGTTGATTCTGAATTGTGCCTGGAGAACAAATTCCACCAAACATCCTACATATAGTAATGTTAAGACATCATAGCTAATGTTTCACCTTCCTGATAACCAAATTATACATTATATCATAATAATGAAACATCTTGTGTGTGTGTGTGTGTGTGTGTGTGTGTGTGTGTGTGTGTGTGTGTGTGTGTGTGTGTGTGTGTTTTATAGTGCTTTGCAAAGGCCTTAATTTGCTATCACATAACACTCTAATAATGTAATACAACTTAATAGTGATCATAGCCATTCCATTAATTGTAAAAAATACTGTCATAATACATAAAAATACATGAAGTTTCTCCCCTCAGTTAACCAATATTTAATAAGTAAAATAACTGAAATTGTGTCTCCCATTGGGTGTAATGAAACATAGCCAGATTACATTCAATTCAATCATATACAAACTGTAGAATTCTAGAAAAAACTGTTGTACCACATACTGTATATAGTTTATAGTTATTTACAGTGTGAATAACACAACAATACTGTAATTTGCAATACAAGTCGAATTATTATCAACGCAAGTCTGACATACATGAGGTGCCTAGAATTTTAGTAATATAAACAAAAAATTCCCAATAGATAAATCTAGAATTTTAATTAATGGTACGGAAATCTGTCAGGTTTCACATACAAAATCTTTGGGCGTCATTATAGATCATTTAAATGGATTTTTTTTTTGGAAACAACAGATTGATACTGTAGCTATGAGGTCTATGAAGATGCTTGGCATATTGAGAAAGATCTGTCCACTGGTTCATCCTTCGTCTCATTTAACTCTTTATTTTAGTTTAATTTTCCCCCATCTTAATTACTGTAATATTGTTTGGGCTGCTACATATCCTACATATCTAACTAAACTACTTATCATTCAAAAGAGGTTTTTGAGAATTATTTCAAACTCAAATAGACACAAGCCATCTGCACCTCTCTTTATTAAATATTCTTTATTGCCTATAGATAAGGTTCATGTTTTTCAAACCTGCTTATTTATGTTCAAAATAAAAAAATGTAAACAAGACCTTCCTTATTCTTTTCATATTTTTTTTCCTGTTACTTCTGATTTTCACTCCTACCCCACAAGGCAAAGAGATGATTTAAATGTACCTTTTTGTCACACTTCGAAATTAATTTCATCACATTTAGAGGCCCTCAGTTGTGGAGCTCTCTTGATGCATCACTCAAGTCTTCACTATCCTTCCCAATATTTAAGAAACATTTAAAACAATATCTCATGTCTTCCTTACTGTAGTCCATTGATTTAGTAATCTTTACAATTTGTATTTCTTTATTTGCACCACTGTTCCCCTTGGAAACTTGTATTATTTTGTATTGTTCTTATTGAACTTTTAATACTGTTGTTTAATGATTTCTCCCATGAAGGAAAGGATTCCAAATAAGCCAGCCGGCTTCTTCCTTTCCTTGCACAGCAACTTGTCATTTAATATGTATCGTTTCTATATTTGTTATAACAATGTGCTAATGAACTAAACTAAACTAAACTAGGGGGTACCGTTGCCAGCTAAAACACTACAGAACATATTTATTATCTAATATCTACGTATATTACATCAATAATTCATTCGTTATATTTAATTGTTGGGTTCCAGGTTTCAACAATTTTAAACAGTCATTTGAAGCATGGACAGCAAGATGCAAGATGGCAGAAACAGAACCAATAAAATCAATCAGTACTAATTTCACATCAGACAGGACTCCATACTAACCTTTCCACTGGTAGCACTGGTGCATTACTGTCCCTTTAAAACTGAGGGTCCTAACTTGCGCAACACCATGTCCCTTATGACAATATCATTAGGCATTTTTAAAATGTATTTTCAAAAACATAAAAAAATAGTGAAAACTAGAAAAAGTGATCCTCGGAGCACAGGTCTCCGCCAGGTCAGGTAGGTTATTGTGGCCTCCTGGTGGCGCTATAATAGGCCAATGTGAAACGGGTGCCATTTGTTTTTAGGCCTTTCACGGCAATCGGACACTGCATTCATGATCTGAGGCATTTTGTTCCAAAAAATTGTTTTGTGAAATTAGACCTGCCGGTGGCACTATAATAGACCAATGTGTAAAGGGTGGCATTTGTTCCTTGGCCTAGTGGGTATGTGCGTGCGAAATTTCACGGATATCGCACACTGCGTTCATGATTTGAGGCATTTTGTTAAAAACTGACCTATCCTGCAAACTTTGGAAGGCAATGTTAGCCAATTAGGATGGAATATGAAGTATCGGACACATCTGTCTTGATGACATGACTATAGAGATACTGTGTACCTATTTGTGTGATTGTTGGACAGAATCTGAAGGAATAATGTCCAAAAATGTCCTGGTGGCGCTGTAAAAAGCAGTTGTGAACATTTTAGTTTTTCCTTGGCAAAATGCAAATCAGCCTGTTATAGCGCCACCATGAGGCTGATTTGAAAATGTTCAAGTGGCATTTCATCCTAAGCCTAGTGGGAATGTGCGTGTGCAATTTTATGGAAATGGCAAGCTGTGTTCATGATTTGAGGCAGTTTGTTCAAAACGGACCAATCCTGCAAAATTTGGAAGCCAACCTTAGCCAATGAGGATGGAATATGGGAAATCGGACAGATCTGGGTTGATCACATGACAATAGAGATACTGTGTACCGATTTGAAAGACGTTTGATTAAAAGCTGTAGGAGTAATGAGAAAAAAAATGGGTTTTGCACAAATCGGCCTGCTGGTGGCGCTATGACAGGCCCATGTGAAAAATGCGGTGCAGAGATTCTGAATTGGCATCCAGGGAGTGTGTGTGCACAGTTTCGCAGCGACCGGGCCAACGGTGCCGGAGATTAGCTGCTAACACACGGACAGGACACACGGACGGACACACGGACACACAGACACACGGACGGACGGGGGGCAAAACCGCCATGCCTTTCGGCCTGGCGGAGACAATAACGATCTACAAGCTCACAATGCATCAATGTAGATCGGCTAATTTCAGTATTTTAAAATGTTTTTTAAAATCCTATGTTAAAAGTGGCTAAAGGAGGGTGGGCGGGCAGACTCCGGCCACGTCACTCTGACTCAACCATAAACAAACCTGATACACGTATACAGTATAGGCAGGACCACGACCATGTCACTATAACTCAGAGAACCACAAACAAACCAGAAAAGCCCATAGATATATATATATATAGGCATTTCACTATGACTCAGACTTGCATAAATAAACCCGCCCATAGGCATATAGGATCCGGTTGTCCAGATGCTATACCCAAGTGGGGAGAACAAGTATTTGATACACTGCCGATTTTGCAGGTTACAAAGAATGTAGTGGTCTGTAATTTGTATCATAGGTACACTTCAACTGTGAGAGACAGAATCCAGGGGGAAAAATCCAGAAAATCACATTGAATGATTTTTAAGTAATTAATTTTCATTTTATTGCATGAAATAAGTATTTGATCACCTACCAACCAGTAAGAATTCCGGCTCTCACAGACCTGTTTCTTGTTCTTTCAGAAGCCCTCCTATTCTGCACTCAATACCTGTATTAACTGCACCTGTTTGAACTCGTTAACTGTATAAAAGACACCTCTGCACACACTTTAACCTCGAGCACTTAACAGACTGAAACTCTTCTCAAACTGTTAATGTGACAAGAGTTTGACTGAAACTCTTTGTTACAATGTTTACAGTGGAAAGGTGTTTCTCCAGTGTGGATGCGCTGGAGAAACCTTAAGTTGACGCGACCCAACAAAACTCTTGTCAGACTGTTTACAGTGGAAAGGTTTTTTCCCCAGTGTGAACACGCTGGTGCCTCTTCAGGTTCCCTGAGTCATTGAAACTCTTGTTACAATGCTTACAGTGGAAAGGTTTTTCTCCAGTGTGAACACGCTGGTGTGCATTCAGGTTACCTGACTGACTGAAACTCTTGTCGCAATGCTTACAGTGGAAAGGTTTTTCTCCATTGTGAACACGCTGGTGTTTCTTTAGGTCACCTGACTGACTGAAACTCTTGTCACAATGCTTACAGTGGAAAGGTTTTTCTCCAGTGTGAACACGCTGGTGTGCATTCAGGTCACCTGACTGACTGAAACTCTTGTCACAATGCTTACAGTGGAAAGGTTTTTCTCCAGTGTGGATACGCTGGTGTGTCTTCAGGTGAACTGACACACTGAAACTCTTGTCACAGTGTGCACAATGGAAAGGTTTTTCTCCAGTGTGGATAGGCAGGTGTCGATTCAGGTGATCTGAACGGCTGAAACGCTTGTCACAATGTTTACACAGGAAAGGTTTCTCTCCAGTGTGGATACGCTGGTGTTTCTTTAGGTCACCTGAACAACTGAAACTCTTGTTACAATGCTTACAGAGGAAAGGTTTTTCTCCAGTGTGGACACCTCCACTGGTCTCCCCCCAATCATCACTGTCTTCAGTGACTTCAGTGTCAGATTCAAGTTCAAGTTCAACTTCAGAGCAGTGTGAAGAGATGTGTTCATCATCAACTTCACTTTTCACTGCTAGTAATGTCAACATTGATCCATCAGGCTCCTCTGGTCTTTGAAGTATCTCCTCCTGTTCCTCTTTAATGTGTGGAGGCTCTGGTTCCTCCTGGAGCAGACTGGGGCTCCTCTTCTGCTCAGGAGAATCCTCCTCTTTACACACAACCATGTGCAGGATGTCTAGGAGCAGAACAATAACATGATAGTGAACACGGGATATCTAAAATGTAAATCTATTGTTCTATCTTCCATGTACATAGCTATTACCTACTAAGACTAACAAAACAGTTACTAAATAAGTACAGGTTGTTACAGGTGGTTCTGGAAACTCTAAAGTAGGCTCGAAAGTGTTAGCAAGATTATAACAAAATACATATTTTAAAAAGTAACCTGAATCAATATATTTAGTTATGACGAACCTCCCCGACAGATTCCAACGCAGAGCAGAATCTGTTCTTGAGAGATTAAGTCTGTTGTAACAGCTCTACAACATAACAGAAAATATGAAAGAAAGACACATGAAACTTACTGAGGTGTTGGTGGTCTTCAGGTTCCTCCTGTTTAATAGAGATAGCCCTGGCTGAGTCTGGAGAGTTCATCTTCACCTGCAGTCTGGACTCCACACACTGGTCTGAAATGAAGGAATTGAAAAGGACATTACTGACTGGACACAGTAGTCTCCAGTTATTAAACTGGAGACTACTCCCCCATCTAAAAAAACATTTTGTGGCAGGGGCCCCCTCACCAGATTTGTGTTGTTGAAATGTTTCAGATCTACAAGCTCACAACGTGTTGTGTTGTGAGCTTGTAGATAGTCTATTTTAAAAAATCTGATGCATAGGTTTAATGTGGCCTATAGTCGCTTCTTTGGCTTGTTTTCATAGACAAGCCATGTTTTCAAGGACAAGCACCACCCAAGTCACAAACTGTTCAAAACCCTACAACGACTGCGACCGGGCAAGGGGCCCTACCGCAGTATCAAGAGTTCCACCACCAGGTTGTGCAGTTTTAATCCGGCTGCTGTCAGACTGCTGAATGAGGCATGATCAGCAGCCTGACAATAGGCGGTACTGTCCAGCTGGTCGCAGCCTCTTTTTTTTTTGGCTCTTCCTGAACACACCTGTGGATTATACCAGGGACAAATGACTTGGATTTAGCTCCTCCTTGGACATACCTGTGGACTACACCAGGTACAAGTGACTCTTTTTTTTTTGCTCTCCCTCCCTCATGGAGCTACTTGCGGATTATACCAGGGTCAGTCTACCTTAGGTGGATTATGCAGTTGACACGCACTGACTTTTTGCACCTTAATCCTTTTTTTGTCTTTTTATTGTGCTCTTTTTATTACCGGGTGCTCGAAGAGCGCCGGGTGTACAGAGAGACAGAGACATCGTCATCCACGACACCTATTCGACACCTATTCATCATTGGCTGTCCTGCCTGTCCTTCACTCCTTTAAGCCAATGGGGACACTTCCCCGTTTAAGCCAATGGGGAGACGGCCTGTCCCCTCGCAGCTAAATCAACGCGCCTTACACTACTGCATCTTAAGCCTCAGGCTACAGACACACATACACACACACACCACACACGTAGGCCACGCAGAGAGAGAGAAGAGAGCCCCCCCCCCCCCACACACACCGAAACTTCACCATACTCTGAACGGCGGCCGTCCTCCCAGTCCCATGCTAGTATGGGGGAAGTGGGAGTACTCGAGTAAATGTACTTAGTTACTTTACACCACTGCCCGTCGGACCGTTAGTCCGCGACCAAATGGACCCAACCGCTCCTTAAACACACACATAAATAATATAGCACAGTGAAACACAAGTTTTGTAGACAAGCATTGTTTTTGTCTAGTATGGGGAAGTGGAAGTACTCGAGTAAATGTACTTAGTTACTTTACACCACTGCCCGTCAGTCCGCAACCAAATGGACCCAACCGCTCCTTAAACACACTTAAATAATATAGCGGAATGCAGTAAGGGGCGAAACAACAAGTTTTGTAGACAAGCATTGTTTTTGTCTAGTTTGTTGGTAGACTCACGAGTGACTTTTACTGTGTGTTTGGCTAAATGCTACTACATAATAGCTTCATGCTTGCGCAGTGGTTTTGGGAAAGAAATAAGCAACCAGGTCTATGAAAACTAGCGCACAAGAATCGACTAGGCTACATGAGCGCTTTAAACCTACTTGAAAATAGCACATCGCTCACAAAGCGTCGCGAATGCAACGTTTTGCGAGCTTGCTACAGTGCTACTGTTCATATAGCCTATAGTATAATTGGGTAAGGGTAGGCTACATAATGAAGTAACGCAATAAAGCACAACTACTGTTGTGTTGTTAGTGTTGTATTCATTGTTCATGGACAAAAGACCGGTGGTGACCAGTTAACTCATTTATGTATGAAAGAAATATGCGTAGAGTCCATTGAATTTATTACAATGGAGATGTAATGGTCGTCAATAGCAACATTTAACTATGAAAGAAATAAAGACGAAAAAATACAGCTAATGATTGTCAGGTGGACAATTGACACGTTTCAGAATGAAACATGATGCATTCACAGAGTGATGCACAGCCAGTCTGCCACATAGTAGCCTAGCCAAAATAATAATAGTAACCTAATAGTAGCTTCAAGGCTACTATTCATTTACAACACCATTACTCCAGCACAATTATTTGAAAACTTTAGTTACTTGTTACTTTGTAGTGTGTGTGTAGTGTGTGTGTCACACACACACACACACACACACACACACACACACACACACACACACACACACACACACACACACACACACACACACACACACACACACACACACACACACACTTTGGGTTAAACATATTCCAAACGAAAGCACAATCAAAAAAATGTCATTGTACTTTACTTGAGTAGTTTCTACTCCACTACATTTATAAGTTATTAAATAACCAGTTGAGGTACTTTTACTTTACTGCAGTATTTCCAAATATCAGTACTTTTACTTCTACTCAGCTACATTTCAGAGGCAAATATTGTACTTTTACTCCACTACAATTATTTGAAACCTTTAGTTACTTGTTACTTTGTAGATATCTATTATTACAATTGAGAGATCGTCTCACTTCCGGTGGTGCGACTGAAGGCACTTCATTTTTAATCATTTGTTTCGCCGAAATAACGAC
This sequence comes from Gymnoscopelus braueri, assembly GCF_963280865.1. NCBI lineage: Eukaryota > Metazoa > Chordata > Actinopteri > Myctophiformes > Myctophidae > Gymnoscopelus > Gymnoscopelus braueri. The sequence goes on from NC_137626.1 coordinate 31,177,450, forward strand.
AATAACATCTCACATGTCACTACAACACCAGTCACAACGTGCGCAATTCATTCACGCAGTTATTCGTCCACTTTCCATTCCTCAACACACATTTGCCCCCTCACACCATAATTAAATCCGTCCAACACAAAATTCCCCACACATTACCGACACACCGGAAGGTGAGACCTTTTAGGAGCCTCAAAGACGTTGCCAGGTTGCGCGACAGTAATACGCAATCCGCTCCGTGAATTTTCCTCCGGAAGACAAGAGTCCAGCAACAAGCCACCAGCTTCATGCCAAAAACACCACAGATGGGGACAGACACGCTGGATCTATATAAATAACATACCTATGCCTATGGACCTTTCAATATATTCTACATATACATGTTATATATTATTAAACGCACTTTCTCTAACCAATTTACACCCACTTCACGCTTACAACTCCTGGACATGGCAACGTCGCTCATCGTTCTGTGATTGACAGCAAAAGTTGGCCAATCAGGTGGCGCGTTCGCAGCCTGAAAAAAACCGAACGGCAGCCATTGTTGGTTGTGCGACTCAGGGTGCCAGTGCCTTCACTTCTTATTTTCGCTTATTAAACGCTCTCAAACTTCTTCTTTGAGTCAAGGAATTCACTTATAACATATCGTTTGGATAGAATTCAGTTGTTTCACTTCATATGTGTGGTTAATTAATCATGACAGAGCCTATTTAAAAATAAAAATTCAGAGAACCGGCAGGGTCGAACAGTCACACGCATGTATCCGAATAAGTCAACCTATTTTGCCAATAGCCATCTCAAAAGTCCCGCTGCGTCATGGCTGTCCCCCCCGCCCCACCCCCACCACACACACACACACACGCACGCACACACACAGGGAGAGAGAGGGAGGGTGGGAGAGAGACAACAGTCAGCCAAACAGCGACAGATAATTTTCGCTGACGGACTTTTCCTCCAAGGTGGAAAGACTGGTGATGCGAGGTTACTGACGGACAGACACAGACAGAGAGACAGAGAGGGAGAGAGAGAGAGAGGAAGAGAGGGAGGGAGGGAAAGACAAAATAAGCGAGCCCTCGCTTATTTTTGCGCGGACGTAATTTCTTTGTCATTGTGGTGAATGTTTGCTGCTGATGTTTGTTGTGTGAAGCTTAATGTCAGAGTGTTTGTGTTGGAGCGCCTCAGTGCGGCTGCTGAGTTCATGTGCAACATCTTGCATGCGTGGCTGTGTTCACAGTTTTCCTTCGCCGTGTCTGTAGGTCACGGCCTGGAGACCCCAGGGTCTCCAGGGACCCCTAATGGGGGGGGGGGGAGGGGCGATCCTCTGGGTTTTTCTTTTTTATATCCCATGATTTTGTACCCCCAAACGACATTTTCTTTGGCGGGGTTAGGGGGGGGATACTAGAATTCTGCCCGCGTAGCGGGCAGAACTTCTAGTATATTACATTATAAAACATACATTTATACCACTTCAGTCCTATTTCATACCTACAAGCTCACAAAGTGTTGTGAGCTTGTAGATCTGCTATTTTCAAACATTTTAGTACTTTCACTTTTGGTACTTTAAGTACATTTTGATACCAATACTTTTGTTCTTTTCCTCAAATACATTTTAAATTCCGGACATTTACTTGTAACAGAGTACTTCTACATTTATTTAGGTATGACAGGAAAAGCTTTGGAGGCAGAACATTTTTAATTACCCCCCTGTTAGGGAACTAGGGGACTTTTACAAGCGTGTCTGTATTCAGTGTATTGTAAGGTACCTTAGTGTTGTACATTTATAGTTGCCTTAAAGCTACTATTTGGTTACTATTATTATTATTTTGCCTACTGTGGCAGACTGGCTGTGCATCACTCTGATTGCATCTTTCACTCATTCTGAAACGTGTCAATTGTCCATCACCTGACAATCCTTCGCTGTCTTTTGTCAAATTCATTTCTTTCATAGTTAAATGTTGTGCTATTGACGACCTTTACCTGTCCATTGTAATAAATTCAATGGGTCTGTGTGTGTGTGTGTGTTTATTTTTGTTGCTGATACATTTCTAAGTGAAATACTGTAGTTTTGACTTGGGTAAGGGTAGGCTACATTATGAAGTAACTATTCAAGCACCGAGACAGACACCAACATCCCTACATTGTGACCGAGGCAGTGGTAGTGACAGAGACACAGACTGACAGAGACACAGCCAGACAGACACCTCTGTGTGTGTGTGTGAGTGTGTGTGTGTGTGTGTGTGTGTGTGTGTGTGTGTGTGTGTGTGTGTGTGTTTGTGTGTGTGTGTGTGTGTGCACACTTTTGAACATAGTAGATGTAATTCCCTGTGTTCTGGTGAATTTTGGGAGTTCGATCCCAAATCCAGAGAAATGACAAGGCAGGAGGTTGTCAGGAGACTCCTGCAGGATCCAGGAGTGTTGGCAGTCCTGAATATCACACACACACACACACACACACACACACACACACACACACACACACACACACACACACACACACACACACACACACACACACACACACACACACACACACACACACACACACACACACACACACACACACACACACACAGCACCCGGTATAATATGACTTAGTCATCATTTCTTGTTTGAAAATGTTCACCCAAACGGCACCGGGCCACGTAGGACCTCATCTCGGAGCTACATAGCGGAGGGAGAGGTTCTAAATGGGGCTAATGAAACCCAACATAAATGAGTTGATCTTTACCTGCTGTGTTTCAGTGGTTGAGCTGCTAAACGTCCTCCTGCTGCTTAACGACGACACTGTTTAGAAACGACGCGTTTAAGTTTTCTTTGTGTTTTACCTTTATATAAATCTATGGTATTTCAACAACAATCAGTCAACACACCACCATGTTGTTTTCACTACTGCATTGTGGGTATGTTCTTCTTCTGAGTGACGACCACTTTGTCTAGACGCCAGTTGGTGTATTGCTGCTCCCTACTGTTGGTCTCGGGTACTGTCCATTACAGTACTATGTGACCTTCCAGACCTGTAGACAAGAGAACATCCAACTAGGAGTAAAACAGTTAATCCAACTAATACATTTTATTTATTATTAAATAGATACAGATAATCAATACATTAATACATTTATCAATTAATAATCAAGCCCTATTTTGGGGATGTCATTATTTGAAGAAAATTTAAAAAAAAAACTTGCTTGTAGATCAACTACTTTCACTAGTCTCGTGGGACACTGTTGTGCAGTATAGTATAAAATAAGGCTAAAGTAATTGATTGATTCGTTGATCTATATATTTAAAAATCACACCCTGTGTGAAGTGGGCGGTGTCTTGCTAGCTAATCACAATACTGAATGGAGTCAACCAATCATGTACAAAAAATAAATACATTTATTGAAACACTCTTTATGATGGAAGAAACCATAACTAAAAAAAACAAATTTATGTTTTTTTTAAAGTTATGGTTTCTTATATAGGGCTATGCACATGTGTCATGTGACACTGGCCAATCACAGTCCTGAATAGACTGTGATTGGCCAATCACGGTGCAGGGTTAGGCGGGGTTACGGGGTACATTTTTGGCCAATCACAGCGCAGGATTTGTTGTACAAATATCCAAACCTCACTTATAGGGGCGGTTTCACCGCCCAAAAACAAGACCAGGAGACCTGGTTCTGCCAGACTTAGACTTCACATGACGTGTCAGCCTGTGTCTATGCCCATGTATGGACGAAAGGGGGACAGACTTTTATGGCTGGGGCCTAAGGACAAAGTGACACCAAAACCTGTTTTTTGCCCATGTATGGAGAAAACATGTACAAAACATGCCCATGTATGGACGAAAGGGGGACAGACTTTTATGGCTGGGGCCTAAGGACAAAGTGACCAAAACCAGTTTTTTTGCCCATGTATGGAGAACACAGGTACAAAACATGCCCATGTATGGACGAAAGGGGGACAGACTTTTATGGCTGGGGCCTAAGGACAAAGTGACCAAAACCTGTTTTTTGCCCATGTATGGAGAACACAGGTACAAAACATGCCCATGTATGGACGAAAGGGGGACAGACTTTTATGGCTGGGGCCTAAGGACAAAGTGACCATGCCCATGTATGGACGAAACAGGTACAAAGCCTCATGTAAGCCGACCCCTTGGGTCTGGCAACAATATATATAAAATACATTCTTGATTTTTTGATTAATCGGGAAAATAATGTACAGAATAATCGTGAGGAAAATCATGGATAGTTGCAGCCCTACATCCATCAGCTTTCATCAGTGCACATTGATGCTGCACAGGTCTTATCACATCTCATAGAAATGCAGGATTCAACATATATATACCAACATACCATGTTACATGATAAATATTTGTTTTAAAAAAAACAAAAAACATGCAAATATTCAGACTGACACAGTAAGAACATCACAAGTTATTTTTTCCACAGAAATATTGTTTATATGAATCATTGCATGGAGAAGAGAATGACGGAATGCATGTTCCAGACAGTTCAGAGGTTGGTTATTGTACCAGCATGTTCTGGGAAACAGGAAAAAGGTTCTTAAGATTTATTGAATGTAATTGCATTGGGTCAGGCTGACCTAAAATGGTCTTAACTAATCATGAGATTTCACATTATTTAGTGCTAAGATGTAGGGCCACAACAAGTTATAAAAGCAGACCCACAATCCTATTGTATCAGCCCTGTCTGCAGACCCATGGCTCCATTGGTATATTAATACATGTATATACTTCTGAAGATGCATATACTTGCTCCTTCCTGTTTAGTTTGGTTTGGTTTGTACTTGCTCTGTTCCTTTCTTCTATATTATTTGAACTCTTCCTGTAACTCCAGATGTTGTATAATTGTAATTGTCCTTAACATCTGTAATCATGTGATGTGAACATGTGACACTAAAGTTGATTCTGAATTGTGCCTAGATAATAAATTATTCCAAACATCCTACATATAGTAATGTTAAGACATCATAGCTAATGTTTCACCTTCCTGATAACTATATTATACATTATATCAAAATAATGAAACATCTTGCGTGTATGTGTGTGTTTGTGTGTGTGTGTGTGTGTGTGTGTGTGTGTGTGTGTGTGTGTGTGTGTGTGTGTTTTATAGTGCTTTGCAAAGGCCTTAATTTGCTATCACATAACACTCTAATAATGTAATACAACTTAATAGTGATCATAGCCATTCCATTAATTGTAAAAAATACTGTCATAATACATAACAATACATGAAGTTTCTCCCCTCAGTTAACCAATATTTAATAAGTAAAATAACTGAAATCGTGTCTCCCATTGGGTGTAATGAAACACAGCCAGATTACATTCAATCATATAAAAACTGTAGAATTCTAGAAAAAACTGTTGTACCACATACTGTATATAGTTTATAGTTATTTACAGTGTAAGTGAATAGCACAATACCGTAATTTGCAATACAAGTCGAATTATTATCAACGCGAGTCTGACATGAGTTTTTTTTTTTCCCCCTACAAGTACTTCTCCAATCTACTTGCCTCATCCAAATTCCTCCTTGCCCTGCCTACATTTTTAGTAATATAAACAAAAAAATCCCAATAGATAAATCTAGAATTTTCATTAATGGTACGGAAATCTGTCAGGTTTCACATACAAAATCTTTGGGCGTCATTATAGATGATCATTTAAATTGGAAACAACAGATTGATACTGTAGCTATGAGGTCTATGAAGATGCTTGGCATATTGAGAAAGATCTGTCCACTGGTTCATCCTTCGTCTCATTTAACTCTTTATTTTAGTTTAATTGTCCCCCATCTTAATTACTGTAATATTGTTTGGGCTGCTACATATCCTACAAATCTAACTAAACTACTTATCATTCAAAAGAGGTTTTTGAGAATTATTTCAAACTCAAATAGACACAAGCCATCTGCACCTCTCTTTATTAAATATTCTTTATTGCCTATAGATAAGGTTCATGTTTTTCAAACCTGCTTATTTATGTTCAAAATAAAGAAAATGTAAACAAGACCTTCCTTATTCTTTTCATATTTTTTTTCCTGTTACTTCTGATTTTCACTCCTACCCCACAAGGCAAAGAGATGATTTTAATTTAGTTTTTTGTCGCACTTCGAAACATCAATATTTCATCACATTTAGAGGCCCTCAGTTGTGGAGCTCTCTTGATGCATCACTCAAGTCTTCACTATCCTTCCCAATATTTAAGAAACATTTAAAACAATATCTCATGTCTTCCTTACTGTAGTCCATTGATTTAGTAATCTTTACAATTTCTTTATTTGCACCACTGTTCCCCTTGGAAACTTGTATTATTTTGTATTGAACTTTTAATCCTGTTGTTTAATGATTTCTCCCATGAAGGAAAGGATTCCAAATAAGCCAGCCGGCTTCTTCCTTTCCTTGCACAGCAACTTGTCATTTATATGTATTGTTTCTATATTTGTTATAACAATATGCTAATGAACTAAACTAAACTAAACTAGGGGGTACCGTTGCCAGTGGTGCCGCGCATACATTTCTCTCCCAATATACTTTTCAAATCCATTGCCTGTTGATCATATGTAAAACACTACAGAACATATTTATTATCTACGTATATTACATCAATAATTAATTTGTTATATTTAATTGTAGATTCAAATTGGGTTCCAGGTTTCAACAATTTTAAACAGTCATTTGAAGCATGGACTGCAAGATGCATCAAGATGCAAGATGGCAGAAACTTAACCAATAAAATCAATCAGTACTAATTTCACATCAGACAGGACTCCATACTAACCTTTCCACTGGTAGCACTGGTGCATTACTGTCCCTTTAAAACTGAGGGTCCTAACTTGCGCAACACCATGTCCCTTATGACAATATAATTTGGCATTTTTTAAATGTATTTTCAAAAACATTTAAAAATTGTGAAAACTAGAAAAGGTGCTCCTCGGAGCACAGGTCTCCGCCAGGTCAGGTAGGTTATTGTGGCCTTCTGGTGGCGCTATAATAGGCCAATGTGAAACGGGTGCCATTTGTTTTTAGGCCTTTCACTGCAATCGGACACTGCATTCATGATCTGAGGCATTTTGTTCCAAAATATTTTTTGTTTTGTGAAATTAGACCTGCTGGTGGCGCTATAATAGACCAATGTGTAAAGGGTGGCATTTGTTCCTCGGCCTAGTGGGAATGTGCGTGCGAAATTTCACGGAAATCGCACACTGCGTTCATGATTTGAGGCATTTTGTTAAAAACGGACCTATCCTGCAAACTTTGGAAGGCAATGTTAGCCAATTAGGATGGAATATGAAGTATCGGACACATCTGTCTTGATGACATGACTATAGAGATACTGTGTACCTATTTGTGTGATTTTTGGACAGAATCTGAAGGAATAATATCCAAAAATGTATTTTACATAAGTCGGCCTCCTGGTGGCACTGTAAAAAGCAGATGTGAAAAATGCTGTTTTTCCTTGGCCTCTAGGGAGTGTGCGTGCAAAGTTTCACGCAGATCGGTGCAGTTATTGTTAAAAATGAAAAACAGCCTGTTATAGCGCCACCATGAGGCTGATTTGAAACTTTTCAAGTGGCATTTCTTCCTCGGCCTAGTGGGAATGTGCGTGTGCAATTTTATGGAAATGGAAATCTGTGTTCATGATTTGAGGCAGTTTGTTCAAAACGGACCAATCCTGCAAACTTTGGAAGCCAATGAGGATGGAATATGGGAAATCGGACAGATCCGGGTTGATCACATGACAATAGAGATACTGTGTACCGATTTGCATGACGTTTGATTAAAAGCTGTAGGAGTAATGGGGAAAAAATGGGCAGAGATTCTGATTGGCATCCAGGGAGTGTGTGTGCACAGTTTCGCAGCGACCGGGCCAACGGTGCCGGAGATTAGCTGCTAACACACGGACAGGACACACGGACGGACACACGGACGGACGGGGGGCAAAACCGCCATGGCTCTCGGCCTGGCGGAGACAATAACGATCTACAAGCTCACAATGCATCAATGTAGATCGGCTAATTTCAGTATTTTAAAATGTTTTTTAAAATCCTATGTTAAAAGTAGCTAAAGGAGGGTGGGCGGGAAGACTCCGGCCACGTCACTCTGACTCAACCATAAACAAACCTGATACACGTATACAGTATAGGCAGGACCACGACCATGTCACTATAACTCAGAGAACCACAAACAAACCCGAAAAGCCCATATATATATATATATATATATATATATATATATATATATATATATATATATATATATAGGCATGTCACTATGACTCAGACTTAAGTATAAATAAACCTGATACGCCCATAGGCATATAGGATCCGGTTGTCCAGATGCTATACCCAAGTGGGGAGAACAAGTATTTGATACACTGCCGATTTTGCAGGTTACAAAGAATGTAACCTGTCATGGTTACATAAAAATGAAAATAAAATGAAAATGAATGACTTAAAAATCATTCAATGTGATTTTCTGGATTTTTTTTCCTGGATTCTGTCTCTCACAGTTGAAGTGTTTCAACTGTGAGAGACAGAATCCAGGAAAAAAAAATCCAGAAAATCACATTGAATGATTTTTAAGTCATTCATTTTCATTTTATTGCACGAAATAAGTATTTGATCACCTACCAACCAGTAAGACTTACGGCTCTCACAGACCTGTTTCTTGTTCTTTCAGAAGCCCTCCTATTCTCCACTCAATACCTGTATTAACTGCACCTGTTTGAACTCGTTACCTGTATAAAAGACACCTCTGCACACACTTTAACCTCAAGCACTTAAAGGTTCTATGACATTCATTTTCACTTTTTTTTTATTTTTTATGTATTTTGGGGGGTTTTATGACCTCAATTACACCCAAAAAATCTGAACTTTGAACATTAAGTGGATTTTCTGTGGTCTGGGGTTTTCTGAATAATTAGGCTGAAAAGTAATCTGAGCTTGGCCCTTCGGTAGTGAAGTCACAGCCCATTAATCCCGCCCAGACTCCTCCTCACCCCTACCCTCCCCTATCCTTTCCTTTGGGGGGGGGGGGGGGGGGGGCGGAGCAGAGGTGATGATTGACAGGCAAAATCCCTCACCAGCGACACCCGCAGGCAAAGATTTCTTTTTTCATTGCAGTTGAAAAGGCTTTAGAAATGTGAGAGAAAAACACCTGCCATGGATCAATGGAGTGGATTTTTTTGTTAACTTTTTATACACGTTTGAAGGACCATGACAAAGACTTTTAATGTGTGGTAAAACTGAACGTCATGAAACCTTTAACAGACTGAAACTCTTCTCAAACTGTTAATGTGACAAGAGTTTTCGACTGAAACTCTTTGTTACAATGTTTACAGTGAAAAGGTGTTTCTCCAGTGTGGATACGCTGGTGTACCTTAAGTTGACGCGACCCAACAAAACTCTTGTCAGACTGTTTACAGTGGATAGGTTTTTTCCCCAGTGTGAACACGCTGGTGCCTCTTAAGGTGACCTGAGTCATTGAAACTTGTCATAGTGTTCACAATGGAAAGGTTTTTCTCCAGTGTGGATAAGCTGGTGTTTCTTTAGGTCACCTGAACATCTGAAACTCTTGTTACAATGCTTACAGTGGAAAGGTTTTTCTCCAGTATGGATACGCAGGTGTCTATTTGAATGGCTGAAACTCTTGTCACAATGCTTACAGTGGAAATGTTTTTCTCCAGTGTGAACACGCTGGTGTGCATTCAGGTCACCTGACTGACTGAAACTCTTGTCACAATACTTACAGTGGAAAGGTTTTTCTCCATTGTGAACACGCTGGTGTTTCTTTAGGTCACCTGACTGACTAAAACTCTTGTCACAATGCTTACAGTGGAAAGGTTTTTCTCCAGTGTGAACACGCTGATGTGCATTCAGGTCACCTGACTGACTGAAACTCTTGTCACAATGCTTACAGTGGAAAGGTTTTTCTCCATTGTGAACACGCTGGTGTTTCTTTAGGTCACCTGACTGACTGAAACTCTTATCACAATGCTTACAGTGGAAAGATTTTTCTCCAGTGTGGACCCCTGGTTTCGCTTCAGGTCACCTGACTGACTGAAACTCTTGTTACAATCTTTACAATGGAAAGGTTTTTCTCCAGTGTGGATACGCTGGTGTGTCTTCAGGTCACTTGACTGACTGAAACTCTTGTTACAATGTTTACAATGGAAATGTTTTTCTCCAGTGTGGATACGCTGGTGTGTCTTCAGGTGAACTGAAACACTGAAACTCTTGTCACAGTGTGCACAATGGAAAGGTTTTTCTCCAGTGTGGATACACAGGTGTCGATTGAGGTGATCTGAACGGCTGAAACGCTTGTCACAATGCTTACACAGGAAAGGTTTTTCTCCAGTGTGGATACGCTGGTGTTTCTTTAGGTCACCTGAACAACTGAAACTCTTGTTACAATGCTTACAGAGGAAAGGGTTTTCTCCAGTGTGGACACCTCCACTGGTCTCCCCCCAATCATCACTGTCTTCAGTGACTTCAGTGTCAGATTCAAGTTCAACTTCAGAGCAGTGTGAAGAGATGTGTTCATCATCAACTTCACTTTTCACTGCTAGTAATGTCAACATTGATCCATCAGGCTCCTCTGGTCTTTGAAATATCTCCTCCTGTTCCTCTTTAATGTGTGGAGGCTCTGGTTCCTCCTGGAGCAGACTGGGGCTCTTCTTCTGCTTCAGGCTAGATGAAAAGATGAAACTCTTGTTACAATGCTTATAGTTGAAAGGTTTCTCTCCAGTGTGGATACGCTGGTGTTTCTTTAGGTCACCTGAACAACTGAAACTATTGTTACAATGCTTACAGTGGAAAGGTTTTTACCCAGTGTGGACACGCAGGTGCCTCTTCAGGTTTCCTTGAGTCATTGAAACTCTTGTCACAGTGTTCACAATGGAAAGGTTTTTCTCCAGTGTGGACACGCTGGTGTTTCTTCAGGTGAGATGACTGATTAAAACTCTTGTCACAGTGTTCACAATGGAAAGGTTTTTCTCCAGTGTGGACACGCTGGTGTCGCTTCAGGCTAGATGAAAAGCTGAAACTTTTGTTACAAAGTTTACAGAGGTAATGTTTTTCTCCAGTGTGGACACGCTGGTGCCTCTTCAGGTTCCCTGAGTCATTGAAACTCTTGTCACAGTGTTCACAATGGAAAGGTTTTTCTCCAGTGTGGACACGCTGGTGTTTCTTCAGGTGATATGACTGATTAAAACTCTTGTTACAATGTTTACAGTGGAAAGGGTTTTCCCTGGTGTGAACACGCTGGTGTGTCTTCAGGTGAACTGACCGACTGAAACTCTTGTCACAATATTTACAGTGGAAAGGTTTTTCTCCAGTGTGGACATGCTGGTGTGTCTTCAGGTTCCCTGAGTCATTGAAACTCTTGTCACAGTGTTCACAATGGAAAGGTTTTTCTCCAGTGTGAACACGCTGGTGCCTCTTCAGGTTCCCTGAGTCATTGAAACTCTTGTCACAGTGTTCACAATGGAAAGGTTTTTCTCCAGTGTGGATACGCAGGTGTCTATTCAGGTGAACTGAATGGCTGAAACTCTTGTCACAATGTTTACAGAGGAAAGGGGTTTCTCCAGTGTGGACACCTCCACTGGTCTCCCCCCAATCATCACTGTCTTCAGTGACTTCAGTGGCAGATTCAAGTTCAACTTCAACTTCAGAGCAGTGTGAAGAGATGTGTTCATCATCAACTTCACTTTTCACTGCTAGTAATGTCAACATTGATCCATCAGGCTCCTCTGGTCTTTGAAGTATCTCCTCCTGTTCCTCTTTAATGTGTGGAGGCTCTGGTTCCTCCTGGAGCAGACTGGGGCTCCTCTTCTGTTCAGGAAAATCCTCCTCTTTACACACAACCATGTGCAGGAAGTCTAGGAGGAGAAAAATAACATGATAGTGAACACGGGATATCTAAAATGTAAATCTATTGTTCCATCTTCCATGTACATAGCTATTACCTACTAAGACTGACAAAACAGTTACTAAATAAGTACAGGTTGTTACAGGTGGTTCTGGAAACTCGAAAGTAGACTCGAAAGTGTTAGCAAGATTATATCAAAATACATATTTTAAAAAGTAACCTGAATCAATATATTTAGTTATATTACCCAACAAATGAATTACGGTGATAGAACAAATATTTAATTTGAATCATTAAAATGTGTTTTTTGTGTAGCCAAAATGTTTTACTGTACCTCCATGCAGTTTACATTTTTGACTGATAAAGTATTAAATCAATCAATCAATCAAGATGTGAGCTCTGAATTGAGAGTAAGTGAGGCTATAGGCCAAGCTATATACAACTGGATGTGTCTGTATGTACAGTATGTCACCTCCAAAGTAGACCAATCATAGCTCATGCCACTAAGTGCATGACGTTTTGAACCAGAAGCACCTCCAAACACAAAAGCTTTACATGTCTGGTGAAAGTTAATGGGTCGTAGTTTAAAATGTATGTACACTTATTTTCATTATCAGACCGTGTACAGTATGTCTAGAAATTAGTCTGTGTGTCTGGTGCTAATTTCACAAACCACTGTACCGATCAGTGCCACATTTCTTGTGCATGCTGCCAATAGGTCAAGCAAGCAAGCTTTTTTCCACATCTAATAGAATGCGCTGCAAGTCATGGTCATTATATTATTCAGTTTTATTATTAAAGCGCAGACTGTAAGCTTTCAAGTGACGTGCCATGCACTGAAATCTGGAAATAGTTGAAGATATACTTATTTTAATGTTGTTAATCACTTGATTGCCAAGATCGAGTTAACTATTTTTTCTTTTCTTTTTTTCTTTTTAATTTGACCCAAAGACCAAGGAGATATGATTTTTCGAAGATCTAGACTCCTATCCAATTCCTTGTTAACTTAAAACTTAAAAATTCTGTATCTCGGCTCCTGAGTACTTTTTTTTTCTCAATGAAAAATAAACTGCAATAAATCTGAAATAATTCTGGCAGGTTAAGTGTTAAAGGACGACGTCACCCATGTTCAACCTGTCTTCATATAATTGGACCTCACCTAATGCTCATGATAATATGTCTACCCATTTTTGTCTACTGTCAAATTGTCTGTTTCTTAGAGGAGGGCTGTGGACAGTTCAGAAACCTGTCTAAAAGTGATATCATTGATGGGGAATCCAACTAATAGAAACTACAGGCTTTCTATTGCTGGAAAGTTAGCATGCTATAATGGAAGCCATTGTTCCCGCGTTAATAAAACATCACACCCAGTGTGAAGTGGGCGGTGTGGTCACAATGGTTTCACAGTGATGGAAGTTCACTTAAAGAAAAGTAATATTGTGGACCAACACCCCTAACTTAAAAAAAAACATAAATGTGGTTTTTTTAAAGTGCATAGTCCTATTTATAGGGCTATGCACAATTGTCATGTTTCCCTAGCCAATCACAGTCCTGAATAGACGGGGTACACTGGTGTACCCCGCCAATCACAGCGCAGGATTTGGTGTGCAAATATCCAAACCTCACATAAAGGGGCGGTTTCCCCGCCCAAAAAAATCACACCCAGTGTGAAGTGGGCGGTGTGGTCATCACAGTGGTCATCATAGTGATGGAAGCTCACTTCCAAAAAAAATGATTTTTGGAAGTGCATAATCCTATTTATAGGTTATTAATGTCATCATGTGTCTCGCTAGCCAATCACAGTGCTGAATAGAGTCAGCCAATAGAGTCAGCCAATCACAGTACAGCTAGGTGTGTACTAATGGGCCAATCACAGTGCAGGAAACTAATACTAATGAGGTGTCCCAACCCCACTTATAGGGGCGGCTACACCGCCCAAAAAAATATATATATATATATTGAAGAACAAGACCAGCGTTCTGCCAGACCCAGAATGAAGTCCTAGTATGTGACATAATAATGATTTCATGAATAGTTCGTTTTTTGGCTGGGGCCGGGGGACAAAGTGACCATGCCCATGTATGGAGAAAACAGATACAAAGCCTCATGTAAGCGTGTGTTATTCAATCACCTGGAGGAACTCTGTAACTGCCTGACTCACCTGTAGTCTGAGTATATCTTTTCTTGTAATATCAAGTTGCTTTGCTGTACTTTGCTTGCTTCAGAGTATCAGTGCTGTATATAGTTTAGTGTGTTTAAAAGTAATTTGTTTAAAAGCATTAGAGCTATATTGTGAGGTGTGACCTGATTGCCCTATCAGAGGGAGTTTGACCTGAACCAGGCCAATTGCCTTGTTGATACTAGGGGAGGAGTCTCCAGATTCTCAAGGTGTATTTAAAGTCTGTTCAGCCAAAGTCTCTCCAGTGTGTTATTCAATCACCTGGAGGAACTCTGTAACTGCCTGACTCACCTGTAGTCTGAGTATATCTTTTCTTGTATTATCAAGTTGCTTAGCTGTACTTTGCTTGCTTCAGAGTATCAGTGCTGTATATAGTTTAGTGTGTTTAAAAGTAATTTGTTTAAAAGCATTAGAGCTATATTGTGAGGTGTGACCTGATTGCCCTATCAGAGGGAGTTTGACCTGAACCAGGCCAATTGCCTTGTTCATACTAGGGGCTCCAGTCCTGACAGACAATTAGCAATCAGTTGAAGTTGTTTTAAACCACCTGCTTTCAAAGCGGCTAGCAAACGAAGGCCAGGCGAACAAAGGCAAGAGGCGACTTTGTCAAAGCCCGACTTCGTCAATGAACGAGAAGCAGTATCATTGATTAGTGCCATATATAGTAGTGCGATAGATGTAGTAGTGTAGAATGTGTATAGGAAGCGTTAGACGGAGCCCGGCAGTCCACAACATGCAGTCAAATAACTTTGTTTGGCAACGGACAACCTCACCTGATAAGTACGAACCCCAGCAGAGCCCTGGAGAAACAAGAATGGATTATTTGTCCCGTTTAACGTCTGTGTTGGCTCCAGGACCCACGTTCTCATACAGAACACCACTGCAAGAGGAAATCTGGCCGATGACTTCACAGGGGTTTCCCCACCAACATCGTCAACGAGAGGATTTCCTCATGCGCAACATGGACTCGAGACAAACGCAAGGTTTTTCTCAGAGGGAAGCACAGGAATACGGTGATTTTCCCACTGTTTTTCCTATCTCCTGGCACCACCGCATGGCGTCGACGCGGGACAACAGATTCACCCCTCCCCCACCCCCCCTCCTCCTCCACCTCCACCACCACCACCAGTCGATACCAGGACAACAACAAAGTGTCCCACCGAGAGGAATGCTGGGAAACGTCCTTTTCCCTGTTTTTCCAACGGGCACTGGAGGTCAACTACAAGGTTTTCCTCTGTGGGATCGGCGTGGAAACAGAGATTATTTTCTCCCTGAGTTTCCCATTTCCCCCAAAAGTCCATCCCCTCCCGCACCCCCCTCCCCCACTGCCCTGCTGCAAACACAAAGCCCCCCTCCCCCGATCACACCTCCACCTGCCCCACCCACCTTTGAAGCTACAGGAACAAAACAGCTTAAGGAACCTGACTTTTTCCAGACTGAACAGATGGACACGATTTTCTCCAAAAAAGGCCTACACATCATTCACCTAAATGTGGATAGCCTCAAAACCCCCACAAAGATGTCTGAACTAAGATCCATGTTTGGAAATGGCAAGGTAGGGGTTCTCTCCTTTTCAGAGACAAAACTGGATGACACAGTAGACGATTCTGAAATTGAGATTATAGGCTACAATGTCATTAGGAAAGACAGAACTCTTGGTGGAGGAGGGGTATGCATTTATGTGAGATCTGACATCATTTTCAATGTGTACCCAAAATTGGAGAACAACTCCACGGAATCAGTCTGGATAGAAATCACCTATCCTCACGCTAAACCCCTGATAATTGGCGCAATCTACAGGCCCCCAGGTCAAAATGAGTTTTATGATTTATTAGAGGAGCACATGGCAATCATTGGAAATTCGGAATTGATTTTGATTGGCGACTACAATACGGATGTACTCCGGAAAGACGCCGCCATATTTAAATCTTTCAATAAATTCTGTGACATGCATAGCCTCACCCAAATGATAAAAAATATCACGAGGGTAGGCCCCACTTCTTAGACCATCATTGACCTCATTTTGACATCAGACCAGTCGAGGATTCCTTTAAGTGGAGTCATTGAGTGCAGTCTAAGCGACCATAACATAATTTTCTGCACGCGTAGGCTTCACAGATCTGTAGTTGATTGTCATAGCACGGTCAGCTGCAGAGCTATGAAAACTTACTCATCAGAAGCTCTCACAACAGCTCTGGAGAGAGTGGATTGGTCAAATGTACTCAGTGGCTCCTCGGCTGAGGAGTCTTGGACTGGTTTCAAAACTGCTTTTGTGTCTGTAATTGATAGCCTAGCGCCCAAGAAGGTGGTGAGAGTCAGAGCCAGTACACAACCCTGGATGAATGGAGACATCCTAAATGCCATCAAACTCAGAAACAAAATGTACTCTGAGTTCAGGAAATGCAAAGATGTGCAACTACTTGAAAGATGCAGAAATCAACGAAATGTAGTAAACAAATTGGTCAAAACTGCCAAAAAGAATTTCTTAAATGAAAGCATTGAGGCAAACAAAAGCCACCCACAAAAGCTGTGGGAAGCGCTACAGAAATTGGGCTGCAACAACAAAATTCAAACCAAAGCTACAAACATCTGCATTATTTCAAGCGGCGTGCTCATTACCGACAAGCAAGCGGTAGCGAACTGTTTTAACAGCTTTTTTACCACCATTGCAACCCAGTTGGTAAGCAAACTTCCTCAGCATTCAGGTTTGTACGGCTCTGACCACATCCATGCTCACTATGTTAAACTATGGGCTAAAAAAGACTCTTTTTCATTCAAACCAGTAAATGCTGATGATGTGCAGAAAAAACTACTCGCTCTCCAGCCAAACAAGGCCACCGGCCTTGACAATATCCCCACCAGATTCCTCAGAGACGCAGCTACTGCTATTGCCCCCATAGTAGCCCAAATCACAAACCTATCCATCAGCCAGTGTCACGTCCCACAGGATTTCAAGTTGGCAAGAGTAATCCCTCTGCATAAAAAAGGAAGCAAATTAGAACCTGGCAACTATAGGCCTGTTTCCATCCTTTGTTCCATCTCAAAGGTTGTAGAGCGATTAATTCAAGAACAAATCAACAGCTACCTCAGCGAGCATAAACTGTTGTTTGAATTCCAATCGGGCTTCAGAACCTCCCATTCCACTGACACATGCCTACTGTATCTGACCGACTACATCAAACGTGAGGTAGACGCGGGCAAATACTGCAGCATGGTCATGTTGGACCTCCAAAAAGCGTTCGACACTGTAAACTTTTGTAAACACTGTAAACATTTTACTTGATAAGCTGAGGGCGATTGGTTTTGACTGCACATCACTAAACTGGATGAGATCTTACCTGGAGGGAAGAGAACAAGTGGTTGACATCAACGGAACCATGTCCTCATCCCTCCCGGTGAGCTGTGGGGTTCCTCAGGGCAGCATTCTAGGGCCGTTGCTGTTTCTTCTATACATTAACGACATGAGTGCTGCCTGTAACTGCAAATTGTTCCTGTTCGCTGATGACTCGGCACTCCTGATCTCGGGAGAGGACAAGTTGCAAGTTGAGGAGGCGCTCAGCTCCGAACTCTCAAAAATCCGTACTTGGCTTACCGATAACAAACTGTCACTACACCTTGGGAAAACTGAATCCATTCTCTTTGGGACCAAACATTCCCTCAGACAGATGGATGTAAATGATTTCAAGGTCAAAGTCGATGACACAATTATCTCTAGCAAAGAAGAGATTACCTATTTGGGTTGTGTTCTTGACAAATACCTGACAGGTGAAAGCATGGCTACAAAGGTGGTCAAAAGAGTAAACCAGAGAACCAAATTTATGGGCAGAGTTTCCTCTTTTGTCAACCCTCAGGCCCTCAGGACCCTCTCTGGGGCCCTGATTCAACCACTTTTTGACTATGCTTGCACCTCCTGGTACTCCAACACCTCAGTGTCACTGAAGACTAAGCTTCAAACCTCCCAAAACAAACTGATTCGGCTACTCCTCGGATTGGGGCCCATGACCCACCTTTCTCCCACCCATTTTGCCAGCCTAGGCTGGCTCAGGGTGGAAGACAGGGTTAAACAACTAAAAATGGGACTGGCCTTCAAAATTGTAAATGCAAATTTGCCCGATATGCCCCCTATTCCCGCATATCTGAGTAAATACCTCCAAAAGGTTAGCGACACCCACAGTCACAATACCAGAGGGAGCGTTAACAACAATTTGGTACCACCCACCCATAAAACAAACATGGGCAAATTCTCCTTCTACAGCACTGCCACCCAGGATTGGAATAGTCTAACTCCATCCCTCAAAAAATGCAGTTCGCTGGGCTCATTTAAAAGAGCCTTAAAAAAATCACCTTTCAGGAGGCCAAAGGAGGAGGTAGTACCATTTTCCCGTTAGACAGCAGACCCTCCCCCCCTGTTCTTGTACATTTTTATTTTTTTCCCCCTCTTTTTTAATTTTTTGTTGTACATAGTGTTATTTTTTTTTGCTGTTTATTTTGTAATGATATTTGAACTGTGGTGCCACTATATATGTCTATGAATTAAATACCAAGGCCCTCATTGGAAACAAGTCCGCAAGGACTTTTATGAACGGACCTGTTAGACAAAGTATTTTAAATGTAACTGTGCTGTTTTAATTTTTTTTGCCTAATAAAATATTCAATCAATCAATCAATAAGCCCGACCCCTTGGGTCTGGCAAAAACCAAGAAACCTTCCTAACGATGATGTCACTGGTAGACGGATTTCTGAAGAGTCCAGAGACAGACCTCCTATGAGACAGGAGGAAAAAATGACACTATTTTATCAGGAGCATTAGTGAGGATCTATTATATCGTCGGTGTCCAGCCGGGACCAGCTAACTCCATTTTCAGTTTTTTTTTTCTTTTTCATAAATCAACGCTATTGAACCCCCTCTACATCTGTGTAATTTTTTTTTTAATAATAACATATGAAAAGTATTAAAAAGCGCCTCTGACGAAAACTCCTAACTCCGTTGGACCCTCAAACTGTCCGTCAAAAACAAACAACTCCCCCCTCCTCTGCTGTGTTCACACCGACGTTTTTCTGAACAATGACTTGGCTTCTATTTTCAATGTTATCTCTATGCAAATTGGCGTTTTAATTTTTTTCATAAGCGTTTAAACGCCTAAATGGAAAAGCGTGCTTTTTTTCTCCCCAGACACGAGTTTTGAAGCTTTTGCTTTCAAAGCATTTCAAACTGTAGGCGTTTAAAGCTCAATTCTAGCCAATCAGAGCACAGCATGATCTGAGTAGGCGGGGACTAGCGCATTCAGCCAAAAAATAATGTCAGCCCGCTGCTCGCACTGCCTGCTCGCAGGCGCTGCAGACAGGGAGATGCGGTTTTCCGAAAGAAAAATCTATTTTTTTAAATAAAGGCTGTATATGTAATATTAATGGTGATTTGGCAAGAACATGGCATATAAATGGTCGGAAATAAAAGGATATGTGACCAACAAGTCGTGAAAGCAGTTAAAACTGGTTATGTTCCGTGAGACAGGCCCCTCTCCCCGCCAGCTCACCCCGGGGAGGAGAGAGCACGCTGGGGGCGGACAGGTCACACGGTCCGCTGTGGTCTGTGGTCCCCACAGTTGACCACAGACCGCCCGGTTTTCACCGGAGCGGGGTAGATGAACACGGAGGCCGAATTGGACTACTGCACACACCCACACAAAACGAATATTAAAGTTACTACATACTGTCATGAATTAATAATAACCTTTATCATATCACCGAGACACCGACAAATCACAACAGATCACTCTGACCTGCTCTGCTCTGCTCTCGGCGAGCAAGTGGAAATCTCCCCGCCGCATCACTGTGTGTGTGTGTGTGTGTGTGTGTGTGTGTGTGTGTGTGTGTGTGTGTCAGTGGTGGGAAAATAACTAAATGTTTTTATTTCAGTAAAAGTATCAATACTGTAATATAGAAACACTCAAGTAAACGTCTGGTAATCCAAATTTACTTGAGTAAAAGTACAAAAGTATTGGCATCACAATGTACTTAAAGTACCAAAAGTAAAAGTAATTATTATTAGTAATAATAATACTGATTGTAATATTAATGGTGATTTGGCAAGAACATGGCATATATATGGTCGGTGACTACACACACCCACATAAAACGAATATTAAAGTTACTACATACTGTCATGATGAATTAATAATAACCTTTATCACCGAGAAGGCGATAAATCACAACTGATCACTCTGACCTGCTCTCAGCGAGCAAGTGGAGATCTCTCCCCGCCGTAGAACGGCATGTGTGTGTGCTATGCACTTTGTGTGCTGACCACCCGAGGCCACTAGGACAGTGGTGTCGGGTGTCAGAAACAGCTGTCCTATTCCCCATCGATCGGAACACACCCCCTTCGTGGAGAAGTTTTTGGTGAAGACAGACAGAATGGCGGATCAACAAGGACAAACAAGTCAACAAGGTGGCAAAAAGGGCAAAAAAGCCACAAGAAAGGCGAGGAGGCAGCAGTGGGAAGATAGTCTGATCATTGCAGTGAGTCGGTACCCCATACTGTACGACAACAAGCTTGTCGACTACAGAAACAGGTTGAAGACGATGGACGCATGGAGGAAGGTAGCTGAAGTAGTCGCCCAGGAAGGTGAGTTAAAATACTAGCAAAAATGCTAAATATATAATACTCACATTTCTTACTTAAGTAAAAGTATCAGCACTGCATTGTAGAAATACTCTGTTACAAGTAAAGGTCAGGAATTCAAGATATACTTGAGTAAAAGTACAAAAGTATTGGTATCAAAATGTACTTGAAGTACCAAAAGTAAAATTACTAAAATGTTTGAAAATAGCAGATCTAGGCTATAGCCTATGTCAGGGGTCTTCAACGTTTTCAGGCCAAGGACCCCCTAGCTGAGAGAGAGATGAAGCAGGGACCCCCTCTATGTATAACATTGTGTTGTAGATTAAACTCCTTTGTTTTTCAACTTGGTCTGCTCTTTTTTCCCTCTGCACCTATACCTCTTTGCCAAAAATAGCAGATCTACAAGCTTTGTGAGCTTGTAGATCTGCTATTTTTGGCTAAAGTTCTCCTCATAAATGGGATGTTAGGGTTGAAGTGGTTAATGTAAAAAAATGTCATATCACTCAAAGATTTGGGGGCCCCCCTGTAGTAACTCTGAGGACCCCCTGGGGGTCCCGGACCCCCTGTTGAAGACCTCTGGCCTATGTATAAAATAGGGCTCAAGTGGTTAATGTACGTTTTATAATATAATAATTTATATCTGAAAAGTAACTATTAACTAAAGTTTTCAAATAATTGTAGTGGAGTAAAAGTACAATATTTGTCTCTGAGATGTAGTGGAGTAGAAGTAGAAGTATTGAAAATAAGTAAAAGTACCTCAAAATTGTGCTTAAGTACAGTACACAAGTGCTCAGGGCTAACATGTTACCTGATTATTATATATGAAAAGTTGTAATATTTTGGAGGTTTGATCTGTAAAAATGCTGATCAGTATACTGATCGATTCTATCAATCAATGAATGGCCTACTATCTGCATCCAAGTGCTTGTAATGCCATATACTGCTTGTGGAAGTACAATTGCATCTGACTGAACTTAAAGTAGAATAAATCACTGTATTTCAGTTCAGATGGCTGGCATTATGGATATTATATTTTCCATCTGTAGCTGGCAATGTATGCACTAAAAACAACATGCATAATCTTAGCGAGAGATGCATTTCTCCTACGTGTAATATCACAGCCCTCAGTCCTTTGCAGTAGTTGGATAATAGAGAGATAAGCATTTATTGGACAACATAGAAGCATGACACCTGAAAGCATAAATGTACATGCATGCACGGTTACAGTTCTACATTACTTAGTTGTCCATACTGTCTAGTTCACTTGGCAAATAACAAGCACACTGTAATGTCTAAATGTATATGTTTTACAATGCATGTTATAATTGTTATTTTGATATGATGTAGCTGCTGCTTTACTCAGGTCACATGACATGTATTTTGTGTTTTTCCCCAGTGGAAGAGTGCATGAGAAGGTGGAAGACCCTGAAAGAGGGCTACAAGAAGCACCTGCAATTGGTGAAGGACTGCAAAACCAGTGGCTCGGCCAATGTGCCCATTAAGATCTGGGCATTTGCCACAGTCATGTCCTTCATGAAGGACCATATGGAGAAAAGGGACACGACTGGCAACATGGAGATGAGCGCTGCTACCCCCCAGGGTAATCTGCACCATAATCTTCATGTACATGCACTGAAACTGTTCTTGCACTAATGTCTAGGAACAGATACCAGCTGCTATGCTCATGCACCTTATTTTGAAATCTCATGTACATATATGTTTTGGATGGATATGCTATTTTGGATGGATATGCTATGAGTATATGTAGATACGTCGTTGTCTCTTCTATCTTTTTATTCCTTATTATTTTTCCTTCCCTTGCCCCCCCCCTCTCTCTCGCCTTTCTCTTTTCTTGAAACATTCAAAAATGGAGCTTGCACTAAAACGAATTTCACCCACTGTTTTACACCTGTAAACTTTGGATGTGACAATAAAGATGATTCTGTTTCTGATCCTACTAGGACCACAGCACAGCAGCACATACACCTCCCAGGGCACCAGCGGCGTCGTGCGGCCTCCAGGACCACTTAAAAAGGCTGGAGCCACCGTCTCCCGCAAGAGGACCCAGCCTGCAGCTATCCACCCCCACACCTTCCAACCACTTCCAGAACCTGATGTGTTCACCCTGAGCCTAGGTCCCGTGTTGGACTTCCCAGCAGCTCAGGGCACCAGCAGCAGCCTACTTTCTAGGTTTGTTTTATTGTTACATCCTGTGTACAGGTACATAAGAGTCAAAGTTATTGTTGCAAATCTACAAGCTCACAACGCCTCGTGCTATTTTCAGCAAAGAGGTTTGGTGTAGAGGGGAAAAAAGAGCACAGAGTGAAAGGTTAAGATTACTAAGTATCAAGGTTTTAATTGGTTAAATGTCTATTGCTTTATAATATACTTTTGTGACTGAATGGTTAGTGTTTCCTTCTGGCCTGATTTATTTTTGTTCTTTTCTGTACATGTAGATCTCCATCTCCCGAGGGCACTACAACCCTACCTCCTTCAGCTGCCCAGGACCCCGGCACCCTTTCGGAAGAGGACATCCCAGAAACCCAGGTAAGGGCTGGGAAACATGTCCTTATTGCATTGATATTGCAGAGACTAGGTATTGTCTGGGATGTATTCACATGGATTGAAGTTCTCAGTCACTACGACTGATTGCAGTCATTTTGATTCCATAGAAGGCAGCATTGTCTTCTATGGAAGCATGTCGCACACAGGTCGCGACACGTAGTGAGCTTGTAGATGAGCTATTTTCTGATGTTTGTTATTTTAAAATTAAAGTGTTTGAATTGATCACAAAGCAATCGAATACATGTTCAGAAGAATCTTCAATTAAACCCTTCAATGCAATTAAATTATATAATATAATAAATTAAATTAAACCTTCAATGCCTAATTTGGAGCTATCTGGATTTCAGATGTCTGAGGATGAGGACGACACCCCAGTGCCCCGAAAAGTGCGTCGACATCAGGCCAACACCCAGCACCAGAACATGACGGCCTTCCAGGAGAGCCTTGTGTTGGCAATGGCAGAGACCGCTGGGCCCTCTCACACCCTCCCTCACACTGTTCCGCAGGCTCTGGATGGGGAGGACTACTACTTTCTGGGCATTGCCCACACGGTGAAGACGCTGTCGGCCAGGGGGAAGGCTGTGGTGAAAATGAACATACTGAAGGCAGTGAACGACCAGTTGTTCAAGGAACTGGGAGAGCAAGGACTGTAGTGTGCTTTTTTTTTTGTAAAAAGAAAAAAAAACACTACAGCCCCCCTCCGAAACACACTACACCTAGCCTGGCATTGGCCAGACTGATAGCGTGGATTCACTCTCACGTTCCTCCCGGTATCAGTCTGGACTTCGGCCCATAGGGAGCGAGTATGAGAAATCAGAAAATGATTTGGATGCTTTTCACTGTTGTACGGACAGCAGTTGAAACGCATTGATGATTTCTCATACTTGCTCCCTTGCGCCGAAGTCCAGACTGACACCGGGGAGGAACGTGAGAGTGAATCCACGTTATCAGTCTGGCCAATGCCAGGCTACACTAAACCTCCCCTCCCAGTACACACTACGCCTCCCCTCCCAGCTCATAGCGCGCTGCACCGAGTGCCGTGCTATGAGCTTGTAGATCTGCTATTCTGGGGGATTCCACAAATGTGTTGTACAGTTTTTTGAAGGAAGTTAGATTTCAAAAATATATCAGTGGTTCTCAAACTTTTTCATGTCAAGGACCCCCAAAATGTATGTATTTGGCCATGGACACACATCTGAAAATAGTTTTGTTCCAGGGACCCCCAGAAGCAAAGATTTGAGTTAAAAATGTTGGCCTCCTCTGACCTGTGGCAAGGCTTTTTTTGCACTATTTTTTGCACATAATTGTTATATTGTTATTAAACATGTTCTTGCATAACTGCATTGCACAGTGATTCCCTCTGCCAAACAATTTATTCAGTGTGCCAGGAATACTCAAAATATTACATTTATTTGAAAATGGCTGGTTCTTAAAAAGGCCCATGTGTGCTCGTGTATATTCTACATATTTAGGAAAGTTTGACATGTACTGGTGTAGAATTACCTGCTCTTTCATCTGATTACGAGTGGCTCTTTTATGTGCTTGTGCATACTTGTTACTTAATGGAATTTCTTTAGGAAAGGGGGGTTTTCATATGTTTAGTAGAATTATACTCTTTCATTGGAATATGGGGGTGGCTCTTAAAAGAGCCTTTGTGTTGGACTAGACCACGTCATACTGCCAAGGAACAGCACCCACTCCAGAGAAGAACGAGGTGAAGCATTCTCTCCTGAAGAGGGGCTCTCGTGCAGCGTTGTTGTTGCCCACTCTGCCAAGCCTACGAAGCCCCGGAGCCTCTCCGGGCAGGTCCACAGCTGGTGGTCGAGCAGCAGCAGGTCCACGGCTGGTGCGTCTCCTCATGAAGTTGTGCAGGATACACGTGGCCTTGACGCAGGCATCTGCATTGTCTGGGTGGAGGGGAATGACCCGATGGTACATCCTCCACTGGCTTACCAGGATGCCAAAGGCGTTCTCCACCACCAGTCTGGCACGGGACAGCCGGTAGTTGAAGACCCTCTGCTTCCTGGTGAGGTGAACCCCGGGGAATGGCCGCATGAGGTTGCGGCGAAGAGGGAAGGCCTCATCTGCCACAAAGACATGGGGTTGCCGGCCCAAGTCTTCTGCCCCAGGAAGTGGAGCGTCTTCAGGGAGGTAGAGGGTGCCATCCACCAGACGCTGACCAAAGGCAGAGTGTGCCAGGATCCCACCGTCGCTGGAACCTCCATAGCTGCCGACGTCGACCACCCGGAAGTTTTTATCAGCATCCACAACTGCCAAGAGGACCAAGGAGAAAGTCCCCTTGTAGTTGTGGAACTGTGAACCGGTTGCCGGGGGGGCCTGGATGACAACATGCTTCCCGTCTATGGCTCCGACACAGTTTGGGAAGTTCCAACGTCGCTGGTAGGTAGCAGCGATGGCACGCCAGTCATCTGTGGTGGGTACAGCCATGAAGTCACCAACCAGACACTCCCAGATGGCTTTGGCAACCTCTGGCACTATCCCAGACACAGTGGAGATGCCCACACGGTAACTGCCAGCTATGGTCCTGTAGCTGTCTCCAGTGGCCAAGAAGCTTGAAAACACAATTGAAAAAGATTTAGTTATTATTATTATTATCATTGTTATTATCATTATTATTATATAGAGCAAGAGGTCATCTTGTTTTGTTTTGTACTAAAATGAATGCACCACAAGTAAAAAGTTTTGCTTCCTCAATGTAGCAAATAGTTTTAACATTTTTTAGTATTTTTTTTTTTTACTGTAGGCCTAGTAGAAGTAAAATCATTGACAAATGGAAATACTCAAGTTAGGTAAAAGTACTCTAAATTGACCTGAACACAGTAGGCTACTTTAGCAACATGTAGATTGTTGATTTCCACCACAGAAGAATAATACAGAAAACGTAATAGCACTTCATTGGGTTCTAGAATACGCTATAAGCAAAATAAATAAATAACTATACTTATTTGCATGTTGCTAGAATAAAAGAGATCTCACCGAAGACAAATTGCGAGCCGTTCAGCTGGGGGTATCGCTCGGCGGTAGTTTGTGTCCATCCTCGCTATGCGTGGTCCCACTCTCGCCAACAGCTCCTCAAACTGGGCCACAGAAAGCCTGAAAGCTTCTTGGAAGCGGGTTCGATCCAGCATTTGCTCCCGAACCAGCGTGTGAAATTCACCCCGCTCAAAATGGGTCTGGAGGATGCTGTGGACCCACACAGTCCGCTCAGAGCGCTGGCGGGCCACGGCTCGTTCCCGCGTTTCCTCATCTTCCAGAGCGGCAAGAATGATCAAGAGCCTCCGTCGTCTGATCCGCTGCTGATGATCCATGTTGCCGCTATGACATGAGTCTTGAAAACCCCTTTATTTATACCATTTGTTGCCCGCGAAAAGTAAAAGTGAGGGAAAGTTTTGTGAGGGAATCATTTCAATTGGTTTGTTGCGTTCAGGCATCAATGAACCAATAAATAAATAAATCACATAGATCAGAATATAGGCCTATGCATATGATAGATATAGATAGATAGACAGATAGATAGATAGATAGATAGATCGTTTATAATAATAACTGTAGGCCTAGCATACACACACACACATATATATATATATATATATATATATATATATATATATATATATATATATATATATATATATATATATATATATATGAACATTACACATTGTGTGAGCTTGTAGATCTGCTATTTTCAAATGGCCGAAATGTAGGGTTGAAGTGGTTTTGTAATAATAATCAAAATCCACATAGTAACTAACTAGTAACTAAAGTTGTCAAATCAATATTTTCCTCTGGGATAGCAGAGTAGAAGTAAAATTATTGGAAATACTCCAGTAAAGTAACAATATCTCAAGTACTTAAGTACAGTACTTGAGTACATGTACTCAAGTTACGTGTGTGTGTGTGTGTGTGTGTGTGTGTGTGTGTGTGTGTGTGTGTGTGTGTCGCGAGTCTTAAAACCCCTTTATTTATACCATATGTTGCCCACGAAAAGTAGTATTTTTGTGAGGGAATCCTTTCAATTGGTTTGTTGCGTTCAGATATCGAATCGCTCATTGCAAAAGTTGAAAGATAGATGGATAGATCACATAGATTAGAATATAGGCCTATGCATATGATAGATAGATAGATAGATAGATAGATAGATAGATGTTAATTCCGCCGAATTAGTTAAATTTTCGCCAGAAACAGACTGTATCAAATATAAGTGACTGACTATCATAAACGATACAGAACCTCCTCCCTGACAATATCGCCGAAACAGTTTGTTTATTTTTGGACCACAATTCTTATATGAGACGATTCTAAGATGACCCAATGTCATTCTCCATAGCGAAATTACTTTACGAACCTGGGGATGAACGAGTGACGTCAGGACTTCTGTACTCTATAACAATAATATTTGCAGATGCTAAAGACAAAATGGCCTAAGCCCAACTCTCCAACATATGAATCTTGGCTGCAAAGATTATAGGATTCATATTAGGGAATCATGCTTAACTCATTCTGTGCCAAGTAAATAAATGAATAATGGCCAGTAGTGCGATTTCTCGTTTGTCTTACCTTTGTAAGTAGTCACAGAATATTTATCTCCAGTATGATCGATCCCCCAATCGTTGCTAAACACGGAGGTTTTCAATATGCTTCCACGTTTCATTTCAACCGTCCATTCTCTAGATATTGGCCGTTTAATATAGCATGTCTGGCCAAACATTCAGAGGAAAACAAGGGAGGCAAGAAACAGACGAATAACAAGGAAGCGAATGGTGACTAAGATTTTGTGATCACGTGATCTCCTGTTTCTTTGTGTGCCTGAGAGTGAAATGGCGGATCACAGGTTGGGGAACAGCGCCATCTAGCGTAAACACTGAAAACACTGTTTGCCCAAAATACATCCCCAAGTTACAACTAATGTTCACAAGTAGGGATGGGATCACATAACCAGCCTTTATTTGACCTCTGTGAGGGAAGTGATGTCAATGTTTTTTGTTTTTTTTTACTTTGGCTTCTTACAATTATGAAAAAAGCACCCATTATTTTATGGACCGACAAACCTAAAATGCTGTTCTAACACAGTATAGGCGAGATGTCAGCTATACTCTAAATGAAATATGAAATCTAGCCTCGCTGTAGAAACCTACAATAAGAAACATTCACCTCGATGAATAAGGAATCCATGATCACACATGCCACGGTGCACTTTGATTCCACAGAGGTTTGATGTGCTTTGTGCGTGCGCTCTCTGCTCTCACTTTAACTGACGGGGGAACAACTTTGTTCCCATAGCCTATTGAGCTGCAGTAATCTGATCACTGGTCAGTCAGTCTATCATAGCAGCACTTGATTCTTGAAACCCGAGCCCCACGGGCTTCTGTTTCTTTCACACCCACAAGCGGAATACAAAGAACAACAATTTGTTGTGTATAAGCTTGTCTGGCACCTAGTTGATCGAGTTGAGAGAGCAACGTAGCACACGTAGCCAGTAACAGAACGGTCATTGCAGCGAGAGGCAAGCATGCAGCCAATACACAACGACGATTGTGCAACAAAATGGGAACAGTGGGGTGCTAGACCAGCGCCAGTCGGATGCTAAATAGTGGGGGGACATCCGGTGCCTATGGTACGTGCAACACAAGACAGCCCGACCAATTTGTTTCATCATCGGAATATTATCATGATATATTTTGTCAAGATTATTGCATAGTCAAAAATGTATATTGCGACAGCTCTACAATAGAAACATGAAAGAAAGAGAGAGAACATTAAACGTACTGAGGTGCGGGTGGTCTTCAGGTTCCTGTTTAATAGAAATGTCCCTGGCTGAGTCTGGAGAGTTCATCTTGACCTGCAGTCTGGACTCCACACACTGGTCTGAAATGAAGGAATTGAATAAGGACGTTAGGGTTCCATGGTTCTACTTCCCCTAAAACATGATCATTGGGTATTATTAGTCCCAGAACAGTATTATTGAGGATATAGTAGTCAATCCTGGGAAGAGCTGTCTCTGGTACTCGTCCAGGCTGCGTAAACACTGGAGAGTCAGCCTCTATGTATGATTTTATGTCTTGTTATGTATTTGTTGTGTGATATTTGTATGTACTCTATGGACCCCCTGTGTGTCTGGAATAAAGTTTGAATTGAATTGAATATTAATATATACGGAGGAAGAATGTTTTTCCAAAAATTGTACACAATTATATGAAATTGTACTACAGTAAGTGTTAAAAGGATATTTTTGTGTGGACAAAACCCACCAGAAATCTCGCCTGCCCTAAATCATTTAGGGACCAGTGGCGTCCCCAGGATTTACATTTAGGCTAAATGTAAATCCTGGGGACGCCACTGGTCCCTATCGGTTATATAGCTCGAAGGGCGCTGAGTCGGCTCTCGTGGACCTTGCAACGTTTGGCGGTGTCTCTCGTTGTTCAAGTCCACTAGAGACGGCGTGCCTACGTCGTTGTAACTGTGTTTTGCGTAAATACTTCCTAACTTCATCTTAGGGGCTGCAGTCTGTTCTCACCAAGTTACTACGATCGGATAGGAAAACGACACACGCTGACCACCCACTTATCCTAGTCCCCACCCTCCCTCCTCATGCCCATGGCTCTGTCACCCTGGGCAAGACCTGGGATGTTGGTTGTCTAGGAAGTTGACAACCGGAAATGGTTGAATTTGGCGGAAGTACCGCCCAAGGAAATTACGTTGATGCTTTACAAATCTGTTAACATTCTCTGTGAATGAAACGAGTGTTGTGATTGGTCAAAAAATATTGTTTCCGGGGGAAACGGAAATCCTGTCTACTAAGGACTTCCGAGACACTCGCTGCTTTAGGTCGTGACCAGGCTCTTCTTTTCGCAGATGAGTGAGGCTGGGACCGAGGTTATGGCTCTGCACAGTTGTTTAAAAAAGGGTCTAGATTAGAACAGTGGTTCTAAAACTGAAGATCGGGGACCCCCAGGGGTCCTTGAGGGGGTTCCAGGGGCACCCCAGCAAAATGTATATCATCAAAATCAGTGCAACCATTTTAAACCTATACTTTGGTGATTAAAAATAGCAGATCTACAAGGTATTGAATAATGATGCATCCCAATGAGACCCGTTGGGCACAATTCACTAAGCTGTTTACGCCCCCATATTATTTTTACGTAAAGGAATTTACACAGCTTCCCATGTTAGTAGTCTGATTCATTCATCTTTTTTGACGGTGAATTGTGCGGGAGGCACGCTTTTTCTCAAGTCTGCTCGGAGGCAGACTTATATAGGACTAAAGCTTGCGTATGTCATTAGAATGCCTTATTCTTCATGAAAAATCAATTACAAGTGCAAAATCTCAATGAAAATATTTGTGTGCCCAACATTTGTCAACACTTAAAAAAAGAAAATATAGGCCGGGTCTATGTCAAATGATCTATTGCCTGTATGCATATTATAGACATGATGCAAATTCAACCGTTTTTTTATTTTATTTTCAGCATTTAGAGCTGAATTAATGTTCCCTCGGCGTGTTTGCCGTTTTTGTAAAATTGTGATGTAACAAACTTGAAGTATACACGCTATATAATTTGAAGAAATGAGGAGAAAACCGTTGTCAATTATAATAACAGCAGAAAGGTGGGTTTGGAGCTAAATTTGCAGCCCATGAACAAGACAGGGAAACTATTTTCAATGCCATGCATTACCTGGGTTGTCATTCTAGGCCTGACACGCTACAGCATGACAAATGTTTAGTTGGTAAGGATTCAATGTCTGGTTCATGAAGACATGGAGCTCCAACTTCACTTGACAATCACATTAACATCATAGATTAACATTGTTGACAGAGTAAAGATCCTACTGGTTTACAAGACTTGATACGAGACTGTCATATATTATCTGACAGTCTTGGAGTTAGTTCAAAATAGTCTTTGCACTTTCGCACTTGGGGTCAGTACATCTACATAAACATTCAGATTTCAAATATAAAGTGCTTACCCAATGGCCACGGATAATACGATTATGTACGGGCCCTTAAAAAGACCTGTATCTGTCGTATTGTTCAAGAAAAAGCATGTTAATCCGATCAGTGTCTGATTTTCTCATAGTTATAATGTATCAGAGTGCAATACACCTCCCAACCGATAGGGTCACGAAGTTGAAAGCATAGGCCACCGATTGGAAATGTAGTTTATATTGAACAATACAGAAGATACGGGTACTTCTGAGGGCCCGTACAGTATTGTAACATCCGTGGGCATGAGGTAAAAACTTTATATTTGAAACCTGAACGTTTATATAGATGTACGGGTTGTAAATGGAGAAAGTGACAAAACCAGAAGTTCCGTCATGACAGACGAGCGTCATCTGAACCATTTCTACTCATGTACAAGCTACGTTTGTACCTCATTGCTTTAAGTACTGGTTGTTGTGTGTTTCTGATCACATGCATTATAGTCTGGCAAGTAACAGCAATTAGATTTATATTCCATATTGAGTCAATAAATACATTGAAACCCAACATGAATGAGTTGATCTTTACCTGCTGTGTTTCAGTGGTTGAGCTGCTAACAAACGTCCTCCTGCTGCTTAACGACGACACTGTTTAGAAACAACACGTTTAAGTTTTCTTTGTGTTTTATCTTTATATAAATCTATGGAATTTTAAAGTGTCAACAACAGTCAGTCAACACACCACCATGTTGTTTGCACTACTGCATTGTGGGTATGTTCTCCGACCACTTTGTCTAGACGCCAGTTGTTGTATAGCTGCCCCCTGCTGTTGGTCTCAGGTACTGTCCATTGTTTATATACAGTAACAGTAGACTAGAGTACTATGACCTTCCAGACCTGTAAACAAGAGAACATACATCTAGGAGTAAAGCAGTTAATCCAACTAATCAAATTAAATTATTATAAAAATAATAATTGTTAATCATTAATTTGATAAATTAACCGATTTCAATCGCTATTTTGGATATTACATTACATTACATTATAGATATGTCATTATAGGCAACATCTTCCCGCAAATTTAAAATACAAAAATATTGAAAATAACAGATCTACAAGCTCACAACACGACACAGTGCGATGCGTTTTGAGCTTGTGGATCAGCTATTTTTCATGTCTTACACGACACAGACATAGGACTGAATCAATTTGTTGAGAAGTAAAAAATATATTAAGAAAAAAACAGCTCCTAATTATTTGATTAATCAGAAAAGTAATCTATAGACGAATTGCTTAGAAAGTCATGGATAGTTGCAGCCCTACATCCATCACAGCTTTCATCAGTGCACATTGATGCTGCAAAGGTCTGATCACATCTCATAGAATACAGTACCATGTTACAGGATGCAACATATACCTTGTATTAAACATATTACCCATATTATTTTCAAACTAAAGTATGTAACTATATCAATATGGCTATGATAAATTCAGACTGTAGGCCTATGGCATATTCAGGCATTCTTACACAGTAAGATTATCACAAGTTATTTCAAAGCAATGTATGTTCCAAATAGTTATGAGTTTGGTTATTGAACCAGAATGTTCTGGGAAACAGGAAACAGTTCAGTAAGATAGATTGATTGTAATGGATAAATTGCACTGGATCAGGCTGACCTAAAATGGTGTAACTAATCATGAGATTTCATAATATTGTTGACCAAGATCTATCTGCAGATATGGCTCTGTTGGTTTATTAACAAATGTTATATAGGTTCACAAAACATCTACTGATGCACAATCTTGGACACATCATCAGTGTTGTTTCCTGAGTCACTGGGTGTTTCGGGTCTTGCAACAGACATCCTCCTCCAGGCGTCTCGACCGAAGCTGATCAGACACCGGCATGTGTCCAAGTGCCATGCCACTGCCCCCACTGTCTCTTAGGGGCTTAGGGTAGCAGGTGAGCTGTTGAAAGCAGGTGTTGGCGACACTAGGAGGCTCTGGGCACTGTGGGTTGCCTCCGGGCCTGGCTCCTCCTGCATCTGACCAGAAGTGACTTCTGTGCGTTGTGTCGTCGTTCAAACATCTCATTCTGCCTTGATGGATTTATAAACCCTCTTGAATGTTGCAGGTTTTACGTCAGTATGTAGCTTGCTTTGGGTTCTTCCTCTCAGAATAAGTGGTTAGGGCTGCCAACCCTCTCCAAACCGGGTTGCCGTCTCTCCGGCCGTCCTCTGTCTCTCCAGATGTCACCACACTCTTCGTGGTCGTCACCCACTGGTCACTGGTACTCCCAGAGTATTTCTGTTAACAAAACATCTACTGATGTACAAACTTGGACACATCAGTGTAGTTTCCTGGAGTCACTGGTTAACAGTATACTTCTAGAGTTATTCCTTCCTGTTTAGTCTTTTTTTAGTTTTACTTGTTTCTTTCTTCTATATTCTTTCTCTATTTTAACTCTTCCTGTAACTGTAGATGTTGAGAACTTGTACAAAGATAATCTCACCCACTCTTTTCCATCTGTAATCATGTGATGTGACACTAAAGTTGATTCTGAATTGTGCCTGCAGACTAAATTCTTCCACACATCCCAAATAGTAATGTTAAGAGATCATAGCTTATATTTCACTTTCCTTATAATAATCCATTAGGCTTATACTGTAGTAATAAAACATCTTGCACGTGTGTGTGTGTGTGTGTGTGTGTGTGTGTGTGTGTGTGTGTGTGTGTGTGTGTGTGTGTGTGTGTGTGTGTGTGTGTGCTATAGGGCTTTTCACAGGCTTTAATTTGCTATCACATCTCACTCTTAATCATGTAATATGACTTAATAGTAGGCCTGTCCCAGACTAAGGATTTGTTTAGTCGAATCTAATTGGCGATTAATTG
The DNA here is from genome assembly GCF_963280865.1 of Gymnoscopelus braueri. NCBI lineage: Eukaryota > Metazoa > Chordata > Actinopteri > Myctophiformes > Myctophidae > Gymnoscopelus > Gymnoscopelus braueri. Next base: position 31,211,517 of record NC_137626.1, read on the forward strand.
CCAATAGTCGACTGGCAGTCGACTATTGCACACACACAAAAAATATATATATAATAGTTTTTAGGGCCAAAATACATTTTATTTCAAAAGGGCCAAGTCTACACAGTTTGTTTTGTGTCTCCAGCAGAGTTTCTAGTGTCTCTATCTCTCTCTGGAAGAGGTTGCACATGAACTCTGCAGCCGCACTGAGGCGCTCCAACACAAACAATACCAATACAAAGACGAGGAATAATAAGAATAAAGTGGAAGTTACGTGTGGTTGCAGGTGTAGACTTGGCCAAAAAACAATTAAAAACATTTTTGGCCTTCGACTAGATTCGACTAAGAGACACGCAGTCGACTCGGACCCCCCGCGACTAACCAGTCGACTATTCGACTTAGTCGTGGTCAGGCCTACTTAATAGTGATCATAGTCAATACATTAGGTGTAATTATTAGTCATAAATAAATAAAAATGCATCCCTCAGTTAACCAGCATTTAATTAAAATAATTGAAATGGTTTGAGTGATTGATTGACATGCTTGACAGACCTTATGTCCACTCCATAGTATATCATGAACAGTATACATCATAGCTATTTCATTAAGTGTAACAATTACAGTCATAATTCATAAAACATACATACAAAGTATTTTTGCCTCAGTTAACTGATATTAAATAAGAAAGCTATTTGAAATGGTGCCCCATTCATTGAGCATACTTAATAGCACACAGCACAATGACATCAAATCATGATATAAAAACTACAATTCTGGAACAGTCCTACCTTATACAATCAATATGGTTTACATGGTCATTTATAATATAAATAAATAACACCACAATCATTTGGAATACCTTTAAGTAAAATAAGAAAGAAAAAAGGTTACTGTTAACACTAAACTGATTGTATTAATGTTTTAAAATAAGAAAAACAAAAGAGTTGGACAAAGACTCCACAAGATGAGTCCTAATGGAAACTTCTATTGACATAAATTTCCATGATATTTTTGCTTGTCTATGTAACACCCTGACAACATACAGCTGTTTAGTGAGCTGATTTATAGAGGAAAGTGTTTTTCCTCCCCCTTGGTGTGAAGGCACTGATATCTTTTTAGAGCACTTAACTGACTGAAACTCTTCTCACACTGTTAACACTGTGACAAGAGTTTGTTCTAGCGTGGACACGCTGGTGTGTCTTCAGGTGGCGTGACTCACGGAAACTCTTTACAATGGAAAGGTTTTTCTCCAGTGTGGACACGCTGGTGTGTCTTCAGGTTAGATGACTGATTAAAACTCTTGTTACAATGTTTACAATGGAAAGGTTTTTCTCCAGTGTGGACACGCTGGTGTGTCTTCAGGTTCCCTGAGTCATTGAAACTCTTGTCACAGTGTTGTCAGTGGAAACGTTTTCTCTAGTGTGGATACGCTGGTGTATCTCAAGAGTAATTGACCAGCTGAAACTCTTGTCGCATTGTTTACAGTGGAAAGGTTTTTCTCCAGTGTGGATACACTGGTGTCGCTTCAGGTTAGATGAAAAGCTGAAACTCTTGTTACACAGTTTACAGAGGAAAGGGTTTTCTCCAGTGTGGACGCTCTGGTGTGTCTCCAGATGACTTGAGTGAAAGAAACTCTTGTCACAATGATTACAATGGAAAGGTTTTTCTCCAGTGTGGACACGCTGGAGTTTTTCTCCAATGTGAACACGCTGGTGTGTCTTCAGGTAAGATGACCGATTAAAACTCTTGTTACAATGTTTACAGTGGAAAGGTTTTTCTCCAGTGTGGACACGCTGGTGTGTCTTCAGGTTTGATGACCGATTAAAACTCTTGTTACAATGTTTACAATGGAAAGGTTTTTCTCCAGTGTGGACACGCTGGTGTATCTTCAGGTACCCTGAGTCATTGAAACTCTTGTCACAGTGTTCACAGTGGAAAGGGGTTTCCCTGGTGTGAACACGCTGGTGTGTCTTCAGGTGACCTGACCGACTATAACTCTTGTCACAATGCTTACAGTGGAAAGGTTTTTCTCCAGTGTGAACATGCTGGTGTGCATTCAGGGTACCTGACTGACTGAAACTCTTGTCACAATGCTTACAGTGGAAAGGTTTTTCTCCAGTGTGGACACGCTGGTGTATCTTCAGGGCAGATGACTGATTAAAACTCTTGTCACAATGTTTACAGTGGAAAGGTTTTTCTCCAGTGTGAACACGCTGGTGTGTCTTCAGGTTAAATGAGTGATTAAAACTCTTGTCACAATGTTTACAATGGAAAGGTTTTTCTCCAGTGTGGACACACTGGTGTCGCTTCAGGTCACCCGACTGACTGAAACTCTTGCTACAATGTTTACAATAGAAAGGTTTTGGTTTTTCTCCAGTGTGGACACACTGGTGTCGCTTCAGGTCACCTGACTGACTGAAACTCTTGTTACACAGTTTACAGAGGAAAGGGTTTTCTCCAGTGTGGACACCTCCACTGGTCTCCCCCCAATCATCACTGTCTTCAGTGACTTCAGTGTCAGATTCAAGTTCAAGTTCAACTTCAGAGCAGTGTGAAGAGATGTGTTCATCATCAACTTCACTTTTCACTGCTAGTAATGTCAACATTGATCCATCAAGCTCCTCTGGTCTTTGAAGTATCTCCTCCTGTTCCTCTTTAATGTGTGGAGGCTCTGGTTCCTCCTGGAGCAGACTGGGGCTCCTCTTCTGCTCAGGAGAATCCTCCTCTTTACACACAACCATGTGCAGGATGTCTAGGAGCAGAAAAATAACATGATAGTGAACACAGGATTCCTAAAATGTATATCTATTCTATCTTCCATGTACATAGCTATTACCTACTAAGACTGACAAAACAGTTACTAAATAAGTACAGGTTGTTACAGGTGGTTCTGGAAAGTCTAAAGCAGACTCGAAAGTGTTAGCAAAAGTAATCTGAATCAATATATTTAGTTATATTACCTGACAAATGAATTACGGTGATAGAAAAAATATTTATCATTAAAACGTGTCTTTTGTGTTCCTTTTAGCCTAAATGTTTTACTGTACCTCCATGCAGTTTAAATTTTTTGACTGATAAAGTATTCAATCAATCAATCAAGATGTGAGCAAGATGAGGCAAAGCTATATACAACTGGATTTGTCTGTCAACCTGTCTTCATATAATTGCACCTCACTAATGCTCATGATAATATGGCACCATTTTTGTCTACTGAGTCTGTGTCTCAGAAGAGGGCTGTGGACAGTTCAGAAACCTGTCTACCAGTGATATCATTGATGGGGAATCCAACTAATAGAAACTACAGGCTTTCTATTGCTGGAAAGTTAGCATGCTATAATGGAAGCCATTGTTCCCGCGTTAATAAAAATGTAAAAAATATATATTAAAGAAAAACTAAGAAACCTTCCTAACGATGATGTCACTGGTAGACAGATTTCTGAAGTGTCCACAGACCTCCTATGAGACACAGACTGAGTAGGAAAAAATGACACTATTTTATCAGGAGCATTAGTGAGGATCTATTATATGAAGATAGGTTGAAAATGGGTCGTCCTTTTTAGACCAGCTGAAATGGCTTTTTGCAACCATATCTTAACGTAATTCCCAGTGAAACAGGAGCTGGGTGTCTCTGAGCCAATCACAGATGAGTTTTCTGCTCAATATTTATAACACAGCGAACAAATATATTAAATATGTGATCTAAACATGTTGCGTTGCACACTGCAACAAGGCAGTGCTGAATCAAGTGTATGTTTCGGCATTGTCTATTTCTCACCTCAAATGTTTTTGGAAACATTTAATGTACTGTTTATAACATAATCAATAACGCACCATTTGGCCATCTTCTTTGTTCAGATTGAGTGGCACTGTCCTCTGGTATGTAGCATAGGCTGATGAATCATAGCTGTTTGAAAGACTACTTAATTGGTTAGTACCCGCAGATTAGAAAACCCAGCTCATTGGCATGGTTAAAGTGTCTGCCCTGAGATTGGGAGGTCAGGGTTCAATACCAAGGCCAGGTCATACCAAAGACTATAAATAGGACGCAATGTCTCCCCGCTTGACACTCATTATCTAGGGTTGGATTGGGGTAAGTCTCTGTGTACTGTACATCATGGATCGGGGATATACTTGTACATCAAGCCACCTCACACCACAGAAACAGGAGATAAGCTCCTGCCTATGGGCCACATGGCTCGGGAATAATTAGTTCTCAAGGCTACCTACTTACCCGCCGATGTTATCTCATATTATGTTATTTTTTTTGTTTGACAGGAAGTAATTAAGATTGGAAAAATTCTCAACTATTATACATTTTCATGTTTTTTGGCATTTATTGTCAACTATGTCCCCATTACGACCACGGATATTCTCTGAAAGTTTGAAAAAAAAAAGCTTAGTTAAAGGGCAAGACCACTTTGGTAGAGGTTTGGGTTGTGTAGTTACGAAAGTGGTCTTGCCCTTTAACTAATGCTAATGTTGAGCAATGTCGACTATGTACCTGGTCCTTTCTCTTTTCCCTCTACACCAAATCTCTTGTTGAGTTTGTAGATCAGCATTTTTTCAAACCCCGCCAGCAAAGGGATGCTAGGGTTGAAGTGGTTACACCTCAAATCAACAAACTTCTAAAAAGCTTGTCAAAGATCTGTTATCTCACACAGTGCAGACTAACAGACCCATTTCTAGAGCTCTCACCCCCTACAGAGGCACACCATAAAATAATTTTTCATAGTTTTCACCTACTACAAAACTTTTACCAGGCACGTCAGGCTTTCATGTGCTTCCGATTCATGACGTCAAGCACTTAGCGGCTTGATCTGTGTGATATAGACAAACCCTGTTCTAGATGCTTTGGTCTACAGCCACTCTGTAGAAAAATGTACAATTTTGTGCAGTTTTTCTTTAGGTTTTAGTTTATTTTTTATCCCACGATTTTGTAACCCTTTTTAACCCGGTGCAAATTTTCTGTGAGCGGTGTGAGCGGTGAAGTGGGCGCTACACTCCCCCCAACAGCTCGCGACTCGCGACCACACCCAACCCTGGAGATTGCGCATTTGTAATGTATTAATATGGTAAAATGAACTATTTCTAATCATTACGGGGCCAGAGCTCAGCTCTGGACCTGTTTTAAGATTGCCTTTATTTTAGTTCTTCTGTTTCTGCCACTTTTCGCAGTTCTGGGTGAACCGTGCTGTCGCTTTTTACGAAACTCGGCCATATGGTAGATGGTCATGAAAAACGATCAAGAAATAATTCTCACAATCTTTCGTCAAAAGGTGGCGCTACAACACTCAATTGAAAATGCCAACTTTGAACAGGTACAACTAATGCCCTATTTGACCTAGAGCCATGAAACTTGGATACACATATGAGTCTCCTCATGCTGAACAACTTTCACCCTCTGACTTTTGACCTCTGACCTTTAGATATCCCACCATTTTGAATTATATGAAAAACAGTCATTGGCTCCTAACTTCTGCATTTTTTCACTTATGGAAAATCCGGTACTAACGCTTTGTCGGCAGAGGTCCAAAGTTCATGTGTAAAGAATTTCGTGCAAATTACTCAAAAATCCCAGGAGGAGATAGATTTTACCTATTGCAGTTTTATGAAAATTATTCATCTGCCCCTAACACATACATGCAGACTCACATTTCTTTGAAACTTTGCAAAGGTTGAGGGTCATTCCAAATATCACTGAAACCAATCTTACTCCAATTGGCCAAAGGGGGGCGCTATAGCAATTTTTTTTAAATGCAAACTTTAAACAGGCAAAAGTCATGCCTCATTTGGCCGACAGCCATTAAACCTGCTTACACATGTGCCTTGACTCATGAGGAACACATCTATCGCTTTGATCAGTAAGCTCCGCCCTTAGATTGTCCGCAATTTTGAGCAGTTTGAAAAACACTTAAACCCAGGATTTTTCAGCTATTTGCGTGAAATGGTATTAACTGTCTGACCTCCGTTTTCACTACATCAGGACTGTTGGTCCAATGGCTTCCCGCTTAAATGAATGCCCCACAATCTCAAGGTTGCCGGTTCAAGCCTCACTTGGTGCAGATTTCATTTAAAGTGCATTGCAAACAACAAGACTGTAGCAATGAATACATGTGCAATTGTTAAAGATAACATGAAATGCTTATTTGAGAGGGTAAGTTTTTGCAATGTATGACATACTTCATTCTGAAAATAGCCGATCTACAATCTCAAAACATTTCAGATAGCAACGTGTTTCTGAGCTTGTAGATCGGCTGCTTTCACTGGTTCACTTTTATCTTCAACAGACAACCTCAGCCTGGACAAAGCTATAGCACTATAGGTAGTGTTGCAGCCTGTCAATCCAAAGGTTGAGGGTTCGATTCCTGTTAATGGCAATAGGTTGAGATGTCCAATCAAGCCATTCTGCTTCCATGTCTCTCTCTCTTCACTCTATTCCGTTTCCATCTCTCTCTCTCTCTCTCTCTTCAATCTATTCCGTTTCCATCTCTCTCTCTCTCTCTTCAATCTATTCCGTTTCCATCTCTCTCTCTCTCTTCAATCTATTCCGTTTCCATCTCTCTCTCTCTCTCTTCAATCTATTCCGTTTCCATCTCTCTCTCTCTCTTCAATCTATTCCGTTTCCATCTCTCTCTCTCTTCAATCTATTCCGTTTCCATCTCTCTCTCTCTCTCTTCAATCTATTCCGTTTCCATCTCTCTCTTCAATCTATTCCGTTTCTGACAGGGGGGAGTTTCCCCGGTAGGACGTAGCGTGTGGAAGGAATAGCAACAAGGATCACTACATGTTTTTGTGAGGGTATTAACTACCCTAGGAGACACAGGGAGAACATGCAAACTCCACACAGAGTAGGCCCTTTCGCCAACCCCACCTAGGGTATGGGCGCTGATGACGCAGAGGAGAAGACAGCCCCCAACGCCCACAGCGAACCTGACCTTCTAGCTGTGAGGCGACAGCGCTACCGACTGCGCCACCGTTCCCCGCAGCAGTTTTTCTTTTGTATTGCATTTGTGAAAAAGAGGACGTGCTTTTGAATATTGTAATGAGAATAAAACATGTTAAAAATAAATATTGAGTGATATTTAATAATGGCTATGAATATCCGGATATTATCATAGTCATTATATTTTTTGCCAAGATTATCGTATAGTGACAGTACGTACTGAGGTGTGGGTGGTCTTCAGGTTCCTCCTGTTTAATAGAAATGTCCCTGGCTGAGTCTGGAGAGTTCATCTTCACCTGCAGTCTGGACTCCACACACTGGTCTGAAATGAAGCAATTGAATAAGGACTTTAATAACTGGAGACCCAGTGGTGTCAAAAATAGCATTCATATTTGCAGAATGTAAAGGCAATATGGCCAAAGATCAACTCTCCAACATATGAATCTCGAGTGAAAAGATTACGAGTTTTATACAGTATATTAGTGATGAATAATAGTAATAATTTAAAGTAAAGATAATAAGTTGAAAGTAGCCCATCTGTTTTTAACATTTCTGCAGCCAAGCTTCCTTATACGCCCACCTCATCACCAAGAATGATTACTATAGGACAGTAATATGGACCTTTGATGTGTCAGAGTTGTAGCAATGGTTTAAATGAAAACACTGAAAACATAGGGAGGGTGCAAACAAAGTTGTAAGTTATAATTACTTAATCAGTACTGAGGACAATATGTCCAACAATTATTACAAATATTTAAACTAGCGGAGCACAGGTCTCTGCCAGGTCAGGTATGTTATTGTGGGCCAGCAATGTTCGTAATTTGCCAATCAGGATGGAATATGGACGGATTCGTCTTGATCACTTGACTATAGAGATAATGTGTACCGATTTGCACGATGTTGGGAAAAGATTTGTAGGAGCAATTTTGTAATTTAGCAAAGATCGGCCTCCTGGCGGCGCTATAATAGGGCAATCTTAAAAGGGTGGCATTTGTTCCTCAACATAGTGCGAATGTGAGAGCAAAGTTTCACTGAAATTGGACGCTGCGTTCATGATTTGCGGCATTTTGTTCAAAACGAGCCACTCCTGCAAACTTTAGATGTCAATCTTAGCCATACAGGATAGAATATGAAAAATCTAACAGTTCCGTCTTGATCACATGACTATAGAGATCATGTGTACCGATTTGCGTGAAATCTAGATCAAATCTGAATTTTTTTTAGTTTTACATAAGTCGGCCTCCTGGGTGGCGCTAAAAAAGTCAGATGTGAAGCATTTAGGGCAAAGGTTTTTCCTTGGCGTCTAGGGAGTGTGCATATAAAGTTTTACCAGGGTTCCTACACAATTTTTAAAGTAAAATTTAAGACTTTTTAAGACCCTTTTAAGACCTCAACAAATGTAATTTAAGACCCAAATAAATGTCGCAACGATGTCTTCCTATATTGAAATTGGCTAATGGGAGTGCAGGCCAGCGGGTGGTAAAACTTCTATTAATCCATTAAGACCGGGAACGCATGTGTCATTTTAAGATTTTTGGGTATTCAAAAATAGCAGATCTACAAGCTCAGAGTGCCGCGCTATGAGCTTGTAGATCTATTTTTGAAAAATTGCGGGGAAAAAATCTTTTAAAGCGAACATTTTTAACTCTGTTACAACTTCTGGGGGTCCCCGGAACAAAATATTTTGAGATGGGGGTCCACGGCCAAATACATATAATTTTTGAGAACCACTGATGTTATAGCAACCTGGTCCTCACGCTGGTCCTCAAAAAACTGTTAGGATTTAGAATACATTCGTAGAATCCCCAGAAGCAAAGATTTGAGTTACAAATGTTTGCTTTAAAAAATATACATATTCAAAGACCCACAATTATTCCAAAAAATAGCAGATCTACAAGCTCATAGCGCGGCTATGGGCATATATATATATATTTTTAATCAAACGCTGTGTGTTATTTACTGTATAAGCCTATTACAGATTGATAAGCATTAGGGTGCTTGTGTGTGTGTGTGTGTGTGTGTGTGTGTGTGTGTGTGTGTGTGTGTGTGTGTGTGTGTGTGTGTGTGTGTGTGTGTGTGTGTGTGTGTGTGTGTCCGTCCTACACCAGTGGTTTTCAAACTTTTTCATGTCAAGGACCCCCAAATTCACACGTATAAGCCTGCAGACCCCCATTTGAAAAGATAAGCCAAGGCCCCCCATAAGAGAAGATTTTACAGCTCTACCAGTGATTCTCAACTACTTTAATTTCAAGGATCCCCAGTTTGACATGCATTAGGCTACGGACTAATGCCCTAATGGCATTTATAGTGCTGGGACCCCAATTTATATTGTAAAATCAATGTTAATGTAACTCAAGAGTGTACAAATGGTTCCATTTGTACACTCTAGAGTTACAGACCCATAAGGGTCCATTTGGTTCCTAACTATCTATTCAGCCTGATCTCCAGAGAATACCGTAACATTGCACGGAACGAGTGCACTTCATTCCGTGGATAGTCGCCTCGGAACTCCCAAATTGCGTGCATATGTACGGCGAGTCCCACGGTGGGCGTAACCAGTCGCAACACGGAAAAACCCGGAAGCAGAGCAGTCCGCACAATAAAATTTACGATTCTGTGCCTATCGGTACATAACTCAAACGGCGCTGAGTAGGCACAGGCGAATGTCCCACCGTTCAGGACGGCAACTCGGTCGCCTTAGCTCCCTCGGTGGTCCTTCACGGGGGGACAATTCGCCTGTGACTGCGCGCCTCCGAAATGGTTTTGTCACAAAGGCAGCGCCGTACCATATGCACGCAATTCGGGAGTTCCGAGGCGGCTATCCACGGAATGAAGTGCACTCGTTCCGTGCAATGTTACGGTAATCTCTGGAGATCGGGTTGATCTATTATTTAGCTGGGTCCCCTGGAACTCCCTCAAGGACCCCTGGGGGTCCCCTGACCCCACTTTTGGAACCACTGCACTGTGTGTGTGTGTGTGTGTGTGTGTGTGTGTGTGTGTGTGTGTGTGTGTGTGTGTGTGTGTGTGCGCGTGCGTGCGTGCGTGCGTGCGTGCGTGCGCACACACAGAGCATCCAAGTTGATTTACTTCTGATCAGTCAAACAGCTGAGGGGGAAGCGTCCCTCGCAACAAGTACTGCCAAACAGTGCTCAACTACAACTACTGCTATCTTTATCAACCAAAACGGTCGCGGTGGCTATGATTTTGTCCAATGCCCACTTAAATGAGCTTCTGAGCTTACACAGACACCTGGAGCAAATGAATTAACGAGCGACACAGCAGCGCTGACGGCCGAGCAACGAGACACAAGCTCGTCAACTCCAGCTGAGTGAATGACAGAGAAGAGAGACAGGGGAGGGCGGGGCTATTAGCCTATGGAACACACACTGACTGCTGTGTGTGCGTCTCTCAACCGCAAAATACTCAATGCATTTTTCCCATTGACATTTCCAAAAATATTTATATCAATTAATTTAAGCCTAGAATCAAGCCATCCAGGGTCCTGGTGAATCATGACCATAACACGTTTGATTCTGTGAAAAAACTTTTTTGAAAACGGCAAAACAAAGGGTATTTATTAAATATAGTATATCATATAATTAAATATAAAATAAACAAAATCACAGAAAAAAATGTTTTATGGTCATGATTCACCAGGACCCTGGATGGCTTGATTCTAGGCTTAAATTAATTGATATAAATTATTTTGGAAATGTCAATGGGAAAAATGCATTGAGTATTTCGAAGTGGAACCAGGAAGTGGGCGGGAACTGCGATGCTCTATATCTTTATGGAAAATTCAACACTAGAATACGCACAAATGTTTATGGCTTTCATTTTCCCATGAGCCTTAAAAACATAATCTTCAAATTTAATACCTACGGTCAAATTTAAGATTAAATACATTTAAAAAAAACAAAAACAATTTAAGACTTTTTAAGGACCCGCGGGAACCCTGTTTGCACAGATCGGTGCAGTTATAGATTAAAACACAAACCGGCCTGTTGTAGCGCCATCATGAGGCTGATTTTAACATTTTCAAGTGGCATTTTTTCCTTGGCCTAGTGGGAATGTGCGTGCAAAGTTGCACGAAAATTGCACACTGTGTTCATGATTTGAGGCATTTTGTTCAAAACAGAGCAATCCTGCAAACTTTGGAAGCCAATCATAGCCAATCAGGAAGGAATATGAAAAATCTGAAAGACCCGTTTTGTTTAATGACTATAGAGATACTGTGGACTGATTTGCGTGATGTTTGGAAAAAATCTGAAGGAGTAATATCAAAAAAGTGTTTTACATAAGTCGGCCTCCTGGTGGCGCAAAGTGTCAAGTCTGTTGTAACAGCTCTACAATAGGGGTGTGCCGATATATCGTCCCGCGATATATCGCGATACGTTTTCGTGACGATATGTATCGTTTTGAAGAAAAAAAATCATTTAGATTTTTTTTTTTTTTTTTTACAATAATAATAATCAGGCATGCAAAAACAGCCCCGGGGTGAAAAGGGTGACAACATGTTGTTGTTTTTTCGGGTCAGGTGTCACACTATTGCCCTATTTGGATTCAAAACGGCTATTGTAGCTGAAAAGCTACAAGTTCGCATGTCTGAATAATGCAAAAACAGAATTATTTGTTTGCATTTGCTTTTTTTCTCCCCCATATATTTTTCATAATAAAAAAGTGCGTATCGTATCGTATCGAAATCGTATCGAAGTTGTGAGCCAAATATCGTATCGTATCGTTTGGTGAAATTAGGCACACCCCTACTCTACAACATAACAGAAAATATGAAAGAAAGACACATGAAACTTACTGAGGTGTTGGTTGTCTTCAGGTTCCTCCTGTTTAATAGAGATAGCCCTGGCTGAGTCTGGAGAGTTCATCTTCACCTGCAGTCTGGACTCCACACACTGGTCTGAAATGAAGGAATTGAAAAGGACATTACTGACTGGACACAGTAGTCTCCAGTTATTAAACTGGAGACTACTCCCCCATCTAAAAAAAAACATTTTGTGGCAGGGGCCCCCTTACCAGATTTGTGTTGTTGAAATGTTTCAGATCTACAAGCTCACAACGTGTCGTGTTGTGAGCTTGTAGATAGTCTATTTTCAAATATCTGATGCATAGGTTTAATGTGGCCTATAGTCGCTTCTTTGGCTTGTTTTCATAGACAAGCCTTGTTTTCAAGGACAAGCACCACCCAAGTCACAAACTGTTCAAAACCCTACAACGACCGCGACCGGGCAAGGGGCCCTACCGCAGTATCAAGAGTTCCACCACCAGGTTCTGGTGCAGTTTTAATCCGGCTGCTGTCAGACTGCTGAATGAGGCATGAGCCTTGTTCAGCAGCCTGACAATAGGCGGTACTGTCCAGCTGGTCGCAGCCTCTTTTTTTTTTGGCTCTTCCTGAACACACCTGTGGATTATACCAGGGACAAATGACTTGGATTTAGCTCCTCCTTGGACATACCTGTGGACTACACCAGGTACAAGTCTTTTTTTTTTGCTCTCCCTCCCTCATGGAGCTACTTGCGGATTATACCAGGGTCAGTCTACCTTAGGTGGATTATGCAGTTGACACGCACTGACTTTTTGCACCTTAATCCTTTTTTTGTCTTTTTATTGTGCTCTTTTTATTACCGGGTGCTCGAAGAGCGCCGGGTGTACAGAGAGACAGAGACATCGTCACCCACGACACCTATTCATCATTGGCTGTCCTGCCTGTCCTTCACTCCTTTAAGCCAATGGGGACACTTCCCCGTTTAAGCCAATCCCCTCGCAGCTAAATCAATGCGTCTTACACTACTGCATCTTAAGCCTCAGGCTACAGAGATGCTAACCCCCCCCCCCCACACACACACACACACACACCACACATGTAGGCCACGCAGAGAGAGAGAGAAGAGAGCCACCCCCCCCCCCCCCCACACACACACACACACACGCAGGCCACGCAGAGAGAGAGAATAGAGCCACGCAGAGAGAGGAAGTGCATGTCTCTCACACACACACACACACACACACACACACACACACACGTAGGCCACGCAGAGAGAGAGAGAAGAAAGCCCCCCCCCCACACACACACGCAGGCCAAGCAGAGAGAGAGAATAGAGCCACGCAGAGAGAGGAAGTGTGTGTGTCTCTCACACACACACACACACACACACACACACACACACACACACACACACACACACACACACACACACACACACACACACACTAGAGTTGCAAAGAAGCAACTATAGGCCATATTAGCACTTCAAGCTATAGCCGATATACAAGGGGGGCTGGGGACCCCCGCAAAGCAATCACTGGTGGTCCGGGGACCCCCACTGGGAGTCTGAGACTTCCCCGAAACTTCACCATACTCTGAACGGCGACCGTTAATCCGCGACCAAATGGACCCAACCGCTCCTTAAACACACACATAAATAATATAGCACAGTGAAACACAAGTTTTGTAGACAAGCATTGTTTTTGTTTAGTATGGGGAAGTGGAAGTACTCGAGTAAATGTACTTAGTTACTAAGGTTGTGACGATTTCTGATTTAACCGGTTCGATCCGGTTTGCCTGATTAAACCGGTTCATTTTATTTGGACCGACTAAACCGGTCTGTCATAAAAATAAAAATAAAAAATTAAAAGTGTGTCCAATTAAAATATAACTTCCAAAAAAGTGTATTTGTATTATATTTATTATGTTTGTGTATACTATAAACGGAGTCCAGCGCTTTATAGACGCGCAGTGGTGCTGCCGAATCTGCTGCTGCTGCTCAGCAACAAATAGGCAGGAGATCAGGTTACAAGTTGAGTGGCCGGGCGGGGGGGGGGGGGGGGGGGGGGGGGGGCCTGGGGGCGAGAGCTGCGCATTGCATTGTTGTTACAAAAGTTTCCCAGAGCGTTGGAGTGACAACAAAAACAATGACACGATGGCAGAACACCTAGTATTACCAAAGACCAAAACAAAGGAAATATGGAAACATTTTGGCTTCGAAAAAGATGAAAGAGGTGATCCGAAAAATTTAGATGTGCCTATATGCAAGAGCTGTCTCAAAAAAGTCCCGGCTAAAGGTGGTAATACATCAAACTTGCACGCTCACCTGCGAAAGAAGCATGCTGCCATTGCTGCCAAGATGGGCCCCGCAGCCAAAGGGGGACCATCTACAAGTTCTGCTGGGCCTTCAACAGCACAAGTATCCATAGAAGAGTCATTTTCCAAGGGCACAAAATATAATCAGGACAGTGCCAGATGGAAGGAGTGCACGGATGCACTCACTAAATTCATTGCGAAAGAGATGGTTTCCTTCAACACCGTGGAAAAGCCATCTTTTAAAGCACTTCTCCATACACTCGACCGTCAATATGATCCACCTGGTCGCAAGTATCTTTCAGAAACTGCCGTTCCAGCCTTGTACAATGAAGTCAGAAATGAGGTGCAAGTTTTAATTAACAAGGGCCAGGGCCACTTCGCACTGACGACGGACATGTGGTCCAGTGTTAATATGACACCATTCATGTCATTAACGGTCCATTTGATTGACAAAGAATGGAATATGGTGTCTAAGTGCCTCCAGACAAGTTTCTTCCCAGAAGACCACACAGCGAAAAACATGGCTGATGCACTCAAAGAACAGTTACGTGAGTGGCAACTGGATCCGAAAAACTTGTCAGCAATAACAACGGATAACGGAGCCAATATTGTTGCTGCCATCACCAAGGAATTGTGCTGGCCATGGCTTAATTGTTTTGGCCATAACCTGCATCTTGCCGTGAACAACACACTGGCAGCCGACCCGAATCGCAAGAGGATAGATAACACCATGCAGCGGTGTCGCAGCACCATTTGCCAATTTTCTCACAGCTGGAAGAGAAAGAGGGACATGGCCCTAGCACAGCAGGATCTCAATCTACCAGACCACTCGCTTATTACAGTGAGAGAACGTTCATCAACGCGACAATCAATAAAAACATAATGTAGCCTTGTAGTTAAGAAAGACCACCCAGTTATTAATTAATAGAAATAAACAATACGTGCATATTAAGTAAGTAGGCTATTTCACGTTATTTATAGATACATTATAATTATAGCCCCCCCTTTACAATTTTATTATTATCATCCAACAGGATTGTGCAACTCGCTGGGGCTCCAAACAGAAGATGATCGAGCGAATTGTGGAGCAGGAATTAGCAATACGTCGTATTCAAGCGAATGACCCCAAATGTATTGCCAAGCTCAACTGGTCTGATAAGGATGTGTTGATCGCGGTGAACAGAGCCCTCAAGCCAGTCAGTGATTTCACCGACATTCTCTCAGGGGAGAACTATGTCACCTCATCGTCGCTTATCCCAGTGCTCAAACTCATGAGGAGTGAGATTTTGTGTGAGGCAGAGGATGATGTAGCTCTCACTAAGGATCTGAAGGAGGGCATCTTGAAGCGTCTAGAGGACAAATATGATAAGGCCTTAGTGAAAGAGTTGCTGCGCACGGCTACCTTCATTGATCCACGGTACCGTGGGATTCATTTCGATGAAGACGAGTTGGGTGACATTGTGCGTAAAGTGGAGACGGAGGCAGTCACTCTAGCTAAGGAGATGCAGCGAGTTGAGGAGGAGGCGGGGGAGGGGCGGGGGGGCAACGTAGAAGCTGCTCCAGCTCCGCCACCAAAAAAGAAGAAGAGGTCATTGGGAAGTCTTCTTGGTAGCAGAGCAGCGGCCGCTGCACCTCCTAAAACCACAGAGGAGAAGGTTGCCAGCGAATTGGCAATTTATACACAGGAGGCTGTGATTGACGCAGAAGACGACCCTTTGATATGGTGGCAACGCAATGAGCTCCGCTTTTCATTGTTGGCAAATGTAGCACGCAAGTACCTTTGCATTTGCGCTACAAGCACTGCATCGGAGAGGGTGTTTAGCACAGCGGGGAATATAGTCAGACCTCAAAGATCTCTCTTGAAGCCTGCAAAGGTAGACATGCTGGTGTTTCTGGCCAAGAACCTGTGAATTTCCCCAGCGGGAATATTAAAGGTCAGAAAGTCTACATTGGGCTTTAAATTGCATTTTTATATATATATATATCTGTGTGCAAAAACTGCACATTTTAGTTTTGTCATTTCTTATTTACACTTAATTTATGTTGTAGTTTTGTTTTTCTATTCAATGTTTACAGTCCCATTTCATTTTCATTTGCACTGAGTAGGCTTGGCTTACCAATTTATTTCATAGTTTTTTATTGAGGAATTTTATTTTCTATTTGAGGATATTTATTGTTTACACTGCAGTTTGTTTATATGTTCATTTGCACTCACTGAATACGAGTAGGCTAGGCCTGCCGATTGATGCCATAGTCTTTTATTGAGGCTTTTTTTTTCTATTTGACGATATTTATTGTTTACACTGCAGTTCGTTTTTATGTTAATTTGCACTCACTGAATACGAGTAGGCTAGGCCTGCCGATTTAGGCCAAAAGTACGAAAGTATTGGCATCAAAATGTACTTAAAGTACTAAAAGTAAAAGTACTAACATTTTTGAAAAATATTTTCAAATATCCTACGTATAAAATAAGGCTAAAGTGGTTAATGTATGTTTTATAATATCATAATTTACATCTGAAAAGTAACTAGTAACTAAAGTAGAAGTAAAAGTACTGAAACTGGGAAATACTCAAGTAAAAAAAATCCTCAAAAGCGTACTTAAGTACAGTACTTGAGTACATGTACTTAGTAACTTTACACCACTGTTATTATTGTAGATGTTTTCATGTTCATTTGCACTCTGAGTAGGCTAGGCCTATACCGATTTATGCAACAGTTTATTATTATTATAATCATTGAGACATCGTTTTATTACATCTTTTATTGTATTATTTGAGGATGTTTACAGTTTGTTTTCATGTTCAATTGTTCCTTTTTTCAGTCACTGAGTAGGCTAGGCCTGCCGTTTTATTGTCATATTTGAAGTTATTTAATATTTGTGAGAGCATTGATAAATAAAGACATGTGTGACTGTCACTCTGTTGTCCAAATTATGGTTTTTACACGCTAATTCATGTAACATCATAGCATAGGGGTCAACAACAGCACATAGAAAACATAAAAAGGAAAAAAGACTCAAGTGCGACCTCCAGTGGTCAAAAAAATCATATCGGCACATCCTTATTAGTTACTTTACACCAACACCACTGCCCGTCAGTCCGCAACCAAATGGACCCAACCGCTCCTTAAACACACATAAATAATATAGCACAATGCAGTGCAACAAGTTTTGTAGACAAGCATTGTTTTTGTCCAGTTTGTTGGTGGACTCACGAGTGACTTTTACTGTGTGTTTGGCTAGATGCTACTACATGCTAGCTTCATGCTTGCGCAGTGATTTTGGGAAAGAAATAAGCAACCAGGTCTATGAAAACTAGCGCACAAGAATCGCCTAGGCTACATGAGCGCTTTAAACCTACTTGAAAATAGCACATCGCTCACAAAGCGTCGCGAATGCAACGCTTTGCGAGCTTGCTTCAGTGCTACTGCTCATATAGCCTATAGTATAAGTGAAAACTGTAGTTTTCACTTGGGTAAGGGTAGGCTACATAATGAACTAACGCAATAAAGCACAACTACTGTTGTGTTGTTAGTGTTGTATTCATTGTTCATGGACAAAAGACCGGTGGTGACCAGTTAACTCATTTATGTATGAAAGAAATATGCGTAGAGTCCATTGAATTTATTACAATGGAGATGTAATGGTCGTCAATAGCAACATTTAACTATGAAAGAAATAAAGACGAAAAAATACAGCTAATGATTGTCAGGTGGACAATTGGCATGTTTCAGAATGAAACATGATGCATTCACAGAGTGATGCACAGCCAGTCTGCCACATAGTAGCCTAGCCAAAATAATAATAGTAACCTAATAGTAGCTTCAAGGCTACTATTCATTTACAACACCATTACTCCAGCACAATTATTTGAAAACTTTAGTTACTTGTTACTTTGTAGTGTGTGTGTCTCTCTCACACTAATCTCTCAAGAACAGATTCTGCTCTGCGTTGGAATCTGTCGTGAAGGTTCGTCATAACGTGTACGCACTGTGTGGGCGTGGGCGTGCCTTCAGATCAGGAAGCAGGCCGCGCTAGGCCTGCGCAGGATTGGGCGCAGGCCGCGCCCAATCAAATGTAGTGGGCGGGATTTACGTGTCCGCTGATCCTTCCCTACTCGAAACAAGCCGAAACTAATTCAACAATAGCGTCCGCGGAGCAGACAAAACCACGGAAACTTGCTCTTTCATCATAGAAACAAGTGGGCTTATAACCAAAACGATCCATGTTCTCTGGGAGAAGTGGTGTTAGTGTTCCGTGTAGAAATATTGTTAGTGGGAATGAAAACATAGTCGCACCACCCGGAAGTGGAGCGGTGATGGCAGACCAAAACCCCGGTTTCCTTGCGCATAGGTGCTGTGTCGTCATTGTCCCAGAGCCAGTGAGAGATAGTACAAACAGCAGAGGGCGCTGTTTTTCATTCTCACTGGCTCTGGGTTCCCAGATTGCTCTCTCTCTCACACACACACACACACACACACACACACACACACACACACACACACACACACACACACACACACACACACACACACACACACACACACACACACACACACACACACACACACACACACACACACACACACACACACACACACACACACACGGTTAAACATATTCCAAACGAAAGCACAATCAAAAAAATGTCATTGTACTTTACTTGAGTAGTTTCTACTCCACTACATTTATAAGGGTACATTATTAAATAACCAGTTGAGGTACTTTTACTTTACTGCAGTATTTCCAAATATCAGTACTTTTACTTCTACTCAACTACATCTCAGGGGCAAATATTGTACTTTTACTCCACTACAATTATTTGAAACCTTTAGTTACTTTGTAGATATATATTACATTATAAAACATACATTTATACCACTTCAGTCCTATTTCATACCTACAAGCTCACAACGTGTTGTGAGCTTGTAGATCTGCTATTTTCAAACATTTTAGTACTTTCACTTTTGGTACTTTAAGTATATTTTGATTCCAATACTTTTGTTCTTTTCCTCAAATACATTTTAAATTCCGGACATTTACTTGTAACAGAGTACTTCTACATTTATTTAGGTATGACAGGAAAAGCTTTGGAGGCAGAACATTTTTAATTACCCCCCTGTTAGGGAACTAGGGGACTTTTACAAGCGTGTCTGTATTCAGTGTATTGTAAGGTACCTTAGTGTTGTACATTTATAGTTGCCTTAAAGCTACTATTTGGTTACTATTATTATTTTGCCTACTGTGGCAGACTGGCTGTGCATCACTCTGATTGCATCTTTCACTCATTCTGAAACGTGTCAATTGTCCATCACCTGACAATCCTTCGCTGTCTTTTGTCAAATTCATTTCTTTCATAGTTAAATGTTGTGCTATTGACGACCATTACCTGTCCATTGTAATAAATTCAATGGGTCTGTGTGTGTGTGTGTTTATTTTTGTTGCCGATACATTTCTAAGTGAAATACTGTAGTTTTGACTTGGGTAAGGATAGGCTACATTATGAAGTAACTATTCAAGCTGGTGAAAACACACCGAGACAGACACCAACATCCCTACATTGTGACCGAGGCAGTGGTAGTGACAGAGACACAGACTGACAGAGACACAGCCAGACAGACACCTGTGTGTGTGTGTGTGTGTGTGTGTGTGTGTGTGTGTGTGTGTGTGTGTGTGTGTGTGTGTGTGTGTGTGTGTGTGTGTGTGTGTGTGTGTGTGTGTGTGCACTTTTGAACATAGTAGATGTAATTCCCTGTGTTCTGGTGAATTTTGGGAGTTCGATCCCAAATCCAGAGAAATGACAAGCCAGGAGATTGTCAGGAGACTCCTGCAGGATCCAGTAGTGTTGGCAGCCCTGAATTACACACACACAGCACCCGGTATAATATGACTTAGTCATCATTTCTTGTTTTTCTCTAAGCACCTTAACGTCCATAAGTATATCATGCACAGTATAGTTTTTCCTTTATCTCAGGTACTATTGTAAATATGTAGATAACTTGTTTGGCCTTTTTGTTGTTCTCTTGTTTGATCTCCTTCCCACTTGCCCCCCCACTCCTCTTCTTCCTCCCCCTCTTCTTTCTATGTAAATAACATTGCGATGGGAACGAACGATGTACAAAAACTAATTTCACCCACTTTTTTACCTTGTAAACCTGTGATGTGACAATAAACCTGATTCTGATTCTGATAAACCTGGTTGCTTGTTTCTCTCGCAAAATCTGGCAACACTGTACAGCATGACTAATGTTAGACAAATGTTTAACTTCACTTGACAATCACATTAACATTACTGTGGACAGTGTAAATATCCTACACATGTACTAGCTCATATATTATATTATATATTATCCGACAGTCTTGGAGTAGGTTAAAAATAGTCTTTGCACTTTCACACTTGGGTCCGTACTAGAGATGCACGATATAATCGGTAACGTATCGGAATCGGCTGATATCTGCCCTAAAATGCCATATCGGTATCGAACCGATCTCAAAATAAACCCGATTAAATTCCCTGATATTGAGAAGCATTAATAAAATGCCCGAGAGCAGTCTGTCTGCCCGTCTCTGTCTCTTTAAGAGAGACAGTTGCCCCTCCCCCCTACACACGCTCTGCATGCCTCTCAGACAGTGCACTGATCAGCAGGCTAGGCTAGGCTGCGTGAACAGAGACATGTAGTCAAACTAACAGCAAACAAACTCTTCACGTCCATAGTTCATACCCAGAACAGTCAGAGGGTTTCTTGTACATCTTAAACTAGATTAGAGTAGGGATACTGCGGAGGATATATTTTCAACACGAATGTGTACATTGCCTCGTTATTTAACATCGACGTAACAAACACTCGTTACTCGACTCGAGTGCAACCAGCTGACGCTTTTGAACACGCAAGCTGCTTGCAGCTACAGTCAAAACACACACACTCACTCACACACACACACACACACAAGTCCGTAAATACACAATATTTTCGAGCTGCGTTTGCTTCCAGCGTTTGTGCGTCTTACTTGTGTTATAGAATGTTAGATAGTGATAAACTAAACAATGATTGTATTTATGGTAAGATTAGTTTGTAACACACACACACGCACACACACACAGTGGTGGCTCCAGGGAGTTGTGATTGGGAGAGCTAAGGGGGGCTTTATTGTTTAGAGCAGAGGCTAATTAATTTAGGCAACAGACGAATAACACTAATAACAAACTAGATTCAATGATCTTAGTTCCATAGGCCACAATGACATATGGTTTTGTGTTATACAAAGATTCAAATAATTCTGTGATGGCTTATAGCATACAAAAATGATGTCATAATTAAGTTTGTTACTTAGAAGAATATAATTAATGTATTTATTCCATAAATATTTTTCATCACAGTAGAGTTAGTGGAGAGGGGGGTTTACCATCAACTTCCACCAGTAAAACAAATTAAAATAAAAAAAAATCAGCAATGAGCTCAATATAAATATAATATATAATATATCGGATCGGTATCGGCCGATATGACCCAGCAAATAATCGGTATCGGTTTCAAAAAAACAATATCGTGCATCTCTAGATCGTGCATCTCTAGTCCGTACATCTACATAAACGTTCAGATTTCAAATATAAAGTGCTTACCCCATGGCCACGGATGTTACAATTATGTACGGGCCCTCAGAAGTACCCGTATCTGCCGTATTGTTCAATAAAAAGCATTTTAATCCTGATCGGTGGCCATTTTCTTCATAGTTATAAAAATGTATCAGAGTCCAATACACCTCCCAGCCGATAGGGCCGCGAAGCTGAAAGCATAGGGGCCACCGATTGAAGATCTGAACGTTTACATAGATGTACCAAGGGCGTACCGTCATAGAGGCCAATGGGGCCATGGCCCGGTCTGGAAAATTCTGCTCCCCCAGGGGGAAAAAAACTAAAAATCAACATAACAACATTAGCCCCAACATTGGCCCCTCACCCTATTCTCTTGTAGCCAACCACAGGAATTCGCCTTTGTTTTCAAGTCGGGCCATTAAAAACCGGTTTCCCTGTCAAACCGGTTCTCTTGCCAGGTAAACAGTATAAAGCGGGTCCAGAGACTAGCTGTGACTCTACAACATGAAGAAGCTCAAGCCACCAACCAAAAAACGATTCGTCCAGAGCAGCATGCTACTACACTTCGCCGCCAGCTCCAGCAAGACGCCAGCAAAGGAGGACAGCAGCAGTGCCAGGACACCAGCGCTCATCACCGTGCCAGCGGTGACGACTGCCCCACCAGCGGCTGCTGGTGGCAGGCATGCAAACAGCCCCGAGGTGAAAAAGGTGACAACATGTTGTTTTCTTTCGGGTCAGGTGTCACACAATTGCCCTATTTGGGTTAAAAAAGGTGACTGTAGCTGAAAAGTGACACTTTTGCATGTCTGCGGTGGGGGGCCAGTGGGGCCACAACCAGCAGCGCCCACCACAACGCCAGACCCGCCACCACCAGCAACCATCGCCGCGGCCAACAGCACCATACCAGTGCGCCCCTGCTCCCCGGATTCCAGCGGCGCAGTTGCGACTACAGACCTCTCTGCTATCGACGAGCCAGCAACTCAACCCAAACTAAGCCGCTTCCCAACTACAACGATCAACGGACGCTCCAGGTGCTTTTTAAAAAACTGGTATGAGAAATATTCATTCATCGAGTACAGCATTAGTCGAGATGCTGTGTTTTGCAAGACCTGTCGGCATTTTGCGCCTGAGCATTCAGAGAACGCTGGCTTTTCAGCCTGGAAACGCACAGGCGTTGCTTTTACGACGCATGAGAAGAGCGACGGACATAAAGAAGGACTACAAAGATACCTGGGATACAAAGAAGTAACCGCAAGTGGCCGTGGCACAGTCCTAAATCAGTTGACAAACACTGATGGGATTTATGCTGAGAAACTCGAGAAGAACCGCGATCATCTCAAAGCTGTTTTGGACGTCATCCTTGTCTGTGCAAGCCCCGTCGTATTAAGCTGTAACAGACTAGGCTGCTATATGTTTGCACTGCAGTGCACTGTATTTGATTTGTTAACTTTGCTGTTGTAAATACACTTTTGAGAATAAAAAAACATACATTGATTATACTTGCATATTGTGTTTTATTCACGTTTCTCTCTCTTGCATTAACGCTGATGGTAATTCTCAATAGACTGTCACTTATCAGCCATCGTTGCTCGAGGCCCAGTCCACGTTAGAACCCACCGTACGCGCCTGAGATGTACGGGTTGTAAATGAAGAAAGTGCCAAAACCAGGTTGATGTTCCGTCATGACGCTATAGTGACAGACGAGCGTCATCATGTGAACCATTTCTACTCACAAGCTTAGCTCCAATCGGAACCTCACCCTCCGCTGTTTAGCTCCGAGATGAGGTTCCTCGTTTGTCGGTGCCGTTTGGGTGAAAAATGTCCGCACATTTTCCACTTTACATGTTTCTTACCCCTTTCTGCACATCGTATCCAAAAAGTAAAGGTTTTCAGATGTTCGAAATTTTAACGTACAATAAAATCTATCCAACGAGTTGAAAAAAAACTTTAAATCGCTTCTCTCCTCAACCGGTTCCATAATATTATAGATGCAATTCAACATTTGACCAGTAGGGGAATCAGTAATGTTATCTCTACGGGCGCAACTCTTGCGCAATGTCTTACAATTAAACGCTTTTTTCAACTCTTTGGATAGATTTTATGGTACGTTAAAATTTCAAACATCTGAGAGCATTTCAGAAAACCTTTACTTTTTGGATACGATGTGCAGAAAGGGGTAAGAAACATGTAAAGTGGAAAATGTGCGGAAAATGTTCACCCAAACGGCACCGGGCCACGTAGGACCTCATCTCGGAGCTACATAGCGGAGGGAGAGGTTCTAAATGGGGCTAATGAAACCCAACATAAATGAGTTGATCTTTACCTGCTGTGTTTCAGTGGTTGAGCTGCTAACAAACGTCCTCCTGCTGCTTAACGACGACACTGTTTAGAAACGACATGTTTAAGTTTTCTTTGTGTTTTACCTTTATATAAATCTATGGTATTTCAGTCAGTCAACACACCACCATGTTGTTTTCACTAGTGCATTGTGGGTATGTTCTTCTCCTGAGTGACGACCACTTTGTCTAGACGCCAGTTGGTGTATTGCTGCTCCCTACTGTTGGTCTCGGGTACTGTCCATTACAGTACTATATGTGACCTTCCAGACCTGTAGACAAGAGAACATCCATCTAGGAGTAAAACAGTTAATCCAACTAATACATTTCATTTATTATGAAATAGACACAGATAATCAATAAATTAATACATTTATCAATTAATAATCAAGCCCTATTTTGGGGATGTCATTATTTGAAGAAAAAATGGGGAAAAAATGGCTTGTAGATCAGCTACTTTCACTAGTCTCGTGGGACACTGTTGTGCAGCATAGTATAAAATAAGGCTAAAGTAATTGATTGATTGATTGATCTATATATTAAAAATATATATATATAAAATACATTCTTGATTTTTTGATTAATCGGGAAAATAATGTATAGAATAATCGTGAGGAAAATCATCGATAGTTGCAGCCCTACATCCATCAGCTTTCATCAGTGCACATTGATGCTGCACAGGTCTGATCACATCTCATAGAAATGCAGGATACAACATATATATACCAACATACCATGTTACATGATAAATATTTGTTTAAAAAAAAAAAAATGCAAATATTCAGACTGACACAGTAAGAACATCACAAGTTATTTTTTTCCACATAAATATTGTTTATATGAATCATTGCATGGAGAAGAGAATGACGGAATGCATGTTCCAGACAGTTCAGAGGTTGGTTATTGTACCAGCATGTTCTGGGAAACAGGAAAAAGGTTCTTTAAGATTTATTGAAAGTAATTGCATTGGGTCAGGCTGACCTAAAATGGTCTTAACTAATCATGAGATTTCATATTATTTAGTGCTAAGATGTAGAGCCACAACAAGTTATAAAAGCAGACCCACAATCCTATTGTATCAGCCCTGTCTGCAGACCCATGCCTCCATCGGTATATTAATACATGTATATACTTCTGAAGATGCATATACTTGCTCCTTCCTGTTTAGTTTGGTTTGTACTTGCTCTGTGTTCCTTTCTTCTATATTATTTCTCTATTTGAACTCTTCCTGTAACTCCAGATGTTGTATAATTGTAATTGTCCTTAACATCTGTAATCATGTGATGTGAACATGTGACACTAAAGTTGATTCTGAATTGCGCCTAGAGAATAAATTCTTCCAAACATCCTACATATAGTAATGTGAAGACATCATAGCTAATGTTTCACCTTCCTGATAACCATATTATACATTATATCATAATAATGAAACATCTTGCGTGTGTGTGTGTGTGTGTGCGTGTGTGTGTGTGTGCGTGTGTGTGTGTGTGTGTGTGTGTGTGTGTGTGTGTGTGTGTGTGTGTGTGTGTGTGTGTGTGTGTGTGTGTGTGTGTGTGTGTGTGTGTGTGTTTTATAGTGCTTTGCAAAGGCCTTAATTTGCTATCACATAACACTCTAATAATGTAATACAACTTAATAGTGATCATAGCCATTCCATTAATTGTAAAAAATACTGTCATAATACGTAAAAATACATGAAGTTTCTCCCCTCAGTTAACCAATATTTAATAAGTAAAATAACTGAAATAGTGTCTCCCATTGGGTGTAATGAAACACAGCCATATTACATTCAATCATATAAAAACTGTAGAATTCTAGAAAAAACTGTTGTACCACATACTGTATATAGTTTGTTATTTACAGTGTAAGTGAATAACACAATATTGTAATTTGCAATACAAGTTGAATTATTATCAACGCGAGTCTGACATGAGGGTTTTTTCCCCCCCTACAAGTACTTCTCTAATCTACTTGCCCCATCCAAATTCCTCCTTGCCCTGCCTAGATTTTTAGTAATAGGCCTATAAACAAAAAATTCCCAATAGATAAATCTAGAATTTTAATTAATGGTACGGAAATCTGTCAGGTTTCACATACAAAATCTTTGGGCGTCATTATAGATGATCATTTAAATTGAAAACAACAGATTGATACTGTAGCTATGAGGTCTATGAAGATGCTTGGCATATTGAGAAAGATCTGTCCACTGGTTCATCCTTCGTCTCATTTAACTCTTTATTTTAGTTTAATTTTCCCCCATCTTAATTACTGTAATATTGTTTGGGCTGCTACATATCCTACATATCTAACTAAACTACTTATCATTCAAAAGAGGTTTTTGAGAATTATTTCAAACTCAAATAGACACAAGCCATCTGCACCTCTCTTTATTAAATATTCTTTATTGCCTATAGATAAGGTTCATGTTTTTCAAACCTGCTTATTTATGTTCAAAAAAAATAAAATGTAAACAAGACCTTCCTTATTCTTTTCATATTTTTTTTCATGTTACTTCTGATTTTCACTCCTACCCCACAAGGCAAAGAGATGATTTTAATTTACCTTTTTGTCGCACTTCGAAACATCAATATTTCATCACATTTAGAGGCCCTCAGTTGTGGAGCTCTCTTGATGCATCACTCAAGTCTTCACTATCCTTCCCAATATTTAAGAAACATTTAAAACAATATCTCATGTCTTCTTTACTGTAGTCCATTGATTTAGTAATCTTTACAATTTTGTATTTCTTTATTTGCACCACTAATCCCCTTGGAAACTTGTATTATTTTGTATTGTTCTTATTGAACTTTTAATCCTGTTGTTTAATGATTTCTCCCATGAAGGAAAGGATTCCAAATAAGCCAGCCGGCTTCTTCCTTTCCTTGCACAGCAACTGGTCATTTAATATGTATTGTTTCTATATTTGTTATAACAATGTGCTAATGAACTGAACTAAACTAAACTAGGGGGTACCGTTGCCAGTGGTGCAGCGCATACATTTCTCTCCCAATATACTTTTCAAATCCATTGCCTGTTGATCATATGTAAAACACTACAGAACATATTTATTATCTAAGTATATTACATCAATAATTCATTCGTTATATTTAATTGTGGATTAAAATTGGGTTCCAGGTTTCAACAATTTTAAACAGTCATTTGAAGCATGGACAGCAAGATGCAAGATGCATCGAGATGCAAGATGGCAGAAACTGAACCAATAAAATCAATCAGTACTAATTTCACATCAGACAGGACTCCATACTAACCTTTCCACTGGTAGCACTGGTGCATTACTGTCCCTTTAAAACTGAGGGTCCTAACTTGTGCAACACCATGTCCCTTATGACAATATCATTAGGCATTTTTAAAATGTATTTTCAAAAACATTTAAAAATAGTGAAAACTAGAAAAAGTGCTCCTCGGAGCACAGGTCTCCGCCAGGTCAGGTAGGTTATTGTGGCCTCCTGGTGACGCTATAATAGGCCAATGTGAAACGGGTGCCATTTGTTTTTAGGCCTTTCACGGCAATCGGACACTGCATTCATGATCTGAGGCATTTTGTTCCAAAAAATTGTTTTGTGAAATTAGACCTGCTGCTGGCGCTATAATAGACCAATGTGTAAAGGGTGACATTTGTTCCTCGGCCTAGTGGGAATGTGTGTGCGAAATTTCACGGAAATCGCACACTGCGTTCATGATTTGAGGCATTTTGTTAAAAACTGACCTATCCTGCAAACTTTGGAAGGCAATGTTAGCCAATTAGGATGGAATATGAAGTATCGGACACATCTGTCTTGATGACATGACTATAGAGATACTGTGTACCTATTTGTGTGATTTTTGGACAGAATCTGAAGGAATAATATCCAAAAATGTATTTTACATAAGTCGGCCTCCTGGTGGCGCTGTAAAAAGCAGATGTGAAAAATGCTGTTTTTCCTTGGCCTCTAGGGAGTGTGCGTGCAAAGTTTCACGCAGATCGGTCTAGTTAGAGCTAAAAATGCAAAACAGCCTGTTATAGCGCCACCATGAGGCTGATTTGAAAATTTTCAAGTGGCATTTCTTCCTCGGCCTAGTGGGAATGTGCGTGTGCAATTTTATGGAAATGGCAAGCTGTGTTCATGATTTGAGGCAGTTTGTTCAAAACGGACCAATCCTGCAAAATTTGGAAGCCAACCTTAGCCAATGAGGATGGAATATGGGAAATCGGACAGATCTGGGTTGATCACATGACAATAGAGATACTGTGTACCGATTTGCATGACGTTTGATTAAAAGCTGTAGGAGTAATGGGGAAAAAATGGGTTTTGCACAAATCGGCCTGCTGGTGGCGCTATGACAGGCCCATGTGAAAAATGCGGGGCAGAGATTCTGAATTGGCATCCAGGGAGTGTGTGTGCACAGTTTCGCAGCGACCGGGCCAACGGTGCCGGAGATTAGCTGCTAACACACGGACGGACACACGGACGGACAGGGGGCAAAACCGCCATGCCTTTCGGCCTGGCGGAGACAATAACGATCTACAAGCTCACAATGCATCAATGTAGATCGGCTAATTTCAGTATTTTAAAATGTTTTTTAAAATCCTATGTTAAAAGTGGCTAAAGGAGGGTGGGCGGAAAGACTCCGGCCACGTCACTCTGACTCAACAATAAACAAACCTGATACACGTATACAGTATAGGCATGACCACGACCATGTCAATATAACTCAGAGAACCACAAACAAACCCGAAAAGCCCATAGATATGTATATATAGGCATGTCACTATGACTCAGACTTAAGCATAAATAAACCCGATACGCCCATAGGCATATAGGATCCGGTTGTCCAGATGCTATACCCAAGTGGGGAGAACAAGTATTTGATACACTGCCGATTTTGCAGGTTACAAAGAATGTAGCGGTCTGTAATTTGTATCATAGGTACACTTCAACTGTGAGAGACAGAATCCAGGAAAAAAAATCCATAAAATCACATTGAATGATTTTTAAGTAATTAATTTTCATTTTATTGCATGAAATAAGTATTTGATCACCTACCAACCAGTAAGAATTCCGGCTCTCACAGACCTGTTTCTTGTTCTTTCAGAAGCCCTCCTATTCTCCACTCAATACCTGTATTAACTGCACCTGTTTGAACTCGTTACCTGTATAAAAGATACCTCAGCACACACTTTAACCTCGAGCACTTAACAGACTGAAACTCTTCTCAAACTGTTAATGTGACTGAAACTCTTTGTTACAATGTTTACAGTGGAAAGGTGTTTCTCCAGTGTGGATACGCTGGTGTACCTTAAGTTGACGCGACCCAACAAAACTCTTGTCAGACTGTTTACAGTGGAAAGATTTTTTCCCCAGTGTGAACACGCTGGTGCCTCTTCAGGTTCCCTGAGTCATTGAAACTCTCGTCACAGTGTTCACAATGGAAAAGTTTCTCTCCAGTGTGGATACGCTGGTGTTTCTTTAGGTCACCTGAACAACTGAAACTCTTGTTACAATGCTTACAGTGGAAAGGTTTTTCTCCAGTGAGGATACGCAGGTGTCTATTCAGGTGACCTGAATGGCTGAAACTCTTGTCACAATGCTTACAGTGGAAAGGTTTTTCTCCAGTGTGAACATGCTGGTGTGCATTCAGGTCACCTGACTAACTGAAACTCTTGTCACAATACTTACAGTGGAAAGGTTTTTCTCCATTGTGAACACGCTGGTGTTTCTTTAAGTCACCTGACTAACTGAAACTCTTGTCACAATGCTTACAGTGTGAACACGCTGGTGTGCATTCAGGTCACCTGACTGACTGAAACTCTTGTCACAATGCTTACAGTGGAAATCTTTTTCTCCATTGTGAACACGCTGGTGTTTCTTTAGGTCACCTGACTGACTGAAACTCTTGTCACAATGCTTACAGTGGAAAGGTTTTTCTCCAGTGTGGACACACTGGTGTCGCTTCAGGTCACCTGACTGACTGAAACTCTTGTTACAATGTTTACAATGGAAAGGTTTTTCTCCAGTGTGGACACGCTGGTGTGTCTTCAGGTGAGATGACTGATTAAAACTCTTGTTACAATGCTTACAGTGGAAAGGTTTTTCTCCAGTGTGGACACGCTGGTGTGTCTTCAGGTGAGATGACTGATTAAAACTCTTGTTACAATGCTTACAGTGGAAAGGTTTTTCTCCAGTGTGGACACGCTGGTGTGTCTTCAGGTTCCCTGAGTCATTGAAACTCTTGTCACAGTGTTCACAATGGAAAGGTTTTTCTCCAGTGTGAACACGCTGGTGCCTCTTCAGGTTCCCTGAGTCATTGAAACTCTTGTCAGTGTTCACAATGGAAAGGTTTTTCTCCAGTGTGGATACGCAGGTGTCTATTCAGGTGAACTGAATGGCTGAAACTCTTGTCACAATGTTTACAGAGGAAAGGGTTTTCTCCAGTGTGCACACCACCACTGGTCTCCCCCCAATCATCACTGTCTTCAGTGACTTCAGTGTCAGATTCAAGTTCAACTTCAGAGCAGTTTGAAGAGATGTGTTCATCATCAACTTCACTTTTCACTGCTACAGTAGTAATGTCAACATTGATCCATCAGGCTCCTCTGGTCTTTGAAGTATCTCCTCCTGTTCCTCTTTAATGTGTGGAGGCTCTGGTTCCTCCTGGAGCAGACTGGGGCTTCTCTTCTGTTCAGGAGAATCCTCCTCTTTCACACAACCATGTGCAGGATGTCTAGGAGCTGAAAAATAACATGATAGTGAACACGGGATATCTAAAATGTAAATCTATTGTTCTATCTTCCATGTACATAGCTATTACCTACTAAGACTGACAAAACAGTTACTAAATAAGTACAGGTTGTTACAGGTGGTTCTGGAAACTCTAAAGTAGGCTCGAAAGTGTTATCAAGATTATAGCAAAATACATATTTTAAAAAGTAGCCTGAATCAATATATTTAGTTATATTACCCAACAAATGAATTACGGTGATAGAACAACTATTTAATTTGAATCATTAAAATGTGTTTTTTTGTGTTTTTAGCCAAAATGTTTTACTGTACCTCCAAGCAGTTTACATTTTTGACTGATAAAGTATTAAATCAATCAATCAATCAAGATGTGAGCTCTGATTTGAGAGTAAGTGAGGCTGTAGGCCAAGCTATATACAACTGGATGTGTCTGTATGTACAGTATGTATGTATGTCACCTCCAAAGTAGACCAATCATAGCTCATGCCACTAAGTGCATGACGTTATGAACCAGAAGCACCTCCAAACACAAAAGCTTGACATGTCTGGTGAAAGTTAATGGGTTGTAGTTTAAAATGTATGTACACTTACTTTCATGATCAGACCCTGTACAGTATGTCTAGGAATTAGTCTGTGTGTCTGGTGCTAATTTCACAAACCACTGTACCGATCAGCCCCACATTTCTTGTGCATGCTGTAGGCCTGTCCCCGACTAAGGATTTGTTTAGTCGAATCTAATTGGTGACTAATTGCCAAAGTCGACTAATAAAACCAAGTCTACACAGTTTGTTTTGTGTCTACAGCAGACTTTCTAGTGTCTCTATCTCTCTCTGGAAGAGGTTGCACATGAACTCTGCAGCCGCACTGAGGCGCTCCAACACAAACAATACCAATACAAAGACGAGGAATAAGAAGAATAAATTGGAAGTTACGTGTGGTTGCAGGTGTAGACTTGGCCAAAAAAACAATTTAAAACATTTTTGGCCATTAATTTTTTTTTTTTTTTTTTCGACTAGATTCGACTAAGACTCGGACCCCCCGCGACTAACCAGTCGACTATAGTCGACTTAGTCGAGGTCAGGCCTAGCATGCTACCAATAGGTCAAGCAAGCAAGCTTTTTTCCACATCTAATAGAATGCGCTGCAAGTCATGGTCATTATATTATTCTGTTTTATTATTAAAGTGCAGACTGTAAGCTTTCAAGTGACGTGCCATGCACTGAAATCTGGAAATAGTTGAAGATACTTATTTTAATGTTGTTAACCACTTAAAGGACGACGTCACCCATTTTCAACCCGTCTTCATATAATTGGACCTCACTAATGCTCATGATAATATGGCACCATTTTTGTCTACTGAGTCTGTTTCTCAGAGGAGGGCTGTGGACAGTTCAGAAACCTGTCTAAAAGTGATATCATTGATGGGAATCCAACTAATAGAAACTACAGGCTTTCTATTGCTGGAAAGTTAGCATGCTATAATCGAAGCCATTGTTCCCGCGTTAATTTACAAAAAAATGAAGAAAAACTAAGAAACCTTCCTAACAAGGATGTCACTGGTAGACAGATTTCTGAAGTGTCCACAGACCTCCTATGAGACACAGACCGAGTAGGAAAAAATGACACTATTTTATCAGGAGCATTAGTGAGGATCTATTATATAAAGATAGGTTGAAAATGGGTGAAGTCGTCCTTTATAGACCAGCTGAAATGGATTTTTGCAACCATATCTTAACGTAATTCCCAGTGAAACAGGAGCTGGGTGTCTCTGAGCCAATCACAGATGAGTTTTCCAGCTCAATATTTATAACAGTTATACAGCGAACAAATATATTAAATATGTGATTTAAACATGTTGCGCTGCACACTGCAACAAGGCAGTGCTGAATCAAGTGTATGTTACGGCATTGTCTATTTCTCACTTCAAATGTTTTACTTGGTCTAGTCTGAACAAGCCCCCAGAACCCAGTGGTTGCATTGAAGCGAAATGGACATGCTGGCCATTCGTAGGTACTGCAGCTTAAACGGACGGGGCCACTGCACAATGTAAGCATGCTCGGTAAAGGGGGGGGATAAAGTTCACATCCGGGTATTTGGTCTGTACTTGGGCAAATGCGAATTTAGGATTGGAACAGTACTTGGGCAGCGACTGATGACGTATCACGAGTTCGTGAGGACGGGAGCATATCTATGGACGTGAGTACAGTACAGACAAGTTCGGGTATTGAGAAACGGCATATAATATATATGTTACAGAGAAATTGGCATTCCAGGGAAATTGAAAGGGGTACGCTTGTTTTCACCGCCCCTCAGGCAATTCTGTAGAATCAACGCTAGAGGGCAATGCAAGCCAGACATGAGCCCCACACCACACACGCACGGACAAACGAGCACGCATGCACAAACGAGCACGCACGCACGCACACGCACGCACACACACACACACACACACACACACACACACACACACACACAGCCTCATTCCATGCAGTTGAAGCACAAGGGGGCGGGCCTGGCGGGCTATGTTAGTGCAGTGAGTGGCACTTGGGGCAAACGCAGTCCCCACAACATCATTTACGATTCTGTGCCTATCGGTACATAACTCAAACGGCGCTGAGTAGGCACAGGCGAATGTCCCACCGTTCAGGACGGCAACTCGGTCGCCTTAGCTCCCTCGGTGGTCCTTCACGGGGGGACAATTCGCCTGTGACTGCGCGCCTCCGAAATGGTTTTGTCACAAGGCAGCGCCGTACCATATGCACGCAATTCGGGAGTTCCGAGGCGGCTATCCACGGAATGAAGTGCACTCGTTCCGTGCAATGTTACGGTAATCTCTGGAGATCGGGTTGGATAAACTGATAAACTATACTTTATCAGCGAAAAAAAGTAGTCCGCGGTTGTTTGAAAAAGTAATGTCCCGAGCGGGAGTCAAACCCCGGCTCCCAGTGGTAGTGGGTGGGGAGTCCAATGATTATCGAAGTGCGCCACTGAGCTTTATACTAGTGGTGTAAAGTAACAAAGTAGATTTACTCAAGTACAATTTTGAGGTATTCGTACTTTACTTGAGTATTTCTCTCATATTATCCATTTTATTTTCAGCGTTCCCCTATAGCGTAGCTTCCTGGTTGTTATATTGTTGTTGTGGTCGTCGTCCTCGCATCAAAGCCCCGCCTCGCAGCACCGCCCCGCGCCTATAAAACTAGCGCTCCCCTGTCAATTTCCCTGGACTGCCAATTTCCCTGTGACATATATATTATACCTCTATGCATATAACTCTATGGTCAACACACCATGTTATTTTCACTACTGCATTGTGGGTATGTTCTTCTTCTGACGACCACTTTGTCTAGACGCCAGTTAGTGTATAGGTGCCCCCTGCTGTTGGTCTCGGGTACTGTCCATTGTTTATATACAGTAACAGTAGACTAGAGTACTATGTGACCTTCCAGACCTGTAAACAAGAGAACGTACATCTAGGAGTAAAGCAGTTCAGCCAACTAATCAAATTAAATGATTATAAAAATAATAATTGTTAATCAGTAATTTGATAAATTAACCGATTTCAATCGCTATTTTGGATATGTCATTATAGGCAACATCTTCCCGCAAATTTAAAATACAAAAATATTGAAAATAGCTGATCTACAAGCTCACAACACGATACAGTGCGATGCGTTTTGAGCTTGTAGATCAGCTATTTTCACATGTCTTACACAACACAGACATAGGACTGATGTTGTCAATCAATTTGAGAAGTAAAAACATATTTAAAAAAAAACAGCTCCTAATTATTTGATTAATCAGAAAAGTAATCTATAGACGAATTGCTTAGAAAGTCATGGATAGTTGCAGCCCTACATCCATCACAGCTTTCATCAGTGCACATTGATGCTGCACAGGTCTGGTCTGATCACATCTCATAGAATACAGTAGGCTACCATGTTACAGGATGCAACATATACCTTGTATTAAACATATTACCCATATTATTTTCAAACTACAGTATGTAACTATATCAATATGTCTATGATAAATTCAGACTGTATGGCATTCAGACTGTGACACAGTAAAATTATCACAAGTTATTTCAAGGCAATGTATGTTCCAAATAGTTATGAGTTTGGTTATTGAACCAGAATGTTCTGGGAAACAGTTCAGTAAGATAGATTGATTGTAATGGATAAATTGCACTGGATCAGGCTGACCTAAAATGGTGTAACTAATCATGAGATTTCATAATATTGTTGACCAAGATCTGTCTGCAGATATGGCTCTGTTGGTTTATTAACAAATGTTATATAGGTTCACAAAACATCTACTGATGCACAATCTTGGACACATCATCAGTGTTGTTTCCTGAGTCACTGGGTGTTTCGGGTCTTGCAACAGACATCCTCCTCCAGGCGTCTCGACTCTCGACCGAGGCTGATCAGACACCGGCATGTTTCCAAGTGCCATGCTACTGCCCCCACTGTCTCTTAGGGGCTTAGGGTAGCAGGTGAGCTGTTGAAAGCAGGTGTTGGCGACAGGTGGTTCTGGCCACTGTGGGTTGCCTCCGGGCCTGGCTCCTCCTGCATCTGACCAGAAGTGACTTCTGTGCGTTGTGTCGTCGTTCAAACATCTCATTCTGCCTTGATGGATTTGTAAACCCTCTTGAATGTTGCAGGTTTTACGTCAGTATGTAGCTTGCTTTGGGTTCTTCCTCTCAGAATAAGTGGTTAGGGCTGCCAACCCTCTCCAACCCGGGTTGCCGTCTCTCCGGCCGTCCTGTCTCTCCAGATGTCACCACACTCTTCGTGGTCGTCACCCACTGGTCACTGGTACTCCCAGCGTATTTCTGTTAACAAAACATCTACTGATGTACAAACTTGGACACATCAGTGTTGTTTCCTGGAGTCACTGGTTAACAGTATACTTTTATTCCTTCCTGTTTAGTATTTTTTTGGTTTTACTATTTATTATGATTTCCCCCTCAGTTAACCAGCATATAATTAAAATAATTGAAATGGTTTGACTGATTGATTGACATACTTGACAGACCTTAATGTCCACTCCATAGTATATCATGAACAGTATACATTAGAGATGCGCGGATGGGTTTTTTTGTCACCCAAATCCGCGTTAACAAGTTCATTATCCATCCGCCATCCACCCGCGGTAATTATATCATTCTATTTATAGATCCGCACCAACCGCACCAAATAATTGTTATTTTCCTGACGTTAGTTTTCTTATAAACAATGTTACTCACCACTGTCGCGATGCAGTGACTGTATACAATCCACAACCATGGTAACAACAAGCGCACGTCTTCATTCAGTTACTTTCGCTTTCAACCACTTTGTTGCCATGTCGGCTTTTTATAAGCTTTTTATAAGCGACTTTTGGGCTTGTTTGGCACTTGTTTTGTTTTGGGCTTGTTTTCATAGACCAGGCTGCTTATTTCTCTCGCAAGTTGTCGCAACCTGGCAACACTGGCTGGCTGCAAAGCAACATGTCGTGAGCGGCTATTTTGTGCCTGGTGTAAAATGACGTAATATTAAAATACTACAAACGCACACACGGTGAAATTTAGTGCTTTTAAAAGCTATTATAGGCCTATAGATTGATATCATCAATTTAATTCCCGCATTATTTTACCCGCGGTTTATCCAATATTAATTAATAATTATATTTGATTGACCCAAATCCACCCAAACTGCGGTTAACTGCGGCAACCGCGGCTAAAACCGCGATCCGCGCATCTCTAGTATACATCATAGCTATTTCATTAAGTGTCACAATTACTGTCATAATTCATCAGTTAACTGATATTAAATAAGAAAGCTAGTTGAAATGGTGCCCCATTCATTGAGCATACTTAATAGCACACAGCACAATGACATCAAATCATGATATAAAAACTACAATTCTGGAAAAACAGTCCTACCTTATTCAATCAATATGGTTTACATGGTCATTTATAATATAAATAAATAACACCACAATCTTTTGGAATACCTTTAAGTAAGAAAAAAGATTACTGTTAACACTAAACTGATTGTATTAATGTTTTAGAATAAGAAAAACAAAAGAGTTGGACAACGACTCCACAAGATGAGTCCTAATGAAAACTTCTATCGACAGGAGCATTATAAATCTCCATTATATTTTTGCTTGTCTATGCAACACCCTGATAACATACAGCTGTTTAAGTTGATCCTCCCAGTGAGCTGATTTATAGAGGAAAGTGTTTTTCCTCCCCCTTGGTGTGAATGCACTGATATCTTTTTAGAGCACTTAACTGACTGAAACTCTTCTCACACTGTTAACACTGTGATAAGTTTATTCTAGCGTGGACACGCTGGTGTGTCTTCAGGTGGCGTGACTCACGGAAACGGAAGTGAGTTTCAATGACTCACTTCCGTGAGTCATTGAAACTCTTGTCACAATGCTTACAGTGGAAAGGTTTCTTTTCCAGTGTGGACACTCTGGTGTGTCTTCAGATGACTTGACTGAAAGAAACTCTTGTCACAATGTTTACAATGGAAAGGTTTTTCTCCAGTGTGGACACGCTGGTGTGTCTTCAGGCTCCGTGTGTCAATGAAACTCTTGTTACAATGTTTACAGTGGAAAGGTTTTTCTCCAGTGTGGACAAGCTGGTGTCTCTTCAGGTTCTGTGAGTCATTGAAACTCTTGTTACAATGTTTACAGTGGAAAGGTTTTTCTCCAGTGTGGACACGCTGGTGTGTCTTCAGGTTCCGTGAGTCATTGAAACTCTTGTTACAATGTTTACAATGGAAAGGTTTTTCTCCAGTGTGGACACGCTGGTGTGTCTTCAGGTGAACTGACTGATTAAAACTCTTGTTACAATGTTTACAGTGGAAAGGTCTTTCTCCAGTGTGGACAAGCTGGTGTCTCTTCAGGTTCCGTGAGGCATTGAAACTCTTGTTACAATGTTTACAATGGAAAGGTTTTTCTCCAGTGTGGACACGCTGGTGTGTCTTCAGGCTCCGTGTGTCAATGAAACTCTTGTTACAATGTTTACAGTGGAAAGGTTTTTCTCCAGTGTGGACAAGCTGG
Organism: Gymnoscopelus braueri; assembly: GCF_963280865.1. Lineage (NCBI taxonomy): Eukaryota > Metazoa > Chordata > Actinopteri > Myctophiformes > Myctophidae > Gymnoscopelus > Gymnoscopelus braueri. The sequence continues at coordinate 31,249,267 of NC_137626.1, forward strand.
TGTCTCTTCAGGTTCCGTGAGTCATTGAAACTCTTGTTACAATGTTTACAGTGGAAAGGTTTTTCTCCAGTGTGGACACGCTGGTGTGTCTTCAGGTTCCGTGAGTCATTGAAACTCTTGTTACAATGTTTACAATGGAAAGGTTTTTCTCCAGTGTGGACACTCTGGTGTGTCTTCAGATGACTTGACTGAAAGAAACTCTTGTCACAATGTTTACAATGGAAAGGTTTTTCTCTAGTGTGGACACGCTGGTGTGTCTTCAGGTGAACTGACTGATTAAAACTCTTGTTACAATGTTTACAGTGGAAAGGTTTTTCTCCAGTGTGGATACGCTGGTGTGTCTTCAGGTTCCGTGAGCCATTGAAACTCTTGTTACAATGCTTACAATGGAAATGTTTTTCTCCAGTGTGGACAAGCTGGTGTCTATTCAGGTGACCTGAATGGCTGAAACTCTTGTCACAATGCTTACAGTGGAAAGGTTTTTCTCCAGTGTGGACACGCTGGTGTCGCTTCAGGCTAGATGAAAAGCTGAAACTCTTGTTACACAGTTTACAGAGGAAAGGGTTTTCTCCAGTGTGGACACCTCCACTGGTTTCCCCCCAATCATCACTGTCTTCAGTGACTTCAGTGTCAGATTCAAGTTCAACTTCAACTTCAGAGCAGTGTGAAGAGATGTGTTCATCATCAACTTCACTTTTCACTGCTAGTAATGTCAACATTGATCCATCAAGCTCCTCTGGTCTTTGAAGTATCTCCTCCTGTTCCTCTTTAATGTGTGGAGGCTCTGGTTCCTCCTGGAGCAGACTGGGGTTCCTCTTCTGCTCAGGAGAATCCTCCTCTTTACACACAACCATGTGCAGGATGTCTAGGAGCAGAAAAATAACATGATAGTGAACACAGAACAATAGATATACATTTTAGGAATCCTATCTTCCATGTACATAGCTATTACCTACTAAGACTGACAAAACAGTTACTAAATAAGTACAGGTTGTTACAGGTGGTTCTGGAAACTCTAAAGCAGACTCGAAAGTGTTAGCAAGATTATATCAAAATACATATTTTAAAAAGTAATCTGAATCAATATATTTAGTTATATTACCCGACAAATGAATTACGGTGATAGAAAAAATATTTATCATTAAAACGTGTCTTTTGTGTTCCTTTTAGCCAAAATGTTTTACTATACCTCCATGCAGTTAACATTTTTTGACTGATAAAGTATTAAATCAACCAATCAATCAGGCCAAGCTATATACAACTGGATTTGTCTGTAGACCAATCATAGCTCATGCCACTAAGTGCATGACGTTATGAACCAGAATCACCTCCAAACACACAAAAGCTTGACATGTCTGGTGAAAGTTAATGGGTCGTAGTTTAAAATGTATGTACACTTATTTTCATGATCAGACCAGTGTACAGTATGTCTAGAAAGTCTGTGAATCTCTCTGTGTGTCTGGTGCTAATTTCACAAACCACTGTACCGATCAGCGCCACATTTCTTGTGAATGCTGCCAATGGGTCAAGCAAGCAAGCTTTTTTCCACATCTAATAGAATGCGCTGCAAGTCATGGTCATTATATTATTCTGTTTTATTATTAAAGTGCAGACTGTAAGCTTTCAAGTGACGTGCCATGCACTGAAATCTGGATATAGTACTAATAATAGTTATTTTAATGTTGTTAACCACTTAAAGGACGACGTCACCAATTTTCAACCTGTCTTCATAAAATTGGACATCACTAATGCTCATGATAATATGGCACCATTTTTGTCTACTGAGTCTGTTTCTCAGAGGAGGGCTGTGGACAGTTCAGAAACCTGTCTAAAATTGATATCATTGATGGGGAATCCAACTAATAGAAACTACAGGCTTTCTATTGCTGGAAAGTTAGCATGCTATAATAGAAGCCATTGTTCCCGCGTTAATAAAAACAAAATTGAAGAAAAACTAAGAAACCTTCCTAACAAGGATGTCACTGGTAGACGGATTTCTGAAGTGTCCACAGACCTCCTATGAGACATAGACACAGACTGAGTAGGAAAAAATGACACTATTTTATCAGGAGCATTAGTGAGGATCTATTATATGAAGCTTAAAATGGGAGAAGTCGTCCTTTATAGACCAGCTGAAATGGCTTTTTGCTTAACGTAATTCCCAGTGAAACAGGAGCTGGGTGTCTCTGAGCCAATCACAGATGAGTTTTCCAGCTCAATATTTATAACAGTCACACGCGAACAAATATATATATATATATATTTTTTAAACGTTTGGTAATTCTGGCCCTCAATTGTACTACCTATGAGTATGTAAAAGAACAAAAACGAATAAACAAGAATTATTTATATATTATGTTGTCCCAGTGCCAGTGAGAAAAAAAAAGTGCTTAGGAAGCGAGATACAGCCTTTTTCAGTTATACGTTAAACAAGGAGTGGATGGAGCTGCAAATCTTCAGATAATGATATCTTGGGTTCTGAACATGTTTTTTGTTTTTTCAAAAACACGTCAAACACCATAGCAGTAAAAACACGTGAAACACGTTAATGGCACTCAATGAGTTAAATATGTGATCTAAACATGTTGCGTTGTACACTGCAACAAGGCAGTGCTGAATCAAGTGTATGTTACGGCATTGTCTATTTCTCACCTCAAATGTTTTTGGAAACATTTAATGTACTGTTTATAACATAATCAATAACGCAACATTTGGCCATCTTTTTTGTTCAGACTGAGTGGCACTGTCCTCTGGTATGTAGCATAGGCTGATGAATCATAGCTGTTTGAAAGACTACTTGACAAGTGCTTAATATAATATGTTAAAATTGGTTAGTACCCGCCGATTAGAAAACCCAGCTCATTGGCATGGTTAAAGTGTCCGCCCTGAGATTGGTTGGTCAGGGTTCAATACCCCGGCCGGGTCATACCAAAGACTATAAATAGGACGCAATGTCTCCCCGCTTGACACTCAGCATCAAGGGTTGGATTGGGGTAAGTCCCTGTGTACATCATGGCTCGGGGAAGTAATTAAGATTGGAAAAATTCTCAACAATTATAATAATTGTTTTGGCATCTATTGCCAACTATGTCCCCATTACGACCACGGATATTCTCTGAAAGTGTGAAAAAAAATGCTTAGTTAAAGGGCAAGACCACTTTGGTAGAGGTTTGGGTTGTGTAGTTACCAAAGTGGTCTTGCCCTTTAACTAATACTAATGTTGAGTAGGGTCGACTCTGTACTTGGTCCTTTCTCTTTTCCCTCTACACCAAATCTCTTTGTTTGTAGATAAGCATTTTTTCAAATGCCCCCCCAGCAAAGGGATGCTAGGGTTGAAGTGGTTACACCTCAAAGCAAGAAGCTTCTAAAAAGCTTGTGAAAGATCTGTTATCTCACACAGAGCAGATTACCAGACCCATTTCTAGACCTCGCACCCCCTACAGAGGCACACCATAAAATCAGTTTTCATAGTTTTCACCAACTACCAAACTTTTATCAGGCATGTCAGGCTTTCATGTGCTTCTGTTTCATGACGTCAAGCACTTTGCGGCTTGAGCTGTGTGACAGACAAACCCTGTTCTAGATGCTTTGGTCTACAGCCACTCTGTAGAAAAATGTACAATTTGGTGCAGTTTTTCTTTTGTATTGCAATTGTGAAAAAGAGGACGTGCTTTTGGATATTGTAATGAGAATAAAACATGTTAAAAAGGAATATTGAATGATATTTAATGATGGCTATGAATATCCGGATATTATCATTGTCATTATATTTTTTGCCAAGATTATTGTATAGTAACAATACGTACTGAGGTGTGGGTGGTCTTCAGGTTCCTCCTGTTTTATAGAAATGTCTGAAATGAAGCAATTGAATAAGGACTTTAATAACAGGAGACCCAGTGGTGTCAAGAATAACAATAATATTTGCAGACGCTAAAGACAAAATGACCTAAGCCCAACTCTCCAACATATGAATCTTGGGTGTAAAGATTATAGGATTCATATTAGGGAATCATGCTTAACTCATTCTGTGCCAAGTAAATAAATGAATAATAATCTAGTTATAGGCCGTTTAATATACTGTAGCATGTCTGGCCAAACATTCAGAGGAAAACAAGGGAGGCAAGATACAGACGAATAACAAGGAAGCGAATGGTGACTAAGATTTTGCGATCACGTGATCTCCTGTTTCTTTGTGTGCCTGAGAGTGAAATGGCGGATCACAGGTTGGGGAACAGCGCCATCTAGCGTAAACACTGAAAACACTGTTTGCCCAAAATACAACTAATGTTCACAAGTAGGGATGGGATCACATAACCAGCCTTTATTTGACCTCTGTGAGGGCAGTGATGTCAATGTTTTTATTTTTATTTTTACTTTGGCTTCTTCAATTATGAAAAAAGCACCCATTATTTTATAACCCGACAAACCTAAAATGCTGTTCTAACACAGTATAGGCGAGATGTCAGCTATACTCCATATGAAATATGAAATCTAGCCTAGCTGTAGAAACCTAAAATAAGAAACATTCACCTCGATGAATAAGGAATCCATAAACAACGATGATTGTGCAACACAATGGGAACAGTGGGGTGCTAGACCAGCGCTAGTCGGGGAAAAAATAAATACAAAATAGACCAGCGGGCGACGAGATTGACAAGTCGAATGCTAAATAGTGGGGGGGACATCCGGTGCCTATGGTACGTGCAACACAAGACAGCACGACCAATTTGTTTCATCATCGGAATATTTTCATGATATATTTTCTCATGATTATTGCATAGTAAAAAATGTATATTGCGACAGCTCTACAATAGAACAGAAAAAATGAAAGAAACAGAGAGAACATTAAACGTACTGAGGTGTGGGTGGTCTTCAGGTTCCTGTTTAATAGAAATGTCCCTGGCTGAGTCTGGAGAGTTCATCTTGACCTGCAGTCTGGACTCCACACACTGGTCTGAAATGAAGGAATTGAATAAGGACGTTAGGGTTCCATGGTTCTACTTCCTCTAAAACATGATCATTAGTCCCGGAACAGTATTATTGAGGATATAGTCAATCCTGGGAAGAGCTGTCTCTGGTACTCGTCCAGGCTGCGTAAACACTGGAGTCAGCCTCTATGTATGATTTTATGTCTTGTTATGTATTTGTTGTGTGATATTTGTATGTACTCTATGGACCCCCTGTGTGTCTGGAATAAAGTTTGAATTGAATATTAATATATACGGAGGAAGTTGTACTACAGTAAGTGTTAAAATGATATTTTTGTGTGGACAAAACCCACCAGTTCATTAAGTATACCTGGTTGGCACCTTAGCACAACCCACCTGACCCAGTCCTTCCCCGTCCTTCTACAGGACCACCCGCATGTGTCGTTTTTGTAGTAACTTGGCAACGCCCCCTTCTGTGACGCACGCGGAACTGCTTCGCCCCTAGTCACTGCGTCTGATTCCAAGAGGACAGCACTGGCCGGCTTTCCTCCATGGTGGAAAATAGTCCTCAGGCACTGCCTGGGGTGTGGTGGGGGGAGATAATTAACGATTCTGTCCCTATCAGTGGCGTACCCACTGTAGAGGCAGGGCAGGCTGCCAAACTAAGATCAAGCCTCCCCTAAAAAACCCAAATAACCCGAAAAGGTGTCATTGCGTGCTTAATGTCCTCAAAGTCACGCATCCAACAAACTTTGAACTGAGCAGATTGGACCTTCCGTTCTAGAGATAATGGCCAAAACATCTTGAAAACGGCCACTTTCGCCGGTTTTCGATCGCCGATTTTCGATTGAGTTGAAATTTCTTTTTATTTCTTTTTTGGGGGTAATAGAGGGGAGGGGGGGGGGGGGGGGAGTAATCCCCAGGGGTCCTTGAGGGGGTTCCAGGGGCGCCCCAGCAAAATGTATATCATCAAAATCAGTGCAACCATTTTAAAAACTATAATACTTTGGTGATCTAAAAATAGCAGATCTACAAGGTATTGAATAATGATGCATCCCAATGAGACCCGTTGGGCACAATTCACTAAGCTGTTTACGCCCATATTTTTGGGCGGTGCAACCGCCCCTATATGTGAGGTTTGGACATCGACATTCGCTGCACTGTGATTGGCCACCATTGTACCCCCCTACACCCCTAACCCCTACACATTCAATGCAAATCACTGGCCACCATTGTACCCCCCTAACCCTGCACCGTGATTGGCCACCATTGTACACCCCTAACCCCTACACATTCAATGCTAGCTGTAATATGATTGGCTGACTTTATTGGCTGACTCTATTCAGGACTGTGATTGGCTAGTGAAACACATGACACATGTGCATAGCCCTGTAATAGGACCATGCACTTAAAAAAAACACATTTGTTTTTTTTGCCAGACCCAAGGGGTCGGGCTTACATGAGGCTTTGTATCGGTTTCGTCCATACATGGGCAGGGGTCATTTGTCCTCCGGCCCCAGCCAAAAAAAAGTTCGTGACGTCCCCTTTCGTCACGAACTATTCATGACATCATGAACTTCAGTTATAAAGTGGTTTGTAGGTGTGTTACATACTAGGACTTCATTTTGGGTCTGGCAGAACCAGGTCTCCTGGTCTTGTTTAAGTGAATCACCCATTGTGGACCAACCATTGTTTATTTATTGTTTATAAATAGCACCACCCACTTCAGAAATATTACTTTTCTTTAAGTGAACTTCCATCACTGTGATGACCACTGTGACCACACCGCCCACTTCACACTGGGTGTGATTTTTTTTTACGTAAAGGAATTTACACAGCTTCCCATGTTAGTAGTCTGATTCATTCATCTTTTTTGATGGTGAATTGTGCGGGAGGCACGCTCTTTCTCAAGTCTGCTCGGAGGCAGACTTATATAGGACCAAAGCTTGTGTATGTCATTAGAATGCCTTATTCTTCATGAAAAATCTATTACAAGTGCCAATCTCTATTATTATAGCGAAGTATTATTATCAATTTTATATTGTTCATTGATCATTGAGAAAGTGCACAACGGACCTGTTGCGATCAGTGTTGCCATATTTTGCGAGAGAAATAAGCAACCAGGTCTATGAAAACAAGCCCAAAAGAAGTGGCTTAGTGACATCGGCTACTTGAAAATAGCCGATCTACAAGCTCACGTGAGCTTGTACATAGGCTGTACACTTCATAAATAAGCCACACAAAACTACTAATTTTACAAGCAACTTTACAGAAAAAGAAGCCCAAAGTCGCTTATAACAAGCCGACATGGCAACGCTGATGATCGCCTCGCCCTCGCCTCCTACAGATGTTTATATGTTTGATTGTGTGCTGTCATGCTCGTTTGAGCTTATATGTGTTTGGGAATGTTGTTGAAGGTTATGTTATTTCGTCAGCTGACACCCAAGCCATACTACATTTATTTGATATCTCAGACGTCTGAACACTTGCTGACAGACAGACAAGAGTCCCTGGCTATTTACTCAGCCACCGTGACCGTGAGGAAATGTGTGCAATTTAACTTTTTTAATTTAACATCTGAAACCTTGGCATTGCATCCGATAGTGCAGCACTGTCGTACCATTGCTAAATTAGAGCAACAGACAAGTTAGAGATAGATAATAATGTACACCGTCTACTTGCTGGACAACAAACACAGGACTACAGACAACACTACACTACTCTACACTTGTGACAGACAGCTGTCAATCTACTCACTCAAGATGGCGGTGAAAGTGGGCTGATTTAACGAGAGGGGTCTGTCTGCAGACTGCAGACTAGGGGCGTATCCTATTGTTGGGGCGTTTCGCATTATAGGGAGGCGTTTCGTACCTATGTTCCCCAGGTTCTATGTTCCCCGCTTTCCTAGGAGAGCGGGGAATATAGGACCTAACCTAAACCTAACCCTAACCATAACCTTAGTGGGGTAACATAGGTCCGGGGAACATAGGTATGACCCCCACAAGGGGATACGCCCCCTTTCTGAAACGCCCACAATGAGATACGCCCCCTAGTCTGCAGTCTGCAGATAGACTCTGTTGGATTTAACGGCGTCTCGACCCTGTGATGTCGCTATGCCCGACAGACGAGCGTCATGTGAACCATTTCTAGCTACGTTTGCACCTCATTGCTTTAAGTACTGGTTGTTGTGTTTTTCTGATCACATGCATAGTCTGGAAAGTAACAGCAATTAGATTTATATTCCATATTGAATCAATAAATACAAATGAAACCCAACATGAATGAGTTGATCTTTACCTGCTGTGTTTAAGTAGTTGAGCCACTAACAAACGTCCTCCTGCTGCTTAACGACGACACTGTTTAGAAACGACACGTTTAAGTTTTCTTTGTGTTTCACCTTTATATAAATCTATGGTATTTCAACAACAGTCAGTCAACACACCATGTTGTTTTCACTACTGCATTGTGGGTATGTTCTTCTTCTGATGACCACTTTGTCTAGACGCCAGTTGGTGTATAGGTGCCCCCTGCTGTTGGTCTCGTGTACTGTCCATTGTTTATATACAGTAACAGTAGACTAGAGTACTATGTGACCTTCCAGACCTGTAAACAAGAGAACATACATCTAGGAGTAAAGCAGTTAATCCAACTAATCAAATTAAATGATTATAAAAATAATAATTGTTAATCATTAATTTGATGGTCACTATACTGCCTCCCCCTGGCCAGCCGGGGCGCCTCATGGAGGGGAAGGGAACTGGTTGGAATAACGTGTTCCTTCCACGCGTTACGTCCAACCAGGGAAACTCTCCCCTGTCAGGTGACAAGAAGGTCAGTTGGCTCTCATGCATTGAAGGAGGCATGAGCTCGGCCCTGGCCTCCCTAGGTTGGCAGAGGGAAGGTAGTGCCCAGGATTACATAGACAATTGGCACTGGGTGTAAAATATAGGGGTTACAAAATTGTGGGATAAAAATGTAGTTAAAAAAAAGAAAATAGCAGATCTACAAGCTCACAACACGATACAGTGCGATGCGTTTTGAGCTTGTAGATCAGCTATTTTCACATGTCTTACACGACACAGACATAAGACTGATGTTGTCAATCAATTTGTTGAGAAGTAAAAACATATTAAGAAAAAAACAGCTCCTAATTATTTGATTAATCAGAAAAGTAATCTATAGACGAATTGCTTAGAAAGTCATGGGTAGTTGCAGCCCTACATCCATCACAGCTTTCATCAGTGCACATTGATGCTGCACAGGTCTGGTCTGATCACATCTCATAGAATACAGTACCTACCTTGTATAAAACATATTACCCATATTATTTTTAAACTGCAGTATGTAACTATATCAATATGTCTATAATAAATTCAGATTGTATGGCATATTCAGACTGTGACACAGTAAGATTATCACAAGTTATTTCAAGGCAATGTATGTTCCAAATAGTTTAGCTCCATAAAGAACCTCTCACTCCGCTATACAGCTCCGAGATGAGGTTCTATGTCGTTACCTTCCAGAATCGGGTATACGTCCGCCAAGGCTCCGCTGTTTACCCTTTTGTATACGTCGTATCCCAAAACTAATGGTAGATTCCAAGCCGCACGGATGTTTAAAGTTTGGAACGGAATGGAAAATTTTAGGAACGGAGCGAAACTACCCATTTAAATCGCTTATTTAGTCAGCCTGTGGCCATGTTTCCCATTGTAGCCAAACCGGGAGCAGTACTGGCAGCGGACGTAGGGGGGTTTTCCGGGTTGAATGGGAAACATGGCCACAGGCTGACTAAATAAGCGATTTAAATGGGTAGTTTCGCTCCGTTCCTAAAATTTTCCATTCCGTTCCAAACTTTAAACATCCGTGCGGCTTGGAATCTACCATTAGTTTTGGGATACGACGTATACAAAAGGGTAAACAGCGGAGCCTTGGCGGACGTATACCCGATTCTGGAAGGTAACGACATAGAACCTCATCTCGGAGCTGTATAGCGGAGTGAGAGGTTCTTTATGGAGCTACAAATAGTTATGAGTTTGGTTATTGAACCAGAATGTTCTGGGAAACAGGAAACAGTTCAGTAAGATAGATTGATTGTAATGGATAAATTGCACTGGATCAGGCTGACCTAAAATGATGTAACTAATCATGAGATTTCATAATATTGTTGACCAAGATCTGTCTGCAGATGTGGCTCTGTTGGTTTATTAACAAATGTTAAATAGGTTCACAAAACATCTACTGATGCACAATCTTGGACACATCATCAGTGTTGTTTCCTGAGTCACTTGGTGTTTCGGGTCTTGCAACAGACATCCTCCTCCAGGCGTCTCGACCGAGGCTGATCAGACACCGGCATGTGTCCAAGTGCCATGCTACTGCCCCCACTGTCTCTTAGGGGCTTGGTAGCAGGTGAGCTGTTGAAAGCAGGTGTTGGCGAGTTGGCGACACTAGGAGGCTCTGGGCACTGTGGGTTGCCTCCGGGCCTGGCTCCTCCTGCATCTGACCAGAAGTGATTTCTGTGCGTTGTGTCGTCGTTCAAACATCTCATTCTGCCTTGATGGATTTCTAAACCCTCTTGAATGTTGCAGGTTTTACGTCAGTATGTAGCTTGCTTTGGGTTCTTCCTCTCAGAATAAGTGGTTAGGGCTGCCAACCCTCTCCTACCCGGGTTGCCGTCTCTCCGGCCGTCCTCTGTCTCTCCAGATGTCACCACACTCTTCGTGGTCGTCACCCACTGGTCATTGGTACTCCCAGAGTATTTCTGTTAACAAAACATCTACTGATGTACAAACTTGGACACATCAGTGTTGTTTCCTGGAGTCACTGGTTAACAGTATACTTCTAGAGTTATTCCTTCCTGTTTAGTCTTTTTTTTGTTTTACTTGCTTCTCTATTTTAACTCTTCCTGTAACTGTAGATGGTGTGAGCTTGTACAAAAATAATCTCACCCACTCTTTTCCATCTGTAATCATGTGATGTGACACTAAAGTTGATTCTGAATTGTGCCAACAGACTAATTTCTTCCATGCATCCCAAATAGTAATGTTAAGAGACCATAGCTTATATTTCACTTTCTTGATAATAATCCATTAGGCTTATACCGTAGTAATAAAACATTTTGCACATTATGTGTGTGTGTGTGTGCGTGCGTGTGTGTGTGTGTGTGTGTGTGTGTGTGTGTGTGTGTGTGTGTGTGTGTGTGTGTGTGTGTGTGTGTGTGTGTGAGAGAGTGTGTGGGTGGGTGTGTGTGTGTGTGTGTGTGTGTGTGTGTGTGTGTGTGTGTGTGTGCGCGCTATAGGGCTTTGCACAGGCTTTAATTTGCTATCACATCTCACTCTTAATCATGTAATATGACTTAATAGTGACATTAATACATTAGGTGTATAAAGTCATAAATCATAAAAAATGCATCCCTCAGTTAACCAGCATATAATTAAAATAATTGAAATGGTTTGACTGATTGATTGACATACTTGACAGACCTTAATGTCCACTCCATAGTACATCATGAACAGTATACATCATAGCTATTTCATTAAGTGTAACAATTACTGTCATAAAAAAACCTTCGATACACACATGCGTCTCCTCATGCCTAACAACTTTCACACTAACTTTTGACCTCTGACCTTTAGATCTCCCACCATTTTGAATTATATGAAAAGCAGTTCAAATCTATCTCCTCCTGGGCTTTTTGAGCACGAAACTTTTTACAAAAGAACTTTGGACCAATATCTAAAATCCCACTTCAAGAGAAGTTTGTAAGTTAAAAAATGTAGCCTTTAAGAGCCAATGAATATTGCAGTTTTATGAAAATTATTCATCTGCCCCTAACACATACATGCAGACTCACATTTGTTTGAAACTTTGCAATAATGTAGAGGGTCATTCCAAGTATCACTGAAACCAATCTTACTCCAATTGGTCAAAGGGGGGCGCTATAGCAATTTTTTGAACATGCAAACCTTAAACAGGCAAAAGTCATGCCTCGTTTGGCCGACAGCCGTGAAACTTGCTTACACATGTGCCTTGACTCATGAGGAACACATCTATCACTTTGACCAGTGAGCTCCGCCCTCAGATTTTGCGCCATATTGAGCAGTTTGAAAAACATTTAAACCAAGGATTTATGAGCAATTTGCGTGAAACTGTGTCTCTCCTTTTTCACTCTCCTTTTTCACCACTTCAGGTCTGTTGGTCCAATGGCTTGACTGCTTAATCATCTGCCTTGAAACCACGTGATCGCTGGTTCGAATCTCACCTCATGCAGACTTCATTATAATTGCATTGCACACAACATGTAATGACTGTATCAATGAACGCATGTGCAATTGTTAAAGATAACGTGAAATGCTCATTTGAGAGTAGTTATTTTCAATGTATGACGTACTTCATTCCCTGTTTTGTTTTGTTGGATTCTCCTTTCTCACTGCCTAAGTCTGTGGATTGAATAGCTCAGTCAGTAAAGTGTTAGCCTCTTGTTCCGAAGGTCCCTGGTTCAAACCCCATTCAATGCAGGTTATATGTAAATTGCATTGTACAAAACATGACCCTGTTAATTCAGACATGTGCAATTCTTTTAAAATATAAAAAGAAGGAGGAAGGTCCGCACACTGTTCTCAAGCTCCAAGAAACTCGCTTTTTATTATTACTGCAACGTTTCGACCTTCTAGGTCTTCATCAGGCAAATATTATAATGACAGACAAAAGCATCATATATATACACAAACATTGACTAATGATGATGTACAACACCTGGGAGTCAGGAGGAGCAAAAAACACCCTTCTCCAATCCCAGGGACAAAAAAACTTGTCTACACCCATCTGGGGAGTGTTCAATCCATGGGCAGAAAATAGACTTTTCACATTTAAGTAAACATATTAGACACTAATAGCCAGTCAATACATTTCTGAAAAACCAACAATAAGAGCAGTTAAAAGTCATAAATGGTGATATAATGTATAAGCTAAACAACAAACTAGAGGAAAGGTTTAATATCAAATTCCTCATTTAGACCATCAGGAGACATGGTATTGAGGAGATAAATCCAATAGGTCTCACGTTGGAGAAGTAACCTTTCGAGATCTCCACCTCTGGGTGGCTTTTCAACCTTCTCAACACCAACATATCGCAAATTATTAAGATTATGACCAGCCTTTTTAAAATGAGCAGCAACAGGATTACGTCCATCACCTGTTCTTATACTACTCCTGTGTTCAGTAATCCTGGTGCGCAGAGCCCGGGATGTCTTGCCTACATATGCCAATCCACAGGGGCACCGGATAAGATATACCACATGCGTTGTGCTACATGTAATCGCACCACGTATGGATATATCCCGGCCAGTGTGAGGATGACTAAAAACCTTGCATTTTTTTGTGTACGTACATTGCATACAGTTACCACACCTATAGTTACCATCTGGTACTACAGGGAAATTGGAAACACTCTGAGTACCCAGATCTGATTTTAGTCTTGGTTTTTCTGGAAAAGCTTTTTTCAACCTTGGATCAGACTGGATAATGTGCCAGTGTTTTTGAATGGCACCTCTAAACTGTGAACCCAGTGGAGAGTACTTGGTACAACACATAGGAGGGGCGCAAGCAATCACTTTGTGTTACCTGGTCAAACCGCTCACTAGCAGCATCCACCCACTCTTTTTTATAACCTCTACTGAGGAACCTGTTAGAAAGGTCTGGTCTGTGGCCTGTTTTTTGTATGAAGCATCCTCACTACAGATTCTGCAAACCCGGTGGAATTGGCTGACTGGCAAACTTTTAACCAAAGGCTGTGGGTGAAAACTATCACCTCTCAGGAGGGAATTACGGTCTGTGGGCTTGCGAAACAAGTCAGTTTGAATAGTATTGTCCCTTTTGCAGTGTTGGGGAAGCTACTTTGAAAGCGTAGCTTGTAAAGCTGCAAGTAGCAAGTAGTGTAAAGCTCCAGGTTGGACTACTGTAACGCACTTCTCATCGGGATCCCTAGCAAGAGCCTTCAAAGGCTCCAGTATATTCAAAACAGCGCGGCTAGGATCCTGATGAGAGTGCGTAAACATGAACACATCACACCCATCCTCCGTTCACTCCACTGGCTTCCCGTCTCCTTCAGAACCCAATACAAGGTATCCCTTCTGACACATCAGTGCATCCATGGAAACGCTCCTCCCTACCTCAAGGAATTAGTCCCCCTACAACCCTCAACCCGCAACACCCGCTCTTCAAACACATACCTCCTCAAAACCCACAAGGCAAAGCTTCGTACCATGGGCGACCGGGCTTTCTGCTCGGCCGCCCCCGAACTGTGGAACGCCCTCCCTGTCCACCTGAGAGCTCCACAGTCAGTTGATTGTTTTAAGAGAGGACTAAAGACCTACCTTTTTAGCAAAGCATTTTTGTAGCTGGTTTTAGTTATGCCCCCATGTTTTTAATAGTTTTCTTCTAGTTTCCTAGTTATTGTTTTCTTTTACTGGTGTGATGTTTCTGTTTTTATGCAATTGCCTTCTGTAGCACTTTGAGATTTCCTGTAAATGTAAAGTGCGTTATAAATAAAATCCATTATTATTATTATTATTATTATAAGTAGCTCACCATGGCAGTTGCTTGATCAAGCTACATAGCTACCCCTGGAGAAATGTAACTTGTAAAGCTACAGCTACATAGGAAAAAGTAGCTCAGCTACTTTTTTTTTTCCAGCGTTAAATTGAGAATGTATGTAGTGTATAAGACACAAAATATAATATCCTACAAAAAAGCTAGCGGAAATATGCCTCTCAACTGAGTTCTATTTAAAAAAGGTTGACATTTTCTTTAGTAAACATCTGTGTTCATAAAGTAAAAGACTAGAGACTTAATTACACAAAAAAGAGGATATGTGATATTTGATCGTCAATCTTAACACACAGTCTAGTCTTCTTTAAACATAAAACTGTAATGACTCTTATTGTCTGCACTTATTATCTAATTATTCAGATGTAAAAAAAAATAAAGACTGGTCTCTTGTATAATGATAGCTACACCTTTACACATTAACTAAACAATGTTACATTCTCTCTGAAAGATTCCAGATACCTGGAAGGAATGTTGCATAATATTTTCTTTTCTTTTTATATGTCAACAATATCTGAACAATTGGGCCTATATTTCTTTAGATGCCATGGCATAATCTCTTGTTTACGTGACACATGAGCAGTCTCCCAAAGTTCTTATCAGATAGGTGGTTCCGTTTGGCACTCATCCATGCCAACGCTGAAAAGCCACTCACATGGAACACTGGCTGGGACACCAGTGTTGAACTTTATTAAGACTTCTTCTTAATCATTTTGGGCAGATATTTTAACACATTTTGTGGGGAGTCATCTGTATATTGGTAAAGTTTTGTCTGTAGAGGCACCAACATCCAACACCATGAATTTTGAATTTGTGTGGCCACGGTTGGGCCGGTACTTCGGGGGTGGCAGGAGGGTTGTCCATGGTGAGTCTTGCATAGCCAAACAACATACGGGTCGCTTGATCATCAAAATTGCTTCTGTGCTCCAGACTGTATGACCGGAAACATCTGAAAATTGTGGGAGGCAACAGTCTGGCCACACGAGACTAATGGTGATGCCACTGACGCAGTTAGTTCTTATGTGTTTCACACTGCCTTCTGCACCCTGCGAAGTATTCAAGTGATACCAGGGCCAATCAGAGCAAGCAAAGGCAGCTGTTGGCTTGTCAAGTATGGAAGCGAATAGATGCCATAATTCAAATGAAATGGCAAATTTGAAAATTCAATTGAAATAAGATAAATGCTTTTTAATCTTCAGAAAGTTAACGCATGTTTTGAGACAAAAATAAATGTAAAATGCTATAGCGTTAAATAAAATGAATAAATTAATGTCATATTATTGGCCAAAATTGTAGCTTGTAACTTGAGTAGCTAAGCTACAAAAAATTACCCAAAAAGTAGCTGAGCTACTTGACGAGGTACACAAATATGAATGTAGCTAAAATACCTTAAGTTACAGCAAAATGTAGCTAAGCTACGTAGCTCAGCTACATGTAGCTTAATGCTCCCCAACACTGCCCTTTTGTAAACTTGTACATCGAGGAAGCTTAAACGCTCCCTATTAAATTCCAATGTAAACTTAAGATGGTCATTACAGGAATTTAAATAATTATGAAACTCTGTCAATTCCTCCTCACTGCAATCCATAATCACGAAGATGTCATCAATATACCGTCTATATAATAACATTTTGGAGAAAAAAGGATTCACAGGGTTCAGCACATAATTGTGTTCGAAAAAACCCATATATAGACATGCATAGTTTGGCGCCATCTTGCTGCCCATTGCCGTTCCTTTCAACAGCAAATAAAAATCCCTCTGAAAACGAAAATAGTTATGAGTCAGTACCATGTCTGCTAAATCCATTATACATTCTGTACTAGGTTTGGATGCAGGTGGGCGTTGTCTAAGAAAATACTGGAGTGCCTAAAGTCCACCCTCATGAGGTATATTAGTATACAGGCTCGTGACATCAAAAGTGGCAAACACAGATGAGTCAGTCATATTCCCAAAAGATTTTAACAGGTTAATGAAGTCTATAGAATCCCTTATATAAGAGGGCAAACTCGTAACCTCTATTTTGATAAAATGATCCACATATGCAGAGATGTTCTCTGTGAGGCTACCAATTCCACTCACAATGGGCCTACCAATGAGAGGAGTAGTTAG
Source organism: Gymnoscopelus braueri (assembly GCF_963280865.1). Classification (NCBI taxonomy): domain Eukaryota; kingdom Metazoa; phylum Chordata; class Actinopteri; order Myctophiformes; family Myctophidae; genus Gymnoscopelus; species Gymnoscopelus braueri. The sequence goes on from NC_137626.1 coordinate 31,265,911, forward strand.
ACCCTTATGTATCTTTGGAAGGGTATATATGACTGGAATCACAGGGTGATTAACCTTCAAAAATTCAAAAACACTCTGATCAAATTCAGAGTTGTTAAGGTGAGAAGATAGTTTAGAGTGCACATGAGACTTAAACCTTAAAGTGGGATCAGATGGCAGCTTCTCATAGAAGGTGGTATCATTAAGCTGTCTACTCATTTCAGATACATAATCATTGACATTTTGCAACACAATAGCGCCCCCCTTATCAGCAGGACGTACTACAATTTTGTTATCCTTACTCAGGTCTAATAATGCATCCCGTTCAATTTTAGACAAATTATTGTACACTTTATATTCCCTTTTCTTTTTTTATAAATTCTTCACATCATTCTCCACCAACCGGCAGTAAGTATCTAGTGAGGCATTGCGATTTTTGTAAGGAATAAATGTGGATTTCTTCTTGAAAGGAGTGTAGGTAGGACCACTGAGAGGGGCCGGGGGAGTATCAGAGTCAATGTCAGGGGGAGGGGCAGGATCCACAGACTGGACATTAGTAAGGGGACCATTATACGTGTTAGAATGGAAAAATTCTTTCAGCCTTAGATTTCTAAAGAATTTCTGAAAGTCAATGAAGGTCTCAAAGTCATTAGCGTTTGTGGTGGGCACAAAACTCAGTCCCTTACCCAAAGCTGATGAGCAGGCCTCAGACAAGGTCTTATCAGAAAGGTTGATTACCGATGTCTCCTCCTCCCGCTCCGGGTGAAGCTGTCGTCTTCGCTGACCTCTCCTACATCTTTTATGTTTGGAAGGCCCTTCTTCCAGTGATATGGTTTTCTTTGTTTTGCGTGGGCCTGTCCTAAAAAAGATGCTCCATGTCCTGATTGGCCACTCGTATCAGAACCAGAGTCGTGGGAGGGAGATGATGGCCTGGCTCTGTGATGTCTCTGCTGCCGGTGTTGCTTTCGGCGCCCTTGTGTAGGACGCTGTTCTTTGTTCCGTTGTGATTGGCCTTGCTCAATCCGTTTTCCATCTTTCCAAAAGTAGATTTTGTTCTCTTGGTAATCTAAGGTGTCACGTTCAAATTTGGATTTTTTTTGATGTTCTAATATCACTGGAAAATTCAGAACGGTGCCGGTCCAGGTCTTTCTTGAACTCAGCCCATTTCTTCTTATCCAAAAATTCTTCTGCTAACTGGGCCTCTATTTGTTTGGCCTCTATACGTGTTTTATCACCTTGTTGTGTAAGTTCATCTATGACGAGAGACATCAGGTCAAAAGAACATTTGTTCAGTATCTCACACCAACGTTCTACACCAATTGCAGGTGCCTTCTGTAGCCTGAGGCCACGAGGAATAATCTTTTTCTTGAAGTAATCACTCAGTGCTACAGCATGAAGGTAATGTCTTATCTCACGCTCTTGTAGGTTATATAGCTTCTGGGTAAGCTCATCAACATCTCTGAGGCTTGAGGTTCCTTCCACCTCATCAAAAATGGAATCTTTCAGCATTATGCGGGAGTAATCTTCTTCGCTGTATTCAAACCTTCCATATTGACTTGTCTGTCATGTTGCCAAAAAAAGTAGTCGTTTCAGGTAGGAGTCAAAAGGGAGTGCCACACAGAATAAAGGAACAGTTCAAAGAGAAGGTTGTGTGCACATCCCACGCCTGTATTTAGGCCAGGTGCTGGACATCAAGGAGGAATCAAGAAAAAGAAGGAGGAAGGTCCGCACACTGTTCTCAAGCTCCAAGAAACTCGCTTTTTATTATTACTGCAACGTTTCGACCTTCTAGGTCTGAATTATAATTCGAAAAACAAGTTTTTTTTGTCCCTGGGATTGGAGAAGGGTGTTTTTTGCTCCTCCTGACTCCCAGGTGTTGTACATCATCATTAGTCAATGTTTGTGTATATATATGATGCTTTTGTCTGTCATTATAATATTTGCCTGATGAAGACCTAGAAGGTCGAAACGTTGCAGTAATAATAAAAAGCGAGTTTCTTGGAGCTTGAGAACAGTGTGCGGACCTTCCTCCTTCTTTTTCTTGATTCCTCCTTGATGTCCAGCACCTGGCCTAAATACAGGCGTGGGATGTGCACACAACCTTCTCTTTGATTTTTTAAAAATAACATGAAATGCTTTTTTGAGAGTAGTTGTTTTTTATGTATGACATACTTTCTTGTGAAAATAGCCGATCTACAATCTCACAACTATTCAGATAGCAACGCGTTGTGAGCTTGTAGATCGACTATTTTCACTAGTTTCCATTCCGAGGAGACAAAAAAAAAACTTTATTGGTAAATGTTTTGTTCCCCAGTGATCTAGAGTAGTTAGCGAAACAGAGGCTTGGTTCATAACAGAAGGAAAAACCTATACATATCAACAGACACCATCAGGGAGACCATATCTCTAGCTCAATGAGAAGAGAGGCAGCCTGTGAATCCATAGGTCGCTGGTTTCGATCCCTGTCCCCAACAATGTGTTGAAGTGATCATCATTTGGAATTCTTAGTTTTACAAATAGTGTTTCTTGAGGTTAGGTCGTTTTACTGAGGTTAAGGTTAGTGATGGTGGGTATAGAAAAGAGTCATCTAGTCAGCAACCTTCCCCCTATTCCCATGGATTGGATTCACCCCTCTCACCTGGTCTCACTCATCACCAATCACACCTGTCTTCACTCACAACTCATTAGTGGCCTGGAGGCTTTTTCTTTGAAATAATGTTTAGTTTTTCAAATATTTAACTTTAAGCGCCCAATCCTATTGGCCATGGCCATTTAAAGGGTATCAACATAAACAAACAAATGAGTCTATACCTGTAAACGATGCTCTATACACCAGGGAACCAGATTACTCATATGCAGTGTTGCCTTAGCCAGGATTCGATCCCATGACCTTGCGGTTCAGAGTCAAGAGCTCTTCCAACTGAGCTACCCAGACACAAGACACAATATATATTGACATTTGATGAACGTGCAACTTTTACACTACAGATCTTTTTTACATCACTCTCCGATTTAATCAAAAAAATCTAAGCTGTGTGATATATACATTTTGAGTTAATACCATTGATATCAACCCATGTCCCTCTGCACTCTAGCAATTAGTGCACCTGGTGATACCTAGCCTGTCAGTCATTGGCTCCTCAATGGTGCTGAAAAGTGTACATGTACATTTACTCAAGTACCAATACAAGTGCTTAAAAAGCACAGTACAATTTTGAGGTACTTTTACTTTACTTTCCATTTGTGTTACTTCTACTCTACTACAATTACAGCATATGACAGCTTTAGTTACTTGTTACTTTGCAGATGTAATTATTAATACAACACCTACAGTAACCACATACAGCCGATCTACAATGTGACGCGTTATGAGCTTGTATGTATATAATAAGCAACCCATGCTGTATGATAAGTTACCACAAATTAAATCCAATTCTGTCTATCCAATGGCTCAGTCAGTACACTGTCTACCCGCAAGTCTGTAGGTCCCTGGTTCAAACCCCAATTTAACCAGTCCAAATATAATTTACTGAACAAATATCATGACTTTGTTAATTAATGCATGTTCACTTCTCTCTCTCTTCCCTCAAACCCGCCTATTGCTGCTTGCAGCTATATTCTTTTTTAGTTTTTACATTATTTATCGACAATAAATCAATCTAAACAAACACAAAACACACACAAACGCTGGGAGGTGTCTTAGAAGACACCAGTGGACACAAACAATTGACTGGCACTATGCCATCTGGGAATGTGGAGCAACAACCTCATACCATCATTATAAGCCACTCTGAGCCTCAGCATACTTCCACTATGTAGGCCTACGAATGCCAGAGATGAGCCGTATACAGAGGTGTGACATAGGCTCTGAACAGTGAACACTCAATCAACGGAACACATAACAAAAATTCTGGAGCAGCATATTGGCCTGTGCATACTAGTAGAGGCCCTAGGAGGCGTCCACGCGCACCCACTTATTTATTTTTGTAGTTTGGATTTTTGGCATCCATAGGACCTCTAATATAGGGATTTTGATGATCCCAAGAAAAAAAGTGGTCCAAAGTGTGCTTTTTTCAATGTTTTATTACCCCTATCCCTATGAGACCTGCAGGATTGCTGGAATGCCGGCGAGACTGTCTTTCGGAGACTGTAGCATGCTCAAATTTAGACGTAGCCCAAAGATTGAGATACCATTTGATTCTAGACAACCTCAGGTTTCCAATGGGACCAACCTTGTCATGCTACCTTGTCGGTAAGGTAGCATGACTAAATACCTAATGATTCAAAGTTAGCGGCAAGAGACCACTGTACTGCATAGAGACCACTGTACTGTATCTAGACCACTGTACTGCATCTCTTGCTATATGAGACCACTGTATCTATACTGCATCTTGACCACTGTACTGCATCTATAAACCACTGTACTGCATATATAGACAATTGAACTGCATCTATTGACCACTGTACTGAATCTATAAACCACTGTACTGCATATATAGACCATTGAACTGCATCTATTGACCACTGTACTGAATCTATAAACCACTGTACTGCATCTATATACCACTGTACTGTATATATAGACCACTGCACTGCCTCTATAGCTGCACGAGACCACTGTACTACATATACAGACTACCTACTGTATCTATAGAATGCTGCACTGTATCTATAGACCACTCCAGTGCATCTGTTAGACCACTGTTGTGATATGTAGACCAATGTAGTGCTTCTGTAGCCCACTGTATTGCATCTGTAGACCACTGTAGTACATCTATAGACAACTGTAGTGCATCTGTATACCACTGGTCTGATCTGTAGACCACTCTAGTGCATCTGTAGACCACTGTAGTGCATCTGTAGACCACTCTAGTGCATCTGTAGACCACGCTAGTGCATCTGTAGACCACGCTAGTGCATCTGTAGACCACTCTAGTGCATCTGTAGACCACTCTAGTGCATCTGTAGACCACTCTAGTGCATCTGTAGACCACTCTAGTGCATCTGTAGACCACTCTAGTGCATCTGTAGACCACTAGTGCATCTGTAGACCACTGTAGTGCATCTGTTAGAAAGACTGTGCCTCTCTCCCTCTCTCTCTCCCCTTCTGCTGCCCCCCCCCCTCCCCCCGCCCGAGAGACTGCTCCGCCCCTCGCGAGACTACAGCGAGCCCCGTTAATAAGACTGTCCAGTGTCCCTCATCTCGCGAGAGGAAAGAACAATGAAAGAGAAGCGCGAAGCCAGAGACGCTCGTAAAGCTAACCCACTTATTTAGACATATTAAGTCTTAAGAGTTGTTTACATAAGTTTGCTACACACCAGAGTGCCTGTGTGCGTGTATGATAACGTAAGTCTTCCTGAAGTCGATGTATATAACCTGTTGTCCCGTTACGGGGTCTTGTAGCCAAGCTATGTACCTGCTGCTAAGGCTAACTAGCAGCTAACTACCTCGACACTTGTTTATAGTGACCGACGGTCAGAGGAATGCTATCGTTGGCTCGTTGATATTGTCGTACTGATACTGTATGCACTTGCACATCTCCTATGCTGATAAGTAAGAGTAATGCAATTACTTCTTAGAATGTGACCAGTGTGACCATAAGTTTGGATAACCACTAAATGTACTTCTATTCTAAGTTGCACTAGTGTTTCTAACCCCAGTTGGGCAGATACAGGTTCCATATAAACTGTATGAATGTCATTTGAGCAGCTAAGCTGAACTGTGAAGTTAAGAGCACCTTTTTAGAGAGGCCATTATTCACTTGGTTTGTATCTGTTAATTTAGACCTGTTTACAGTACATGTGACCATTATGATGTACAATTTACAAGGGCATTCATTCCCTGTTATATTCTGCTTATTACAGAAACCACACACAACCCTGCTGTGTACTATCACCTGTTCATAAGGAAAATAAATGGACCTCGCTCTCCACCATTGTCATCTGTGTCTAATAAATGCACAAGGGCGAACACAACCCACCTAACCAGTAACCAGACTAACCACACAGTGGTTCAAGGGGTCCTTCCCAACATTGTGGTCCTTCGAAACCGGAGAGGTGTTTACCCTTGAGACAATGGAGAGAACCAGCAAGGCCCAGGGCGAAGATGTACGCCCCAGACGTCTGACAAGCCACCTAGAAGAGTATCAGCTGAGCTACAGAAAACAACCGCAGTATACAGCCCCCACTCCATCATCTAACCGTCACCAAGCTGATGAAGACCACCGGAACGACGAGGGAGCAGCCGAGACGACTCCCCTCAGCCGCCCAGATCCATCCACATGGACCCAGAAAGACAGCTGGGAAAGGGGGAATCCACCGGAGAGTCATGAGCTATCTCCGCTATATGATAATTGTGAAGATGATGACGAAGAGGAGGAGCTAGAGGAGTACTGCCCCCCGACGTGGCCACCAGAGAGAGAAGAGGAGGTGACAGAGGAAGACGGTATGAGGGACTACATTGAATCAGTGATGTGTGAACTCCACCAGATGTGGGAAGTACTGTCTGTGAGCCCCAACGTAGCTAAACCATCCAGTATTACACCCCCTCAGCGGCCCAGGCACCCCCTACTTACTAGCCAGTCAGATCAGGCATGTGCCCGAACACCCTACCGGCTGCAGCAGCCCAGCAGACTCCAGCCGGTCCGCCAACCAGCCCTCTCAACAGGCCACCGGCACCCAGCGAAGCCAGTACACCAGCCCACGTGCTCAGAACCGGGCCACCAGCACGCACTGAGGCCAAACCATCAGCCTGCGTACTATGCACCTGACCCTCACCAACCAGCTCTCCCCCCGAGCCGCCAGTATCCAGTGGGCCGAGGACATCATTTGGCGTACCCCCCACCAAACCCCCATCGAGCTCGCCAACCAGCCCCGCCCATGAGTCACCAGTACCCAGCGAGGCCAGAATACCAGCCCATGTACACCTCACCAGACACCCATCCAGCTCGCCAAACAGCTCTCCCCCCAAGCTACCAATACCCAACAAGGCCAGAACACCAGTCCGTGTACCCCTACCCAGACCGCCAACCAACCCTGCCCCCGAGTCGCCAGTATCCGGCATGGCAAGAACACCAGCCTGTGTACTCCCCACCAGACAATACAGTGGAGCAGCAATACAGGGGGCCACGACCGACCATCCCCGACTTCATAAATAGAGACCCGAGTGAGTTTGCCCGCCTCAAACTATCACTCGAAAACCTCCTGCCATCCAACGCCACTCAGCTGTTCAAGTATCAAGTCCTAGTTGACCACCTCAAGCTCGAAGAGGCCCGCCTGGTGGCAGACGCCTACCTGAACTCCCACACGCCATACTCCGACACCATGGTGGCGCTGAACGACAAGTTTGGACAGCCCCATCAATTAGCACTACGGAAAATAGCCAGCGTCCTGGAGGCAGCCGACATCCAGCGAGGCGACGGGGCGGCCTTTGAGAAGTTTGCACTTCAAGTGCAGTCGCTGGTAGGCATGCTAAAGACCCTAGGCCCAGTGGGAGACACAGAACTGAAATGCGGCTCACATGTTGCACGACTCCTTAACAAGCTGCCACCAGAGATGAGGTCCGACTTCCGCCGCACAATGCTCCGCGGTCCAGGAGCCACCTACACCCTGTTGGAGTTCTCAGAGTGGTTGAAGTATGAGTCCTGGTGCCACGACTTCGACGTGCAGCTTCCTAGTATAGAGCCGAAACAGCGGTTACCTCAGAAAACGGGCAGATACGCCACAGTTCTGCATGGTGCCGAAGACGGAGCAGAGTGTGAGGAAGATGCACCCCCACCTGAAGAGACAGGGAAAGCTAACGCCTACTGTCCATTCTGTGAGAATAACGAGCACTTCCTCAGCCAGTGTACTGACTTTAAGAGACTCACAAGAGAACAGATCACAGAATGGATTCGAACCAAGAAGAAGTGCTGGCGCTGTGGCAGATCACACCTAGCTGCCCAGTGCGATCTCAGGAAGCCATGTAGCCTGTGCAAAGGCAAACACCTTCAAGTCCTGCATGAGGTGAACAGCGAGACTCGGAGAGAGACACCCAAAGATGAGAGCTGCCTGGTAAACACCACTGCCGAGGTGCTCTACCTTGACAAACCAGTTGACCGGAAAAGAGTCCTACTCAAAGTAGTTAGAGTTATACTGCGTCATGGAGACCGCTCCCTTGACACCTATGCTCTTCTCGACGATGGGTCAGAACGCACAATGCTTCTTCCTGCTGCAGTGGAAAGGCTCGGCCTCAACGGAACACCTGAAGACCTGGCCCTGAGAACGATCAGGCAGGATGTGCAGACACTGAAGGGAGCATCAGTGTCATTCTCCGTGTCCCCAGCATCTCAGCCAAAGAGACGTTACCGCATCGAAGGAGCCTTTACCTCAAGTCACTTGGGGCTAGCTAAGCAATCGTATCCTGTATCTAGCCTCAAAACCAAGTACAGACACCTGGCCAGACTGCCGCTACAACAGTTTGAAAGAGTCCAACCCCTCATCCTGATCGGGGCAGACCACCCCCACTTAATTACACCCACTGAGCCAGTGAGACTGGGGCCCCCAGGTGGGCCAGCAGCCATCTGCACAAGACTGGGCTGGACTCTGCAAGGCCCAGCCAGAGCCCTGGAAATCAACCTCCAGCCACAACAATGTATGTTGACAATAACAGAACCCCAGAACACCAAGCTCATGAGAAGTGTGGAGAAACACTGGCAGGAGGCCACCAAGATACAATGCACCAGAGACCCAGAGTGTGCCACGGCTGGCCGTGAGGAGATCAAGATCCCCCCAAAACTCCCTGAACCTTATCCGGGTGTCAAGAGACCAACGTTTATCTCCCACAGCCCCCCGCAGTGGCCAGTGAAGTCAAAAACTGTGCCTGAAGAAGACCAGTCAAAGGTCAGAAAGCCCAACTCCCGTTATGTCCCGTTAGCAGCAACCACTCAACCTGCACCTGACATAAGCCCTCACCCCACTCGGAGAGAGCTCGCCGAGGCTACGGTCCAGGAGGGACACGGGGCGGCTAACTACAACAGCCGGGTGTATCTTCCCAGACCCAAAGGGGTACTCGCCAAGAGCCGGAGGAACATATGGACCGTGAAAGGTCAGGAGGCCGTCCCCTATTATCTGACCAGCCGTCCACACTTCGCCAGACGCCATCATGCTTGTGGAGTTACAGCTGCCACACGCCCTGTGACCCACCGGGAGACGGAGTATCGTCAAGGCCAACCAGAGCATCGAAGGACTTGTGACGTCAGCAGAGATCGACATCAAGGGCCATTCCTGCACAAGACTAGTGGTCCAGCTGGTCACCCCCCCTGCCACCCAAGACTCCAGTGTCGCAGCCTTTCATTGGAGCAAATTGCACTAAGCAATTTGGGGGCGGCTGTTAGAAAGACTGCGCCTCTCTCCCTCTCTCTCTCCCCTCCTGCTGCCCCCCCCCTCCCCCCGCCCGAGAGACTGCTCCGCCCCTCGCGAGACTACAGCGAGCCCCGTTAATAAGACTGTCCAGTGTCCCTCATCTCGCGAGAGGAAAGAACAATGAAAGAGAAGCGCGAAGCCAGAGACGCTCGTAAAGCTAACCCACTTATTTAGACATATTAAGTCTTAAGAGTTGTTTACATAAGTTTGCTACACACCAGAGTGCCTGTGTGCGTGTATGATAACGTAAGTCTTCCTGAAGTCGATGTATATAACCTGTTGTCCCGTTACGGGGTCTTGTAGCCAAGCTATGTACCTGCTGCTAAGGCTAACTAGCAGCTAACTACCTCGACACTTGTTTATAGTGACCGACGGTCAGAGGAATGCTATCGTTGGCTCGTTGATATTGTCGTACTGATACTGTATGCACTTGCACATCTCCTATGCTGATAAGTAAGAGTAATGCAATTACTTCTTAGAATGTGACCAGTGTGACCATAAGTTTGGATAACCACTAAATGTACTTCTATTCTAAGTTGCACTAGTGTTTCTAACCCCAGTTGGGCAGATACAGGTTCCATATAAACTGTATGAATGTCATTTGAGCAGCTAAGCTGAACTGTGAAGTTAAGAGCACCTTTTTAGAGAGGCCATTATTCACTTGGTTTGTATCTGTTAATTTAGACCTGTTTACAGTACATGTGACCATTATGATGTACAATTTACAAGGGCATTCATTCCCTGTTATATTCTGCTTATTACAGAAACCACACACAACCCTGCTGTGTACTATCACCTGTTCATAAGGCAAATAAATGGACCTCGCTCTCCACCATTGTCATCTGTGTCTAATAAATGCACAAGGGCGAACACAACCCACCTAACCAGTAACCAGACTAACCACACAGTGGTTCAAGGGGTCCTTCCCAACAGCATCTGTAGACCACTGTAGTGCATCTGTAGACCACTGTAGAGCATCTGTAGCCCACTGTAGTCTATCTATAGACCACTGTACTTCATCTATAGACCACTGCATCTATAGACCACTGTAGTGTATCTGTGGACCACTGTGCTGCATCTACCGAGCCTTCGCGGCGACCGGCCCCCACTGGTTTTATGTCCGGTTTTGTGTCCTGGTTTTGTTTTAACCTGTACTCTTTTTTTTACAGCACTTTGGGTGACCTAGTCATGTTAAATGTGCTTTATAAATACATCGAGTTGTGTTGAGTTTAGACGCAGTATAGTGGTCTATAGATACAGTACAGTGGTCAATGTATGTGGTCTATAGATGGAGTACAGTATATGCAGTACAGTGGTTTATAGATTCAGTATAGTGGGATATAGATGCAGACAGTGGTCTCATACAGCTATAGATGCAGTACAGTGGCCTAGATACAGTACAGTGGTCTCTAGATGCAGTACAGTGATCTCACTCAGACAGTGGCCTAGACACAGTAAAGTGGTCTCCTTTTTACAATAGGCGGAAATTACATATTTGTACTGCATGCAAAAAACTGCATGGTTCTTGCCCAAAACTGCATGAGATCGGCATAAATGTGGCATTTCTGTACAGGCGAGGCTTGTAGGTATCCATGTACCCCATTTCAATTCACTTATAACGAGGTGACAGCTCAAGGGACCATTTGGAAAATGGTGATGGCCGTTTTTCCCCTCGCCAAAATGTTGTCTAACTTTGAATCATTAGGTATTTATCCCCCTTCCCGACAAGGTAGCATGACAAGGTTGGCCCCATTAGAAACCTGAGGTTGTCTAGAATCAAATGGTATCTCAATCTTTGAGCGTGCCACAGTCTCCGAAAACAGTCTCGCCGGCGTTCCAGCCAGCAATCCTGCAGGTCTCATAGGGGTAATAAAACATTGAAAAAAACACACTTTGGACCACTTGTTTTCTTGGGATCATCAAAATCCCTATATTAGTGGTCCTATGGATGCCAAAAATCCAAACTAGAAAAAACAAATAAGAGGGTGCGCGTGGACCCCTCCTAGGGCCTCTACTATACATTTTGTCTGTAGACATCTCTGTCGTCCATCCAATCATCACAGTGAGGACATGACCACAGTATTTTATTTCCTTGCATATTATGAGAGGACTATCACACAATTGAAAAGCAGGGAAAGATAATTTCCTTTTTGCAAGCGAATCAGCCCTCATTGTGTTCCCCTTTGTCTTAATAAAACAAAGAGCATGTTTAAATTTAGCATTAATTTGTTTGTTTTTTACGCTCAAGCAAAACCCAATGTCCAGGCCTACCTGCCTCAGACCAGATCAGAGTTTAAAGGCCTCTCTGGGGCCTTTAAACTGGGGTACATTCTCAACATTAATCATCATAGTAATTGGTATATGATCAGAAGTGGCTAGCCCATACCAAAGCCATGGCCCATACATAATCTCTATATTATCCAGGGAGGCATGAGCATATGCTGTAGACATACAATAATATACAACTCATTGTGATAAAAATCACACCCAGTGTCAAGTGAGCGGTGCTATTTATGAGTTATTAATTTCATCATGCATCTCGGTAGCCAATCACAGCACGTCCTGCGAAGTGACGTGCTTACATTTTTTACATTATTATTAATTTCATCATGGGTCCTAAACCCTCTTATAGGACCGGTTGCACCGCTCAAAAAGGTAAAACACCAACCATCATTGACATTGCTACTTAAATATCCAAACATATATATATATCCAAATAATGCAAATAAATACAATCTTGCAAACATAAATTAAGTAAAAAAACATAAATGTAATAGAAGGCACAACTTTGTTATAAAGGTGGGTATAATAAACAATTACTATGGATATAACTAATAATAATAATAATAATAACTGTATAATAACTAATAAATAATAAATAATAATAATAACAATGGGTATTACTATGAGTATAATAAACAATCACTCTTGATATTTATATACTGTATGTCAAGGGCCAAAGGCCAATTTCTTTCTTTTTTTTTTAGCTGGCCAGGTGGATTGATTGATTGATTGAATATTTTATTGGACAGAAATGTATAAACATACATTAACCACTTCAGCCCTACATTTAGGCCATTTGAAAATAGCCGATCTACAAGCTCACAATGCCATGCATCGTGAGCTTGTAGATCTGCTGTAGATCTGCTATTTTCAAAAGATTTTTATACAAATGAAAACTTGAGAAATGGGAAAGTGTCTTAGAACACGAACAAAGCTGATTCAGACAATATAGAGCATCACCGAACCCAGTAGGCTACCGTTTGTTTTTTTGTTAACTTCCTGCTTATTTTACTATTTGAAGATCCGGATCCGCGAATCCAGTTTTTTTCTTAATAAAAATAGGAAAATCAACAGGAAGTTAGCATTTTTATAAAAAATAAAAACAGTACTGGGTTTGGTGATGTTCTATATTGTCTGAATCAACTTTGTTTGCGTTAGTAAAAGAGTGACTTTGAGAGCTGTTTTACCGTACAATGTAAGTCAATGAGGAGCATATTTTGAATTATCAATTTCGAATCAATGGAGCAATTATTTTTGATTTCTTGTCCACCTTTGGAGTTACATCATGGCAAGGTAACTACACAACCCAAACCTCTACCAAAGTGGTCTTGCCCTTTAAATTCCTAATTCTGTTTAGAACCACACCAACGAAAATCGGGAATCGGGTCATATAATACCCATTTCTGTTTTTTGTTCTAAATAGTATTTAGAATACTAACCGTTTTCCAAATTTCATTTATCAAATACTGTTTTTTGTTTAACCATTTCTAAATAGTATTTAGAGAACGGACCGTTTTCCGAATTTCGTTTACCAAATATAACATTTTTTAAAAAAATACACGGACCTGCCTGCAGCTAGTTCAGAATGCTGCTGCGCGCCTCCTCACAGGCACCAAAAAACGCGATCATATTTCCCCAGTCCTGGCCTCACTCCACTGGCTCCCTGTTAAATTTAGAATTGATTTTAAATTTTTAATAACTGCTTTTAAATCCCTCAATGGGATGGCCCCCTCTTATTTAGCGGAGCTTGTAGAACACCACAACCCACCTAGAGCCCTAAGGTCAACTCACCTCTCTCCATTGACTCCCACAGTAACCGCCAAACTGAGAACCAGGGGTGACCGTGCTTTCGCCGTGGTTGCCCCCAGGCTCTGGAACGATCTCCCCCTTTTCATCAGATCCGCCCAGTCCATTGAGGTTTTTAAGTCCCTACTCAAGACTTACTTTTTTGACCTGGCCTTTAACCAAAATTGAGTCTTAACTTTGATTTGTTGTAATTGCTCATGTTTTAATTGTATTTTGACTGTATTGTTGTGTATTATTGTGTACTTGTTGTTTTTGTTTTCTTGACCTGTACAGCACTTTGGTCGGCGACAGTCGTTTTTAAATGTGCTATATAAATAAAGTTTGATTTGATTTGATTTAGTGTGGATACGCTGGTGTGTCTCAAGAGTAATTGACCAGCTGAAACTTTTGTCGCATTGTTTACAGTGAAAAGGTTTTTCTCCAGTTAGTCCGGAGGATTGAGACGATATTTTAGGTGAATCGTTCACTTTTTCATAAAAGCATGAAACTTGGTACACTTCTACAGTTTGGGGCCCTGAACAATTTCAGGCCATGGCAGCCATTTTACTTTCCGCCATAACCAAATGATGTATTTTGCATCATATCTCCTAAACCAAACATGATAATACAGAATAGGTGATGTCTACACCCATGTTTTGATGGTTAAGGATTACAGTGATACCATATAAAACAGAGGTTTTCAAACTGTGGGTTAGGACCCCAAATTGAGTCATAGGAAGGTGGCAGTGGCTACATTAACTGAAAAAAAGAAAAAGGGAATCCAATTAAGTCTGTTTTTGTTTTGTTTTTGAAAAGCATAGAATAATTATAATGGTTCTGGCAACATATATAGGCTATACTATACTGTATTCTTCCATTTACAAATATGTAAATATTTGTATCATTATCACCGCAATGCTGTTGATGTAATGATAATGAATTTATTTGTATAGCGCTTTTCCAAATCAGGTTACAAAGTGCTTTAAAGAGTAAGATAATAAAAAATCTGCATGATAATCATATGAGATAAAACAATATAAAATCAGTATATAAAATAATTTATAAACGCTAAAATTACAATGGAATAACACAGAATTTAATAAATTGTGATCTATAAGTTCACAATGCATCTTGATGTGACCTGTGAGCTTGCAGATCGGCTGTTTTCACTACAATGACAATTTTTTTTAATCTTTTTTATACCTGGTGTTTCATCAGGATGGGGAACAATTATTTTAGCACTTAGTGACTGCACCTTTCAACAGAATAGATTAGAACATGATAAACATCTATGTAAGCACACAAAAAAAAATATTATTTTAACGGGACAATTTGGTAGTGATGTGTTGAAAACCGGAATATTTTAGTGTTTTAGACATATTTGTCATGGACTTGGGACACCCAGCTTAAACCTGGGGCCAGTAAGCAAATTGGTGATGACAATGATGGCTGCCTTGAAACATAAGGGACCAGTTGTGTCATGCATGCTCTGGGCCCCATCTTTCCTTACCCCTTATGCCTAAACGTATTAGCCATATTTTACCATTTTGAAAAACGTTTTAAAATAGTTCAACAAGCCGATCTACATCGGCACGTTGTGAGCTTGAAGATCCGCTTTTTGAACTGCCGGTATTTAAAAATAGTCAAAAAAAGTGGGAACCTCTAGACTTAACTACTGTACCTTACTAACCTCCATACAGTACCTCCACCTCCCACTGCTCCTGGGGTACCAATGCACCTCCATCACACCCCTATACAACCACACCTCACTCACCTACTCCACCAATCCCCCACACTGCCTGGGCTCTGTCCGGGGTCACAGCCACCTCTCTATGATATAGCGTACCAGATAATGTATGTTAGCAAGCACATGTAATTTGACACAAATTCTGTCCAAACATAATTGTACATATTAACTTTAATATCAGAAAATAAGAAAGGATGTTTGAATGTCTGGGAATGTTCCAGGAACATAGCACACAGTTGAACACAGGTAGCCTGGTAAACCCTCCCTCCGGAAATCTCATTTCTATTTGATTCCAGGAGTGAGTCTGGCCTGATCCGCCTTTCTGCAATATTGGCTGTGGGCTGGAGTTGGGCGGGAGTAATACCGTTGACTGACAACCCCTTCAGCCAATGATAATTTTTCCCCTTCAGCCAATCAGCAGTTCACCAGTGTAATGTGACGCAACGGGACTTTTGAGACGGCCATGCCCAAAATGGGTTGCCTTATTCGGATACATGGGTGTCACTGCCCGCCCCTACCGGTTCTCTAAATTTTTATTTTTAAATAGGCTTTGTCATGATTAATTGACCACATATATGAAGTTAAACTAAATTCTATCCAAACGATATCTTATAAGTAAATTCCGTGCCTCAAAATAGAAGTTCGAGAGCTTTTTGAAGTAAAAAAATAGCGGAGAATATAGCGGACAAGAAAAAGATGGCTGCCGTTCGTGTTTTGGGCTCACTCGAACTCGCCACCTGATTGGCCAACGTAAGCTGTCAATCACAGAACAATGAGCGACGACGCTGATAGGCTCGTCCGTTTGGCGTACACAGCCAATATTGCAGAAAGGCGGATCAGGCCAGACTCACTCCTGAAATCAAATGGAAATGAGATTTCCGGAGGGAGGGTTTACCAGGCTAGAACACAGGGCCCTTGGAGAAAGAGTACCCAACAACCTTTTAAAAAGTGTACTCTATGTGTGTTAACAGAATAGAAAGCCGTGGAACATACAGCAGGACTCTGGGAACAGAATGACCCTTCTCAGCTATTGTGATTTCCTTTTTTCAAGTCACTGACTAAGTAAGAGTGGCTTATCATCGGTATTAGCTGAGAATGAGGGTGTCTATTCCCAATTCAATGCGCTAGACCCATGGATTGCTGAGGTGGAGCAACACCTACCATCATCTCTCAGTACTTAATGCACGTCTTAGTTACCCAAGCCATGCTACTCATACACCGAGGTTCTTTGGGATTTAACCCAGAACCTTGTGATCCAAAGGCGAGTGCTCTACTAACTGAGCTACCTGGACACAAACAACGTGATTGAATTGACCATTACCTATTCACCTGAACAGTTTATGATGTTGTACATGATATTATTGTAATCATTGACCATCAAAACATGCATGTAGACATCACCTATTCTGTATTATCATGTTTGGTTCAAGAGTTATGATGCAAAATACACTATTTGGTTATGGTGGAAGGTAAAATGGCCTCCATGGCCACCAGGGGGGCGTTTTTGCGATGGCTCCATATCTGAAAATGTTCAGGGGCCCAAACTGTACAAGTGTACCAAGTTTCATGCTTTTATGAAAAAGTGAACGATTTTCGTCTCAATCCTCCGGACTAAGTGTGGATACGCTGGTGTGTCTTCAGATGACTTGACTGAAAGAAACTCTTGTGACAATGTTTACAGTGGAAAGGTTTTTCTCCAGTGTGGACACGCTGGTGTGTCTTCAGGTCACCTGACTGACTGAAACTCTTATCACACTGTGTACAGAGGAAAGGTTTTTCTCCAGTGTGGACACGCTGGTGTCGCTTCAGGTTAAATGAAAAGCTGAAACTCTTGTTACACAGTTTACAGTGGAAAGGTTTTTCTCCAGTGTGGATATGCTGGTGTGACTTCAGATGACTTGACTGAAAGAAACTCTTGTGACAATGTTTACAGAGGAAAGGTTTTTCTCCAATGTGGACACGCTGGTGTGTCTTCAGGTCACCTGACTGACTGAAACTCTTGTCACAATATTTACAGTGGAAAGGTTTTTCTCCAGTGTGGACACGCTGGTGTCTCTTCAGGTTAAATGAAAAGCTGAAACTCTTGTTACACAGTTTACAGATGAAAGGGTTTTCTCCAGTTTGGACACCTCCACTTGTCTCCCCCCAATCACAAGTAAGACGCGCGAACACGGGAAGCGAACGCAGCTCGAAAATAACAATAAGAAGAATAGAAAGGAATGAGCAATTGTAGAGAAGTGGGTGGTACAGTTAAATTAGTGAGAACAGATCGCATCCAGTTGTTGGCGGCGGTGCTGCTTGCGTTCAGCATTTCGTTGGCGCAGCTGGGCCAGGCTTTCGTCATCCAGTTGTTGGCGGCGGTACTTGTGGCGTTCAGCATCTTGTTGGCGCAGCTGGGCCAGCCTTTCGTCGGTTTGGTTTTTGCGTAGATGCTGCATCCGTTCCCTGTTGAGACGGCGGCGACGCTCTCGTTTACTCTCCTCTGGGCTATCAGCACCTGCATTAGGCATTGGGCTGTTTGATGGTCGTTCGTTTTTGCGTAGACGCTGCATTCGTTCCCTGTTGAGACGGCAGCGACGCTCTTGTTCCTCTTTAATGTGTGGAGGCTCTGGTTCCTCCTGGAGCAGACTGGGGCTCCTCTTCTGTTCAGGAGAATCCTCCTCTTTACACACAACCATGTGGCTTTTTGTTTGCTGGTGTCTCTTCAGGTTCCTTGAGTCACTGAAACTCTTGTCACAATGCTTACAGTGGAAAGGTTTTTCTCCAGTGTGGACACGCTGGTGTCGCTTCAGGTTAGATGAAAATCTGAAACTCTTGTTACACAGTTTACAGAGGAAAGGGTTTTCTCCAGTGTGGACACCTCCACTGGTCTCCTCTGGGCTATCAGCACCTGCATAGTCAGATTCAAGTTCAACTTCAACTTCAAAGTAGTGTGAAGAGATGTGTACATCATCAACTTCACTTTTCACTGCTAGTAATGTCAACATTGATCCATCAGGCTCCTCTTGTTCCTCTTTAATGTGTGGAGGCTCTGGTTCCTCCTGGAGCAGACTGGGGCTCCTCTTCTGTTCAGGAGAATCCTCCTCTTTACACACAACCATGTGTTTTTTTTCTCCAGTGTGGACACGCTGGTGTCTCTTCAGGTTAGATGAAAAGCTGAAACTCTTGTCACAATGCTTACAGTGGAAATGTTTTTCTCCAGTGTGGACACCTCCACTGGTCTCGCCCCAATCATCACTGTCTTCAGTGAGTTCAAGTTCAACTTCAGAGCAGTGTGAAGAGATGTGTTCATCATCAACTTCACTTTTCACTGCTAGTAATGTCAACATTGATCCTTCAGGCTCCTCTGGTCTTTGAAGTATCTCCTCCTGTTCCTCTTTAATGTGTGGAGGCTCTGGTTCCTCCTGGAGCAGACTGGGGCTCCTCTTCTGTTCAGGAGAATCCTCCTCTTTACACACAACCATGTGCAGGATGTCTAGGAGCAGAAAAATAACATGATAGTGAACACCGGATTCCTAAAATGTAAATCTATTGTTCTATCTTCTATGTACATACTGTAGCTATTACCTACTAAGACTGACAAAACAGTTACTAAATAAGTACAGGTTGTTACAGGTGGTTCTGGAAACTCTAAAGTAGGCTCGAAAGTGTTAGCAAGATTATAGCAAAATACATATTTTAAAAAGTAACCAGAATCAATATATCTAGTTATATTACCCAACAAATGAATTACGGTGATAGAACAAATATTTAATTTGAATCATTAAAATGTGTTTTTTGTGTTATCCTTTTAGCCAAAATGTTTTACTGTACCTCCATGCAGTTTAAAATTTTGACTGATAAAGTATTAAATTAATCAATCAATCAATATGTGAGCTCTGATTTGGGAGTAAGTGAGGCTGTAGGCCAAGCTATATACAACTGGATGTGTCTGTATGTACAGTATGTATGTATGTCACCTCCAAAGTAGACCAATCATAGCTCATGCCACTAAGTGCATGACGTTATGAAACAGAAGCACCTCCAAACACAAAAGCTTGACATTCCTGGTGAAAGTTAATGGGTCGTAGTTTAAAATGTATGTACACTTATTCTTATGACCAGGCCCTGTACAGTATGTCTAGAAATTAGTCTGTGAATCTGTCTGTGTGTCTGGGGCTAATTTCACAAACCACTGTACCGATCAGCGCCACATTTCTTGTGCATGCTGCCAATAGGCCAAGCAAGTTTTTTTCCACATCTAATAGAATGCGCTGCAAGTCATGGTCATTATATTATTCTGTTTTTTACATATTATTAAAGTGCAGACTGTAAGCTTTCAAGTGACGTGCCATGCACTGAAATCTGGAAATAGTTGAAGTTATACTTATTTGAACTTAAACTTAAAGCAGGGGTTCCCAACCTTTCTGTTACCACGTACCAGCTGACAGTTCATAAAATTTCGCGGACCGGCATGGTGCCCGGTGCTTGGACCCGGTTCGGTGCCCCCCGGCTTTGTCAACGGGGGGGTGGGGGGCGCATCAATCGTATCAAAACACAAGTTGACTGACAGTCAATGACACATCACTGGCTACTATTTATATATTATTATATCACTACATAATGTTATATCATTGACCTAAACTGGCGATATATCAACAAGGACAGGGGTGATAGGAAAAAGGATATGTCTGTATCAGAAATGACTTTGGACAGGTGGAAAACTAAACTAACTATGGTTAAACTTGCAGAGTGACGCATTACTTTACTTGAGTTACATCTTCTGATAGATGTACTTGAATGTTGACATGAAATCATAATCCTGTTTAGTGTTTAATTAGCGCGATCGATCATCATCGTGACAAAATTGGCTACAGCTTGTAGCGACGGCGCACGTCAACACACGTTGAAACAAAGGCAAAGATAAAGATAGCAAGGATTCAACAGTGATGTCACTACAGGAAGTAGCACGGAAAAAGCTGTTTATAAAACTCAGTGACATCACTGACTAATCCTTGGTATCTTCATGTGACCGACTCAACTTTTCTCTGCTCTGTGGAAAATCCTGGCGCCGCAAGGTTATAGATTCACGACGGGGATATCTTGGACTTCCCGGCCGCGTTCTCGCCGACCGGTGGTACATGTGCCGGTCCGCGGACCGGTGGTTGGGAACCCCTGACTTAAAGGACTACTTCACCCATTTTCAAGGCTGTGCTGAATCAAGTGTATGATACTGCATTGTTTATTTCTCACCTCAAATGTTTTTGGAAAAATGTTATGTACCGTTTATAACATAATTAATGACGCACCATTCGGCCATCTTATTTGTTCAGATTGAGTGGCACTGTCCTCTAGTATCTAGCATAGGCTGATGAATCATAGCTGTTTGAAAGACTACTTGACAAGTGTTTAATATAATGTGTTAAAATTGGTTAGTACCCGCCGATTAGAAAACCCAGGTCATTGGCATGGTTAAAGTGTCTGCCCTGAGATTGGGAGGTCAGGATTCAGGGTATAGTCTTTGGTCATACCAAAGACTATAAATAGGACGCAATGTCTCCCCGCTCGACACTCATTATCAAGGGTTGGATTGGGGTAAGTCTCTGTGTACATCATGGACCGGGGATATACTTGTACATCAAGCCACCTCACACCACAGAAACAGGAAATAAGCTCCTGCCTATGGGCCACATGGCTCGGGAATAATTCGTTCTCAAGGCTACCTACTTACCCGCCGATGTTCTCTCATATTATGTTATTTTTTTTGTTTGACAGGAAGTAATTAAGATTGGAAAAATTCTCAACTATTATACATGTATATGTTTTTTGGCATTTATTGTCAACTATGTCCCCATTACAACCACGTATATTCTCTGAAAGTTTGGAGAAAAAAAAAGCTTAGTTAAAGGGTAAGACCACTTTGGTAGAGGTTTGGGTTGTGTAGTTACCAAAGTGGTCTTGCCCTTTAACTAATGCTAATGTTGAGCAATGTCGACTCTGTACTTGGTCCTTTCTCTTTTCCCTCTACACCAAATCTCTTGTTGAGTTTGTAGACCAGCATTTTTTCAAATCCCCCCCGCCAGCAAAGGGATGCTAGGGTTGAAGTGGTTACACCTCAAATCAACAAGCTTCTAAAAAGCTTGTCAAATATCTGTTATCTCACACAGTGCAGACTAACAGACCCATTTCTAGAGCTCTCACCCCCTACAGAGGCATGCCATAAAATCAGTTTTCATTGTTTTCACCTACTACAAAACTTTTACCAGGCATGTCAGGCTTTCATGTGCTTCTGATTCATGACGTCATGCACTTAGCGGCTTGATCTGTGTGATATAGACAAACCCTGTTCTAGATGCACCAGTCCCGAATGGTGTCATTTAACTGTCTGACGGATTTCTGAAGTGTCCACAGACCTCCTATGAGACATAGACTGAGTAGAAAAAAATTACACTATTTTAGCATTAGTGAGGATCTATTATATGAAGATGGGCTAAAAATGGGAGAAGTCGTCCTTTATAGACCAGCTGAAATGGCTTTTTGCAACCATATCTTAACGTAAATCTCAGTGAAACAGGAGCTGGGTGTCTCTGAGCCAATCACAGATGGGTTTTCCAGCTCAATATTTATAACGGTCACACAGCGAACAAATATATTAAATATGTGATCTAAACATGTTGCGTTGCACACTGCAACAAGGCTGTGCTGAATCAAGTGTATGATACTGCATTGTTTATCTCTCAACTCAAATGTTTTTGGAAACATTTAATGTACCGTTTATAACATAATTAATAACGCACCATTCGGCCATCTTATTTGTTCAGATTGAGTGGCACTGTCCTCTAGTATCTAGCATAGGCTGATGAATCATAGCTGTTTGAAAGACTACTTGACAAGTGTTTAATATAATATGTTAAAATTGGTTAGTACCCGCAGATTAGAAAACGATAGTTACGTATGTAACTACGGTTCTATGAGTCCCGAATGACCGCCAGAGGCGGTGCTTAAAGCACTGAATGGTTCCCTTCGCGCATGCGCAGTTCGAGTACGTATACCAACGTCGTCACTTGTGACCCCGGGATGAACCGGAAGAGGCTATATCTTCCGGCGTCACTAGGGGGTCAGTCCCTACAGAATCTTCTCGCGTGAACACGAGGATACTGAGCGACAGAGCGCTCTGGCGGTCATTCGGGACTCATAGAACCGTAGTTACATATGTAACTATCGTTCTATTTCTTCCCTGCTAACCTATAGCACTGAATGACTCATACCAAACGAGTCGCGAGGAATCCTGGTTACAAACCTTAGACGGTAGAACCGGACTCTGGGAAGAGGACCACGCCCAGTGGATGGGGAGTGGCAACATTCACCCTATAAAATCTAGAGAACGTGCCTGGTGATGCCCATGAGGCAGCGGCACAAATGTCCTCCAAGGGTACCCCTCTCAGGGCGGCCCATGACGTGGAGACGCTCCTGGTGGAGTGGCACTGTATGCCAGGTGGGATGGGACGGCCACTCGCCCCATAGGCGTGGCTGATTGTGTCCACAATCCAGTGGGACAGGCGCTGCTTGGAAAGCGTGCACCCTCTGTTGGGCCGCCGTGACAGAGGAACAGCTGTTCGGACCACCGAGTATGGGCGGTTGCCCTGATATAAACTCTCAGGGCCCGGACTGGGCACAGCAGCTCCATCCTGTCGGACCTCTCCCCAGGCGGAGGGTTGAACCGGGCCAGCCTTATGGGCTGGTTGAGGTGCGCAGTCGACAGCACTTTAGGGAGGAAGGCTGCGTTCGGCAAAAGGGGGACACCTGACCCGTCTGAGTTCCACCTCAGACAGGACTCGCTAACGGACAGGACGTGCAGCTCCCCGACACGCTTCGCCGAAGTAATCGCTAGGAGGAATGCGGTCTTAAGAGAGACCCACTTCAGCCCTGCCTGCGCCAAAGGCTCAAAGGGAGGCCCACATAGGGCTTCCAATACAGTGGTCAGGTCCCATGCTGGGGCTCTCGGAGGGTGTAGCCTCCGAGCCCCCCTCAAGAAGAGGGACACCAGACTGTGGCTCCCTATATATATACCTCCGGATGGAGGCGCCACACCCCAGGTGGGGGCTTTTGGCGGGAGAGGAAGTCTGCCACGTGGTTTCGCTCTCCCAGTAAGTACATTGCCCGTAGGCTCGACAGACGGGGGGCTGCCCACGTAAGGAGATCCGTGGACACCCGTAGCAGCCGAGCGGATTTGGTGCCGCCCTGGTGGTTGATGTGGTACACGGTCGAGGTGTTGTCTGACCGTACCAGGATGTGCCTGCCCTCCAGAAACGGCAGAAAATGCTGTAGGGCCAGGTGCACCGCTCGCAGCTCCAGCACGTTTATGTGGTCGGCACGGTCTTCCGTGGACCACTGTCCTTGAGCCGTCCTGCCCTGCCACACCGCGCCCCAGCCCGAGGGACAGGCGTCGGTGGCCACAGTCTCCCTGCGGGATGGGACAGACCCCATAGGGACACCCCTTGATATGTAGGCCCTGTCCCTCCCATTGGAGTAGGGCGAGGAGACACTGTTTTGACACCCTTATTTTCCTGTGTCTGTGACGCTCGGGGTCTAAGTGAAAGCTGTTCAGGAGCCGTGCTGTATCTTCGGCTGCCTGCGCCCGGGATGGTGCGCATACCAGCCAATCGTCCAGATAAGGCAGGATCTTCATTCCTTGAGATTGTAGAGGGCCCTGGTGGAGGTCTGCCAGGGTCCGGGGCTCGAAATGTTGGCGAGCGGCCGGAGTCCTGGGGATCACGGCCCTGCCTCTGCGTAGGACGCTGAGGGAAGCGCTGGCCCCTAGCATGGTCAGGTGGTAGGCGAGCTCGAGGGGCAGCCGAGGGGCCCCTGTCGGAGGGAGGCCTGTTAGGGGGGAGGGGCATGCGCCCCAGACCTGCCAGTTGCTGCCTGGTCTGCCCGGCCTGATTGGTACGTTCCAGCGCCTCCTGTGCGGCTGGGCCAAACAACACTCCCGGCTCCACTGGGAGACTGCGGAGGGTCCTTCTAGATGCCTCAGTGAGGTTTGACTGTGAGAGCCAGACCTGGCGCCGAGTCTGGACCAGCATGGACATCATCCTCCCGAGCTCCCGTGACATGAGGCCAAACGCCTCCAGCGACGCGTCACAGAAGGCGATGGAGTCTGCGTCCGCGCTTGCACTGCCTTCCTGCAGGGATGCTGAGAGGGCCAGCAGTAAGTGTGACAGGGAGTTGCCCATTCTACCGGCGCGCGCTCCCGTGTCATAAGCCCTCGTTAGCAGGTCATCGGTGATCCTGCACTGTGGCCGGGGGCATCTAATGTCCCGCCGCAGAGCCTCATCGGGGGATGCGATGCCAGGTTCGATAGCCGGCATACGGTCCAGGCCCACTGCTGCAGCATTATGCATGGCCGTCAGAGTACGCCCGTCCGCCGAGAGACGGGAGCGGGCCCTCGTGTCTCTCCAGCAGGCTTGCAGCTCACTAATGTAGTCCCCTGAGTGAGGAACAGCGAAGGAAGTGGAGGCTGGCCTGCGCCTAAAGAAGGCGCTTGCAGGGGCTGCCTCCGCCTGCTGTGGTATGGGCAGCCGTTTCTGCTCTAGGGCCATGCGCAAAACAGTCCACATGGAACTGTCCTCCGTCTCGCCCAGTGAGGTCCGGGCTGAGGAGTGGGAGCCCGGCTCCGAGGCCTGGGAGACACCGTCTCTCCTATCCTCCTCGTCAGACTCACGGAAGTGAGTGGTTAACGCCGCCAGAGAGAGTGTGTCATCCTCTGCTGGGGTCAGGTGTGGCATTGGAGGCGTAGGCGCCTCTGCCTCCTCCGAAGGGCGATCGGGCCGGCGGGCCATGAGCATGGCCTTCATGTGGGCCAGTTCGGCTGACAGCTTCTCCATCTGAGACGACAGACTGTGGTCAACCTTTTCTTGGGAGGGGGGGCCAGCAGCCGCCCCAGCCCGACGTTTCGAATGCCTGGTTCTTGTTGTAGCCGCCTCGCCTGATGGGGGAGGTCGCCTGCACCCTGTGGCGGTTCCACCTCTGCCAGGCACACAGGGCAGAGGTCGTGTCCCTCGTCTGGCTGGAGAGGAGCCTCACAGGAGGCGCAATAATAGGAGCTATCCATAGCGTGGACGCTACTGGTTGCTCGGTCTGTAGGGGCCGTGAGCTGGGGGGAGGGAGCGCTTACGCTGCCTGTACCAGCGGAGGCTACTAATGGCTGGGCCGTAGCCAGCTTATGCCGGGAGAGGGTTGACTCCAGCAGAGGCTAGTGGTAACCAGAGCGCTAACGCAACTGGTAGCCACCAATGAAAACAAAAAATTGCTATGCAACACACTCGCTGAGCAAAGCTTGAGCTGCTGTAATCTAATATGCTATAGCAGGGGCTAATCAACAAAGCCACAAAAGAAAAGAACACTAGTATAAAGTATTAGAGTTAAATTATGCTGTGCCGTGGGCAGGCAGCGTCGAGCTTGCCGTCACTAAGGCTAATCAAAACAAAACAGTTGTCGAGCCGCTCGCTCCATTAGCTTATCACAAACAAAGGATACGGGTGTAAACAAAAGTCGTTAAAGTTACACCGCTAAATTACACCGTGCTTGTAGCAGGCAGCGCTGACGCTTGCCGTTACGAGCAGATGCTAACCAAAACAAACAAAGCTATTAGTCGAGTGGCGTAGATTATCAACAGCTAGCCGTTCCTATGCTAACGGATGCTAACCGAAGCACTCACGCTACCGTTAGCAACGTGCAACCAAATGCAGGAGGGAGGAGGCGCGCAGAGGCTGATCTATAATACACAAACTTAAATCTCAGTTTAGCAACAACCTACCTTGTCCGGAGGCGAGGGAACTTAGACCCGTACCTGCCGGTGGAGCGAGGGAACTTAGACCCGTACCTGCCGGTGGAGCGACGTGAGCTTAGCCCCGCTCAGGGGAGAGAGAAGTCGCAGTTCTTAGAGGGCGAAATAATGCGACTCCGACCTATATGGTCACAAAACTACCAGCGACCTCTTTTTAACAGATGATAGGGTAGGTTTGTAATAATAATAATCTGGTTTAGAGCAGATCTACTACAACACGCGCGTGAGAAGAAAAAAGGGGACTGACCCCCTAGTGAC
This sequence comes from Gymnoscopelus braueri, assembly GCF_963280865.1. Lineage (NCBI taxonomy): Eukaryota > Metazoa > Chordata > Actinopteri > Myctophiformes > Myctophidae > Gymnoscopelus > Gymnoscopelus braueri. Next base: position 31,292,190 of record NC_137626.1, read on the forward strand.
GCCTTCTTCTTCTCCTTGGCCTGGCTGCTCTCATCGTCGCTGTCGCTGAGGTCGTCAAAACCAAAGTACTTGATTTTGTAGCTGCTACTGCTGCCACCAACAGCTGCCCCGCCCTCCGACCCCTCCTCACTATCGTGGTCCTCCTTGTCCTTGAAGCCAAAGAACTCTAGCTTGGTCTCCTTCTTGGTCTTGGTCTGTGGGGGCCGGAACCTGGTAGAGGAGACACACACAGAGAGACCGGTGGGGGGGTAGGGTTTATTGACTCTGCAGGGATGGATGAGCCAGTCAATCAGGCACAGACACAGGGGAGAGAGGAGGCACGTGCGGCATATGAACCATCATCATTTAAACAAATGGCTCCAGAGGCGGGTGGACTGCCCACCTCAATATATCATGTCTATCTATATATATCTATATATATCTATGTATCTATATATCTATATATCTATATATATAAATATTGACAAAGTCACAGATTTGCTGAGGATGGGGAAACATGTACCTATAAACTGCAGAAAAAGGGTCTTTTAGATGTAATTGAAAGAAAAAAAAACAAATACTGTTGTCAAGAAGATGACTTACGGACCATGTCTGCAGTTGAAAAATATATGTACGAAATACTTTAACAATACAGCATATACCTCAATATTACAGAAAATCGCAGTGTCTTGTGACCAAAAGCCTTAAAGCAGATTAGTCTGCAAAACAACATGACAAAAGGAGAGAGACTATGTGCCATTTACCGCGCGGTTTTGGCGGGTGGAGCATCCCTCTTTTTCTTCATCTGGCCCGCCGCTCCGAGGTCCATGGGGGCAGCCGGGGCGGCCAGGTCGTCCATGGTGCGCTCCATGGAGTCCTGGATGGTGACTTGGGCAAGACGTTGGTAGGACGGGTGCAGAACTGTGTCGTCCCGCATGTTGCTGTTGCTGTCTGGCTCCGCTAGAAACTCCAACTCCGCGACTCTCAGACCCTCTGTGTACGTGTGTCCATCCTCGGCGTACGAGGAGGACTGGAAGTCCCTGCTACCTCCAGGCTCGACATTAGAGTCTTTACCCAGGATACTGGAGTCCATACTGAGAGCAGAGGACAGTCGCTGGGTCCTCACGGAGTTCCAGTCATCAGAGGCGGTTGTCTTTGAAATGTAGGAGATCATTGTCGGCGGTTTCAGGTTGCTGACAGGTGTGCTTCTGTACGATGTCTGGCTGTCCTTTACAACTTTCTGTACAGACGTTTGCTTATCTGTGGGTGGATATGAAAATAATTACATAGTGTCATCACATAGTTCACTGAATGGTACACAGATGATGACAGGTGATGACCATTATGAACTGTAAAATGAATTCAACCGCTTTCACATCAAACTACACCGGCAGCTTCTTCAAACTGTAGTAGTATGGTAAGTGATACTCTTTGGTTAAAACATGGATTTTTGTGTTAAATACTCTATATTCTGATGGTAAATATGGAGTGTTCAGTAACAGGAGTCTCCCCAGGTCTTTAATAAACATAAATAATAAATACATTTTCAGGTGGTTTTCAAAATGTCAGCCAATCAGGAGAGTACACATTTCTCAGTTTTTTTTTAGTGATCCAGTTCCAATTTTGTCTGCTCATTTCTTTGTGCAATCACTTCCAATTCCACTTGTTTAATCTGTATCCTCGCTGAGTTCTCAAGCCTGATTGGATCAAATTGGTATCACAACCTGAAATAAAGAGCAGGAGAGACCCCTGTTACTTAACAAACACACTATAGGAATGAATACTATCAGTATCTAGAGCTATTTAACGCTTATTTTAACCAAAGAAAATCACTTACCCTACCTTTAAGGACTGTGAGAAAGAGAACAGCTGATAGAGGCTTCTGCCTTCTGCCATCCTCCAATGGAAAACCCTCAAGGTTACCACAAATGCTTATGTGATCTCAAAACCATTAGCTTAAATTGCAACGTTCTCTAGGTTACCACACTTGCATTTCTGTTTGTACCTGTATGAGTTGGGACAAACATTCTGTATACCTGATGTTCCTAATTCCTTCATGCAGTTAGTATCCACATTCATGGAAAAATTATGTTCACTGATATTTTAAAACTGACACATCATGCCAAAACCAAAGGCTCAGTTATGTCAAAGGGTCAGAAGGAGCTCTTATTCAATTTTTTTAATTCAAAGAAATAATTTTGGGCTTTACTGCCTTTATTGATAGTACGGAGTGGCGGTAGACAGGAAACAGGGAGAGAGACGGGAGTGACACACGGCAAAGGTCGTCGGGATCGATCGGGAATCGAACCCGCAACGCGCTGTCAGGCTGCATTAGAGCCTATATGAACTATTCTCCTGGACCGCTAGGTTGGCGGGCGCCCCCGGAGCTCTTCTTTAATTACTACAACAACCAGCATGATGTTCATTTATGAACACACACCAATACTGGGAACGAATCCATAAAAAAAAGCATCGCTCACACTCTTTATTGTACGCGGAGGTTTGTACACGACTGCAAATCGTATCCAAAAACATTTTAAAAAAAAGGTCAGCCCCCCTGCTCTCAGATATTTTAAATTTGTGCAGCCAAGAAACTTTTACAGGCGGGTTGAAACAGGAGTTTAAATCACTTTTTTTGTCAGCCTGTGGCCAGTGAACCCCCGTCTGCATGCACTGTACTGCTCCCGTAAGATTGCATTGAGAAAACATGGCACAGACTCACTACAAAAAGCTATTTAAACGGTTGTTTCAACCTGTGGCTTAAATTTTCTTGGCCGCTAAAATTCGTCACCTGCCGACAAAGATTAAAACGAGACCAGATCAAGTTGAGACCGCGTCTACTGTCGTCGTAGTAACAGCATATGTAGTCCACGGTAAAAGAACACGTAGCTGTCCTCGTCCATGCCCGTTTTTTTTTTTTTTCATATCACAATGCCAAAACATACCGATCTGATTCTTGTTTGGATGAAAAAACGTCAGACAGACGAACACTCACGTTGCGTTGTGCGCTGGTTCTTCGTTGGTTTTGTTGTTGTTGAGAAACAGGAAGACAACCACTGTGTCAGTCTCTCTAACAATAGATTTATACCTTTTATAAATGCCACTATTTGCCATTGGAGTCGGAGTCAACATGTGTAAGGTACAATCACTATTCAGCCCATTCAAAGCGTGCAAATAAACGCATCGATTAATTAATAAATAAATGTTTATCCCCTCGGGGGATTCGAACGTCAGCATAAATACACCAGACATGTGCTTACACCAGTGAGCCATTCTTCTCTCAACAATTGGGTACCGTTAACAACTCATAGAGTATACAACCAGCCATTAAAAAACTAATCAGACATGGTCGCCAGATCAACATGAGACCTCAAGTCACCACACTGATTTTATTTATTTTACTGGTCTCCAACACGGCTGTTTAGTACAGATTTGTTTCTAAAATATCTCACCATGATCATCTATTATTCATTATGTTATAGGCTACTTAGAAATAGTACAATTGTTGTGAGAAGAATGGCTCACCGGTGTATGCACCTGTCTGGTGTATTTATGCTGACGTTGGGGAGAGTTCGAATCCCAGGAGGGAATGATCATTTATTTATATATTAATTCCTTGATGCGTTTATTTGCACGCTTTCAATGGGCCGAATAATGATTGTACCTTACACATGTTGACTCCGCCTCCAATGGCGAATAGTTGCATTTATAAAACGTGTAAATCTATTGTTAGAGAGACTGACACAGGAAGTGGTTGTCTTCCTTTTCCTCAACAACAACAACAAAACCAACGGAGAGCCGTCCACACCGCAACGTGAGTGTTCGTCTGTCTGGCGTTTCTTCATCCAAACAAGAATCAGATCGGTATGTTTTGGCATTGTGATATAAAAATTAAAAAAACGGCATTGACGAGGACAGCTACGTGTTCTTTCACCGGGGGACAACATCTGCTGTTAGGGTGCGTTCGGATATATAGCACTGAGTGCACTGGCCAATACAAACTAATACGTGAGTGCGCTCCCGGTGTGCATTTACGAACGCACCTTATAGCCATGGTTCACATGACGCTTGTGTATGACAGTCATGTTTCAGGGCTACGAACGCACCCTAGGACAACAGTCGACGCGGTCTCAACTTGATCTGGTCTCGTTACAAATTGAAACACCGGCACCCTACGCTGTGGGAGCACAGAGGTTCTAAATGTGTGTGTGTGTGTGTGTGTGTGTGTGTGTGTGTGTGTGTGTGTGTGTGTGTGTGTGTGTGTGTGTGTGTGTGTGTGTGTGTGTGTGTGTGTGTATGTATGTATATGTATATATATATATATATATATATATATATATATATATTATGTGTTTCTGATCACATGAATTATAATCTAGCAAGTAACAGCAATTAGATTTATATTCCATTATGGGTGCGTTCGAAAATACAGCACTGAGCGCACTGGCCAATACAAACTAATAGGCGAGTGTGCTCCGGTGTAATTTTCGAACGCGCCATTGAGTCAATAAATACAAATGAAACCCAACATAAATGAGTTGATCTTTACCTGCTGTGTTTCAGTGGTCGAGCTGCTAACAAACGTCCTCCTGCTGCTTAACGACGACACTGTTTAGAAACGACACGTTTAAGTTTTCTTTGTGTTTTACCTTTATATAAATCTACGGTATTTCAACAACAGCCAGTCAACACACCACCATGTTGTTTTCACTACTGCATTGTGGGTATGTTCTTCTTCTGACGACCACTTTGTCTAGACGCCAGTTGGTGTATTGCTGCTCCCTACTGTTGGTCTCGGGTACTGTCCATTACAGTACTATGTGACCTTCCAGACCTGTAGACAAGAGAACATCCATCTAGGAGTAAAACAGTTAATCCAACTAATACATTTCATTTATTATTAAAAACTAATTGATAATCAATAAATGAATACATTTATCAATTAATAATCAATCTCTATTTTGGGGATGTCATTATTTGAAAAAAAAAAAGGAAAAAAAACTTGCTTGTAGATCAGCTACTTTCATCAGTCTCATGGGACACTGTTGTGCAGCATAATATAAAAAAAGGCTAAAGTAATTGATTGATTCGTTGATCTATATATAAAAATATATATAAAATATGATCTTGATTTTTTGATTAATCTGGAAAATAATGTATAGAATAATCGTGAGGAAAATCATGGATAGTTGCAGCCCTACATCCATCACAGCTTTCATCAGTGCACATTGATGCTGCACAGGTCTGATCACATCTCATAGAAATGCAGGATACAACATATATATATACCAAGATACCATGTTACAAATATTTGTAAAAAAAAAAAGAAAAAAAAGAAAATTCTGACTGTGACACAGTAAGAACATCACAAGCTATTTTTTTCCGCAGAAATATTGTTTATATGAATCATTGCATTGAGAAGATAATGATGGAATGCATGTTCCAGACAGTTCAGAGTTTGGTTATTGTACCATTAATGTTCTGGGAAACAGGAACAAGATTTATTGAATGTAATTGCATTGGGTCAGGCTGACCTAAAATGGTCTTAACTAATCATGAGATTTCATATTTTTTAGTGCTATGTAAGTCCACAACAAGTTATAAAAGCAGACCCACAATCCTATTGTATCAGCCCTGTCTGCAGACCCATGGCTCCATTGGTATATTAATACATATACTTCTGAAGATGCATATACTTGCTCCTTCCTGTTTAGTTTGGTTTGTACTTGCTCTGTGTTCCTTTCTTCTATATTATTTCTCTATTTGAACTCTTCCTGTAACTCCAGATGTTGTATAATTGTAATTGTCCTTCATCTGTAATCATGTGATGTGAACATGTGACACTTAAGTTGATTCTAATGTTAATGTGAAGACATAGCTAATGTTTCACCTTCCTGATAACCATATTATACATTATATCATAATAATGAAACATCTGCGTGTGTGTGTGTGTGTGTGTGTGTGTGTGTGTGTGTGTGTGTGTGTGTGTGTGTGTGTGTGTGTGTGTGTGTGTGTGTGTGTGTGTGTGTGTGTGTGTGTGTGTGTGTGTGTATGTGTGTGCGTGTGTGTGTGTGTGTGTGAGAGAGCTTGGCTATTTTCACAATTTTCGCCTCTTTCTTATATAATTTGGCCAATGTTTGACCAGTTTTTATAGTGTAGTTTGTTGGTTAGCTTTGATGCAGTAATGGTCTTTTTCTTTTCCTTCTTTTTTGAGTAATTAAAAAGGTCTTAAAAGTCCTTCAATTGTCACTTCATTGTCATCTGGGGGCCCCCCCAAAATCATGTGGGGTCCCGACCCACAGGTTGAGAACCACTGGTGTAACTAATCATTAGATTTCATAATATTGTTGCAACCCCGCAGAAGACCTGGCCGTAACTTGCTCCTCGAAGGGAGCTAGTTGTCTTGGCATTGCCTGTTACCTGCCGGTCTGCAGAACTGGAGACATGGGTTCGATTTCAGCTCAGTGCGTGAAATGTTGTAAATTTACAATATTGTTCACTAAAGACTTAGGGCCGTAAGAAGGTATAAAACGGACCCACAATACAAATTTGTCAGTTCTAATTTCTGTCTGCAAACATGGCTTACCAAATGTACATTTATATAGGCCTACTTCTGAAGTCTTCTGGTTGCTCAAAGCTCTATCTCACTGGAGCAGATGGAGGTTCAGTGCCTTGCTCAATGGCACTTCAGCGGTGCTGGGGGGGTGGGTAAGTGGTGGCCATTCACTGCACCCATGTTTTCTCAGAGAGGAGAGGAGAGGAGAGGGGGATGGATGAATCTGACTGGCTTATTAGTGTAAATGAGAATATCTGCCAATCACAAGACAGTATAGAATCTGACTGAGGCTTGGTATCATGTCTTCTACATTATGATCAAGAGGTAATCAGGTCAAAATAGAACACGTTTCATGAAACCTACAACTGTGGACAAGCCAGGGTCAAGAGGAATTCTCCATGTTCTGTCTCTTTCAATCTTTATCTTTCTACCCACGTGCACATATTCAACAGACATAGGCACGACATTCGGCCTAAGCACATCCAGATTCGTAAAGTGGGACACCATTTGGGGCTGATTTAATTTGCAAGCAACCTATCCAACTTTCTTCAACCGAGAATTACTTCATCCCCAGTCCCACCCAACCACTCTCATTCCTTTCTTCTGACATTTTAGCCATTTTCTGAGTGAAGCTTAGGCCTATTTTGAGTGGCTTAAAAGTACAACTGGAAAACTAATCTTAATTCCCAGATCACTAATATTGCAATAAATGACCAATAATTATTAGACGTGTAAAGTAAGGCTGTCCAGATGGTGTAGTTGTTGAAGAAAAACACTCCTGGAGATCCCAAGTTCAATCCCCAGCAGCAACGACCCTGGCTTGGCCAGATGCGCCAACAAACACAAAAGGTAGTGTTTGTGGGTGAGAAGGGAATTTTGTCCTTATGGCTGTATCCCCCTGGCTGTATCTGCCGATCCCCGCTGGTTGGGGTGTTTGGGGAGGGCAACTGTGGAAGATAGTTCAAACCTCTGCATGCATTATTACACCATCCCAGTTCAAATCCTCGCTGTCAGGTTAAAAGAAGCGGCTAACCTCTCAATGTGTATTGGAGCAGGAATGTGGTTGTCAACACCACTGGTTCCCAAACATTTTAACTCGAGATTCAAAACAGAAATGTTATGTCTCCCCGGGACCCAAAGTACGCGCTGCTCCGCAACACGTTGTGAGCTTGTAGATCGGCTATTTTCACTACTTCTTAAAAGTTACTATAGTTATTATTTGTGGAATTTATTATCTTTATTATTATTTAAAGATTATTATTGATATCTTATTTAAATTGTATTCATTCAATTATTTTGGGGAATGTTCTTTATGAAAAACTGTGAATATTTTTTTTTTATGTTTTGAAAATCCTTTGATATAATAATAATAATAAAAAGAAACAAAAAAGATATTTATTCGCGACCCACAAGAATCGTTCCACAACCCACAAATGGGTCCCGACCCACTGTTTGGGAAACAGTGGTCTACACCCTCCCTAGGCAACTAGAGGGGAATTGCTGCTGTACACATAGGGGAGATAATAAGAGGCAACAACTCAATTGGAAGAAAACATAAATGTAAAGATAAAAAAAGAAGAAGAAGAATTGGAAAGTCCATTCCATAGTGGTCACTGGTCAGAACATTTTCCAATTTGTATTACTTTTACATTTTATATATTTAGGCAGAAGCATTTCTGTTGACAGTTTCAGTTTCCAGACAAGCAAGCCAACAATAAATAAATACATAGATTTTGTAGCTATTCAGTTTGAAACAACAGCTACAACGATTACAGCTTTATATCAAACTCCACTGTAGCCTGCAAACTCCCCCTTGTCACAGTACATTGATTCAACACATAGCCATGCCAAAACAATTTAAATAATTAATTTAGCAAAATGCTGTTGTGTTTCCGGCCACATTCCAAGGAAAATAGCAGTGGTTCATGCTGGAATGTTGTCCCTTAAATTAAATTTAAAGTGTGTTCTATATCATGGTTCTCAAAGTGGGGTCCGGGGACCCCCAGGGGATTCCAGGGCGTCCCCAGCTAAATGTGTTAATATAGCATTAAAATTAGTTTAACCATTTTGGAAATAGACGATATACAAGCTCACAACGCGACATGCCGTGAGCTTGTAGATCTGTTATTAAAAACAAGTCTTGAATAAAATGAGAAAAATTTGGAAAATTTTAACAACACAAACATTTTATGGGGGTCCCTGGTACAAAATAATATCAGATGGCGGTCCGTGGCCAAATACATATTCTATATAATGTTATATTTCTATATCAGTGGTTCCCAAACTTTTTAGCTCTAGACCCAAAAGAGAAATTTGATGTCCTTAAAAATGAGTCCCAGCCCAGTGTTTGGGAGGCATTGTTCTATATTAGTGTGTATCAAACCACGACCACCCAAAATAATCATATTTGAACTGGGGACCCCTCACTCTGACAAGCATTTGGAATTGTAGGAGTTGAGGCACTGCTATTATTTAGTTTGACTCGTTTCCACAGACAAATATTACTTGCCTCTTACTTAGGTAATTTTTTACAATTTGGCCAATGTTTGACAGTTTTTTGTTATTTTGTTCTTTTTTTTAATTTTGGAGGTATTAAAAAGGTCTTAAAAGACCTTAAATTGTCTGATATTAGAAATGTGCAGATACCATGTATAGGCCTACACTATACTGCATGTTAGTTTGTTTTCTGTTGAGTGAGAAAACAATGTTGCAAATCATCTGCCCCCCCCCCAAAAAAAAGAAAGAAAATCCTTTGTGGTCCCGCCAGGTTGAAGACCCACAGGTTCTATATCATTCCAGAGAGCCACGGAGGCAGGAACAGTCCAACGGTCCCCAGCAGACACACGATGATGAACATCCACAGAAAGATGCGGTCGATCACCATGGCAACGTACTTCCAGTCCTCCTTTATCTAGACAGAGAGAGGAGGGAGGGCACAAACGATAAAATGACAGAAAATCTAGTTTTACTGTATATAGCCTACCTTCTTCCCTTAGGCCTGGACCGAAAAAATAGCGAAAGCAAACCGATATTTAGAACCAATAACCAACTTAATCTTAGAGAATCTAGGAGCAGGTTTTTATATACCGGTAATACTGTTTTGTTTTCTTATATCAATGAAAATAAAAATATATAATACCGTTTTTTATGATATGCTATCGTCCGATTAACCACTTAACCCTATATTATATTTCTGGTGGTGCATACAAAAACAGTAAAAAATAGCCCAAGCTCACAACACGATCCGTTGTTTGCTTAGGGCTATTCTTAGATCTTGTAGATCTGCTGTAGAGCTTGTAGATCTGCTTTTATTCACTATCTTTTAAAAAATCTTTCATTATGGTAATCGAGGCAAGTTTGAAATAATCGTGATATTGATTTGAAGTCATATCACCCAGCCCTTAATTCTCTGTATTTGAAAGTTTGAAAGGAAATATGGTTTATTAGGAGAATGTGTGTACACACATGATTTTCCACATGATTTTCTACATGCAGAAGAAAAAATAGATAATATTATATACAGTAGTCTTTATCAAATATTATTAAATCCAAGTCTTGAAGCTGACTCATAGTATTATATTTCAAAAATGGTTATTGGTTTGAAGTTAAAAATAACTAATAAGGTGAATAGTTAATTGTGGTGGAAACAACCGTGTTACAACTTAAAACTAATGAAACTTCTTCTCTGCACTCACAGAGAAGTCTGCATCCTCTGCCCTCAGGTGCTCTGCGATGTAAGTCACACCCTCCAGGGCGTGTAGCACTGATGGAGATAGGGCCGATGATAACGGCTGCTGGATCATGTCATGTTCTGGAACAGGGCTGTCGCTGTCCAAACTGAGTTTACATGGCCTTTGCGGGAGGAGCTTGTACCCAGCAAGCTGAGGGGAGGGAGGAGGAAATGAGGAAGAGGTAGACACCTTCATCCCCTCCCATTCCTCTGCCTCGAGCCCCAAACGGATTGCATCCACTTCACTGTCCACATCTGTATCCAAGTATCCGTGGAGATGACAGTAACCGCATCTGTTTGTGGAGTCCTGGTAACCGTGACAACCGGAGCCGGCCTCAGACATCTGGTAACCGTGGGGATCGACGTCAGACTCTTGCATGAGCCAGGTATTGGTAGTGGAGACAGAGGTGCTGTGGGAGTGGCCTGGAGTTGAGAGGGGGAGGAGCTTGTTGATCAAGCCACGCTTCCTGAGGATGGGTCGAAGCAGAGGATCAGCATCAGTTTTGTTATCATTTGGTTTCTCCTTTTCTCCATTTCATTGTCTTCACTTGTCACCTTGGTTTGTTTTTGCATTTGTCTTTGCAAGGCAAGACACTTATTCGTTATGTACAAATATGTAACTTTTGTGATGTTCTGATGAAATGCCTTGTGATTGTGCTGCTAACCAGGGACAAATATTGTATTGATCTATCTATCTATCTTTTTTTTTTTTATCAAACCTTTGGTGAAAATAAAGACGTAGAAGCAAACAAGGCTCTTGAAGACACCTGTTGTATTAAAACTAGTTCAGAGAAAAAAGTAATCAACTTCAGATGATTGATCGATTTTTTTCCATAAAGTGGATACATACTGTACTCAACTGTACATTATGCTTTTAGTGTCATTTGAAATAGCTAAATATGCAGATTCTCCTCCCATCCCGTACTGACCTGTGGTCTGGCGGCGGCCTCTTCATACACAGCCACCACGGCACCACGGACAGGAAGACGACGCGCGCCCAGTGCGGCATGGCGTGCGCCGACCACGGCGAGCGGTGGTGCACGTTGAGCACAAACACGGTGACCACGATGGACAGCGTGACGAACACCATGGTGAAGAGCAGGTACTCGCCGATGAGCGGGATGACCAGCGAGGTGGACGGGATGATCTCCGTGATGAGCAGCAGGAACACGGTGAGGGACAGGAGCACGGAGATGCACAGCGTGATCTTCTCGCCGCAGTCGGAGGGCAGGTAGAAGACCAGGACGGTGAGGAAGGAGATCAGCAGGCACGGGATGATGAGGTTGACGGTGTAGAAGAGAGGCAGGCGACGGATGACCAGGCAGTAGGTGATGTCCGGGTAGATCTCGTGGCAGCAGTCGTACTTCTTGGTGTTGTAGGTCCCCACCGCGTCCAGGATGGCCCACTCGCCACTCTCCCAGTAGTTCTGGTAGAGAAGAGAGAGAGAGACAAAAAAGCTCTCAAATAGCTTTACACCAAGCTACCCTTGCCTTCATGTATAAATATACACATAACTATTGTGAACATGAACATAAATGAACATTTGTGGCCTTGTAAGACAGTTCTCCCAAGTCTCAATGTGACATAGCTCTGTTTACACATTGCTGTATTCCCTTCAAATGTATTCATTTATCAGTTTTGATTTGTTTTTATTTTGACACTTGGGACAATGGAAAGCACGGCAATCAACACAGTTGAGATTGAAAAAGTAAGTGAATCAGAATGAAACAAAGTCTCGGCCATGCCTTTTGGCCTGGCGGAGACAATTATCCATGCAGTGGTGACGGCCACTTGTCTTAGCCTCTCATCTCTGTCGACCTTTTAAAACACACATCGATTAGAAAGGCCTTGCCTTTAATGAGCCGATGTTGAAACGACCAGGTATGTACCAACACCAGCTAATAATATCAGACAATAAAGTCACAGGTGATCATGGTATGATGGTAGTAATTAGATATGGAGTCAGGCAACTCACAAGAGAAACCAGTAAATCCAACATGTCATTATATAGTACCTCTCTGTGAAAACAACAGATGTTAAAGCTGGTTTTAAAAGATTGACCTCCTAATAAAGAAACAAAATCTGCAATTGCAGCTTATAAATGAGGCTGAGTAGCTTTGAGAAATGAGTAGCTTTAAATATTGTATTTGAAGTTGTTTTGCTTGCTTTACACAGGACAGTAGAGACAGAAAGGACAAAGAGAGGGAATTACAAGTGACACAGCTGGCCAGCTGAAATTGGAACCGGAGATGTTGTGACCATTTTGATCAATACAGTATTCGCTCAGCTACTGGTTCACCCAAATGTATGGGTGTTATTGATTAATAAACGATGCAGGGTGGGAGCAGAGGGCAGGATGGATGAGAGAGAGGAGGAGGTGAGGACAGGTGGGATGAGAGGAGGAGGAGAGATGGAAGAGAGAGTGTCCTTGCTGGTTCAACTAAAACAGATTTAGTGACTTATCCCTGCTTTAACAGGAAGAGATTATCTGTATGTGTGTGTGTGTGTGTGTGTGTGTGTGTGTGTGTGTGTGTGTGTGTGTGTGTGTGTGTGTGTGTGTGTGTGTGTGTGTGTGTGTGTGTGTGTGTGTGTGTGTGTGTGTGTGTGTGTGTGTGTGCGCGCGTGTGCGTGCGCGTGCGTGCGTGTGTGTGTGAGAGAGTGTCAATGTCCTTTCTAATAACTAGGTAAACAAAATGCTTTCTTTGTTCCTGTAGAGCAGGGTAGCGACATTAAACACCTCCAGGTGTTCTTTACCTTCAGATCCACAGTCGTCTCGGTGGGCTCCAGGTCGATCTTGGCTCGGTCATACGTCCAGGAGCCGAACTTCATCTTGCAGCTCTGGTGGTCGAAGGGGAAGAAGGTGACATCGATGGAGCAGGACGATTTATAGATGGCCGGAGGGACCCAGCGCACCCGGCCTGTATGGAAGACCTGAGCCTTGGTCTGATGGGTGATGGCAAAATCTCCATCCGCACTGGGAAGGAAAGGCACAGAGGATGTGTAGAAGGTTGGAGACAGGGTGTTGTAGGGAGACATAGAAAGGGGAGGATACAGGAGGAATGCAGGGGGGCATAAGTTGGTGAGGGAAGATAAGAGGGCAGGGGAGATGAAACAAAAACAGGTTTTCATCTCATTTCTGAAATCAAAGGTGTGTAAATACACCCTTTGAGCCATGCTCCTTTTATAATTGATGAAAAATGCTCAATCCTAACAATGTCTATGTTATCTTTGATGATGCAACAGCTGCACCCTCTAAGCTGGACCCCTGAGAGAGGCAACCCTCTCAAACACTCTTAAACAAAGTCTAGTTTTAATGAATACATTATTGAACCCTGTGGCGGGAAAAGATAGGATTCATCTCATCTGATGAAAGAGCATTTTAAATCTACAGCTAAGCTCCAATAATGACTGTTTAGTCTTTCAGTGCGAACATTTGCATGTATCACTAATTTGCACACAGGAATATGAGCTCATGGAAGGGCTGTTTTTTCAGATCTAGATGTGCGATATTATGGAATTTTTTGGCTGGTTGACCTTACACTTACAGTACCTCAGCTATGTTGCTTCAGTGTATAGGTCTCTATTATGGATCAAGTAGATCAGTGGTTCTCAAAGTGTGCTCCGGGGACCCTCAGGGTTCCTTGAGGGGGTTCCAAATGGACCCTTAGAGTTCTGCAACCCTGAGAGCGTAGAAATGTGTGTACGCTCTCAGAGTTATGAGGGTCCTTGATATTAAAAAGTTTGAGAACCATTGAAGTAGATAACTGATCACTTTTGTGTGTGAGCATGACGAAGAGTGTCCTCCAGTACTCATAGTAATATTCAGTATACATACAGTACATGTGTACAACATTAGAGTGCATGTGTGCGTGAGTGCATGTGTGTACTTGTTGTACAGCACGATGTCAGGCACCCAGATGAGTTTAGAGGGAACCCTGATGGACGTTACGTTTTCGTAGTCTGACGGACGCCATCGCAGCTTATAGTCTGTCCATTCCTGTTATCTCACAA